>NW_004524780.1:2814634-2828988 GCF_000260255.1 Octodon degus
ATATCATATCAGCATCTTATACTATGAATAACCACTAAGAAGATAACAATATGCAATGTATTAATTATTGAAACTGTCCTACTAATCAGTTTTGAAACTGTCCCACTGCTATTCATTTCTCAATAAAATTGTTTTAAAAATCAATATATAAAACAGGTAGACAAAAATACATTCGTGTCCCATGTCGATAACATATTCTCTATCCAAACTCCACAAAGAGACATAAAAGCTAAATATAAATATATAAAACCATATTTCAAACAAAAAGGAATTCAAGTGTGAAAATTTAAAAGTGGTCTAAACAGAATATGATTTCCATGAATAAAATTGTATAAATCAAATGATTAAATAGTGTATGCAACATGACAATTCAGTGTCAAAGAATTTTGTCAATATATTGAATAGATTAGTTGAATACATGACAAGAGATATCGTAAATATCTCAAGAGAGGCAGAAGAAAACATTTAATAAAGTTCAATTTTCATATGGGATGGAAAAATCAATACTGGAATGAGAAGAATCTATAAATGCAAGTTATAATGTTTTATATAAGATCCTATAGCAAATATTATATGTAATGTGAAAGCTTTAAATGTATTTCTTTTACTGTATCCAGTAAGACAGTGTGGCTATTATTATTCCTACTATTCAATACAGTATTTAAGGCCTAAATGGTTCAGAAAAAGAAGATTGTTTTTCATCGTTTTTTTAGTTTATTTTTATTTTTATTTAGTTTTAATGTATTTAGAACAGAGTCTACGGGGTCTCACTATGTAGACAGGACTTGTAGTGATTCTTGTTTTCAGTCTCTCAAGCGCTGGGATTACAGATGTGCGCCACCACACCCAGTCTCAATCCCTGTCTCAGGTACCTTGGGAGCGGGATTGGCACAGCATGCTGGGAATCGAACCTTGGCTATTGCACTCTGCCTAAGCAGGATGATTGTTTTTCAAACAAAGTTTTCTCTTTTTTTTTTAAGCATACATATTGTTGAATATTACTATGCTGTTTCACACACATTCTCTCTCTCCCGCTCTACTCCAGTTTTGTCCTTTTTGGAAGGTAAGATTTTATGGAGAACTTTGAACTAAATTGGATTTTCTTTCTTTGTGGTCTAATATTTGGATTTGGAAGATTTTGCTAAGAATAGTGTGAATTTGTTTTGAAACACACAAATCTTCTTGTCTCTAGATGTAAACTTTCATATTTATTTTTAAACTGTTTTTACTGCTCAGTTTGTTTAGTTGCTATTCAGACACGTCACTTATTTGTGTGTGTAATTTTTTTAAAAATCTCTATCGTTTAAAATATTTTCATGATTTTAGAAAATATTAATCTCTTCCCTTAAGTTTCTCTACCATGTGCCTTTCATGCTTTTTGTAAGATGTAATCTCTTCCCTTACAGTTTCCAATGCTGCTTTCATCCAGGTTTTGTTTTCTTGTCTTGCTTCTTTTCTGAGTTGTGCTAGCACATTTTTTCCATCACTTAACTGTTCATTTCATATCTCAGCCCTTGTGACTGTAATTCAAACTGGCTTGTGGAGGTAAAGATTTCAATTCCTGAGTGAAAGCCTACCTTCTTTATTGACTATGTTGAAATAATTTTTGTTGATTTTGTTACTGTTTTTTTCATTTCTGTGTCATTTTACTGTTCTCCTTTTAGTGGACATACAGTAACTAAAACAAAATCAGGGCAAGATTTTGCTTGATGATTTTTTGCTTTTGAATAAATTCCATTCCTCCCGGATGAGTGCAGTGTTGGAGAAGAGTATGCAGGTCACCATGCATGGAAATTCAGATGCAGACAAATATACAGCCCCAGCTCCAGGTTAGGCAGGCTGCAGAATGTTCCCGTATCAGCAAGAAGCATCTCTGTGCTAGGAGCAGAGACCTAGTTTTTGGTGGGGTTTTAAAGAGAAAGAAAAGATGACCATTTCCAGGTGAGTAATCAGGGATTGCACGACAGCACCATAAAACTTCATTCTTTGTAAACCTGAAGAAGCCTAATTAACCAGAGTTGGAAAACTGCTCCTGAAAAAGCCAGCCAGGCACTTGTAAACCACTGAGGCTTTGAATTAGGTTTTTTAAAATACTCTAAAAGGAGAAACACAACCCTCAGAAGAGACAAATTTACTGCTGCAGCAGGACCTGAAGAAGCTGTCATATTAACATGGGCTCACATATACACATCTCAAGGCAGGCTCGGTGCATTCCAGTTCGATGCCCTTTCAACTGTATATTTCAATAAAAATTACAGCTTCCCAACAGACATCAAGTAAACACATCCATCTAGAAGAAAGAAGCATAGTCAAGTGGGAAGGATGAGGACGTTGTCATGACAACTACAAAGAGTACGTTATTAGATGACTGAGTTTAATGCCATCCAGAGCTCCTGGGTGCTGCGGCCTTCTGTCTCATACCTTTAAAAATCATCAAAAATGTGGCCACTAGGATCTGCAAAGTGTGACCTAGTGTAATACACACTCTTCCACCTTAATCCTCCTGTCCATTCCTGAACAGATACAAATTAATACACAAATGGGTATCTCTGGAATGTCACTGTTGTCATAATGTGGCCTATATGAGCCCTTCATTTTATATAATGTCTTATTAACATATGTATTTGGTTGAGAAAGGGTTACACAGATCTGGGTTACAATTTCTTACCCCTAAATGACTTGACTATATTTTGTCCAAATTTGCATCTTGCATAACTGGGACCAAGCTTTAACTCATCACTCCATATATTTAAAATATCTAATCATAAATCTTTCCTCTAATGTCTTGGTCAGTTTGATTTGTTCCATGTTTTATTGTGAATATCATATTATTAATTTAAAGGGAAATTAAATGTAGAAATCACAAATCCTCCACTGTATAATAATTAACTTTAGTAAAAAGAAAAATGGATAAATCACTATCTGGATTATTCCTATCTGCTTTGTATACAAAAATAATAAATATGAGATAGTTTACCTAAATTTTCTTTTTGCATATATAACTTTTATGGCTATTTTTAGCAGTGTTCTGTATCTTAAAACCTAGAACAATGCCTGACACCAGTAGACTCTCAAAAATATAGCTTTGCAGGAGATACTTCGGATTCACTTCTCTTGTACCTGTTACTTAATGGCAAACTGAGGTTTGAGCTTTTGCACTTCAGTTTCAGAAGCAATGCCTTGACCACTGCCATCCAGGCTCTGAAACATCTTACTAAATCATTACTTGTTTGCATTAAAGCTATTGACTTGTTTCTTTACTACTCTGGAGCTCCTGTGGGATCTAGACCACATTCTGGAAATCAGTTCCATTAGAAATTAAGCAAAGTCCTCTCCTGCAGGAAGCAGAGGTTGATAAATGATGAGGACATATGGGTTTGTGACTCAGGTCACATTCTAATTTCAGCTTGGCCATCATGACAGCTTGAAGTATGCATATCCCCACCAAATTCATATGTTGAAGCCCTAACCCCCAGGGAAAACTAACATGACTGTTTAAAAATGTTGCCATTAGGTAGCTGGCTAACTTAAAACTAAGCCATTAGAGAAGATTCTGATGCTGCCCATGCCCTTGTTAGAAGTTGAAGTAGGGGCACACAGAAAAGTATCAAGGATCTGGACATGGGAGCACATACAGAGAGGGGTATCAATTCTTGCTAAAACCCTGATCTTAGGCTTTAGTCTCCAAAGCCAAGAGAAGACAAATGTCTTTTCTTTGATTCCTCCAGTCTGGAGTAGATCCATGCAGACCAGGGTCTGTTCTGTGACACTGGGTTAACATCTATGGAAGTAGAAATAACAGGATAATCTACAAAGAGTTAGGAGAGAATATGCAAACTTTAGAGATGGCATGAGAAATGTATGGTTTATGGTGATTGCTTCAAATGATCTCTGATGTCACTGGGGTTCTTTTGTTTGTTTGTTTTAGTTTTTTCTTTTTTCTTTTTTTTTTTTTTTTTTTGGTGAAACCGGAGATTATACTCAGGCCCTTGCGTTTGCCAGGTAAGTGCTTATTCCACTGAGCTATCTCCTGGCCCCATGCTGTCACTGTTGTGACTGATACTTTTGCCAAACATAGTGCTGGATGCTGTATCTTCCATAAGAAAATGTGATGTGTCATTTCAGTATTTCACGTGCACACATTCACATACACATATACACATGTAAGAGCTAATAAAACATTTAAAATGTATTTACATTTTGAAAATTTATTACAAGCTGGGAGTGGTGGTGCATGCCTGTAATCCCAGTACTTGGATGACTGAGGCAGGAGTATTCTTGCAATTTTGAGACCAGCCCAGGCTACAAAGCAAACTCAAGGCAGCCTGAACTTCACAGTGAAACCCTGTCTCAAAAAAAAAAAAAAAAAAGAATCAAAATAAAAAGTAAAAACTTATTATAGTGGCAGACATATTGCCCAGTGTTTTGAGATAAGTGTGTTCAAAATAAGCTGGTGTATTTTGAGAGGAATACATGGTAATGGATTTTTACTGTAACAAAATTTTAATGTAAGCATAGCATTCACTATATTTTTTTACTATCCTCCATTAATTCAATAAATGTTTATAGCAATTTCCAGCCAATAAAAACAGGATGGTGAGATCTTATCCTCCTTATTCACCAGATCTGGCATTATGTATCTCCTGGCTCTACCCTCAGGGCAAAATCACCATGAAAGGGAAATGTTTTGGATTGATTGAGGACATCCAGGTAGCCATGGAAGCGCAAATAAAGAGGCTCACTCAGTTTGGATGTGAAATTCTATGGCGACCCAGGGGACAAGGAGCTCTCATCCCATAGGTATGGGTGATCGCTCCTTCCTTCACATTCTCTCCACAAAAAGAAGACCAGGAGAGAAAAGAGAAAAACAATCAAGAGGAACTCATCATCCCTGAGTACTTCTGCTCTAGGACTGAAATACCCTGCATTTCCTAAGCTTTCTCTAGCCATAGCTTTGTCTAGTTTTCTCTAAACTAAATTACCATGACCTTCATTGATTATCTCTAAGAGCTGAGGGTGGGGGTGGGTGGAAGCCATTGTGCTGTGTTTTCTAAATTCACTGATCTCTCAATGGGTAATTATAAAATGTAACCTGAAAATGTCATTTGGGTGTGAAGTTCAACTGCGGACTAAATCTGCAATACCAGTACAGGTACTTTTGCCCTGCGTTGTGAACAGTGCCTCTATTTTGACCTTTTGTATGGGTACTGGAAATTTGGATGCCGCACAAGGGGAAATGAAGCTAAGGACTATGAAGGGCTGCTAAGTTTGCAAATGTGAAGGGAGGCTGCAGGATGACAGGCAAGTTCAGCATGAATGCAGAGCATGCACTGATGTGCAAAGTCAGGAAGATGAAAGCAACCAGGTGTGGTCAGAATGGAAGTGAGAATAAAGTGACTGTGGACTGCCTTCGTGTCTCACATTTTTGAGTTTTCTTGGCCCATAATTGATGGGCAGTTGGGGATCTGATTCTTTCTAGCTGTGCTGGACATGAGTCAGTCCAGTCTCATTTTACCCTAAGAGTCCCGATTGCAATGCTTTTCTCTTGAGATCAGAAGGGACCCATGCAATGCAAATCTTCTGTCTCTCGAAGCCTCCCTCTCTTACACAATAGTGCCCCAGTTTCTGTAGTTGGATGCTTCATTCACTATAGCCAGTCCTCTTGTTTCACCATTATTATGGTTTTATTCTTCCACTTTGAAGCCCTCCTACTCCCAAAATCGGAACATCTCTGTGTTTACAATAATGCATTGAGTTTATCCCTCTCCAGGTAACATAGCCCAGGAGAGATGCTTTGTATCATTTCAGTGCTATCTGGCGACAGCACTGTAAGAAAGGAAAATGGAGGCTTCTTGTCTGGCAACCTGAAAGTGATCTCACTTCCCTGCCTGGGCAGCCAGCTGTTTGTGAGGATCCCATTCCTGAGAAGAGCTTTCACAGGTTCAAAAAGCCAAGACACCTAGATCTGTCAGGCTCGGCATGGGGATCAAGGACACACTACCCTGGTGTCATTGTTGCTAATACAAAATCATGATCAAATGAGGAAGATGCAGAAAGCCTGCTAAAACAGCTTTGGAAAAAGTGCTGATACGTCCTCCATAGTTTGTTCTAGTGAGATTCATTTGAGAATCAGAAATGCATCAGGCTTTCAAATTCTCATTTTTTTTCTTTTTCTTTTTATTAGTCTACCTTTGCAGTGCACAGTGACTGTTTTCCCTCTGGGAAGTTAGTGACGCATGACCCATCTTAATTCCCTCTATGCCTTCCTCCTCTCAGCATCCCTCCAGCTCTAGATCTCCTGCCCACCTAGAAAAGACCTATCTCCCTGTTTCCTGTCACCTGTCTTGTCTCTTGCTCTTTAACTTATTTATACCTTGGGTTGCTCATATAAGAGAAACCATGAAATATTTAAACTTGTGTCTGCTTTATTGTACCTAAGATTGTGGTCTCAAGATGCACCCCTTTTCTGACAAATGACTCAAATTTATCCCTCTGTATGACAGAGTAGTACTCTACTGTGTGTAAATACTACAATTTCTTTACCCACCCTTTGCTGAGAGACATACAGGCCTCTCCAAAGAACTAGTTGTTGCAAATTGTGCTGCTTCAAATGCGGGTGTGCATGGATCACTACTGCAATGTCCTTATCCATTTTTCCTAGAAGGCACCTAGAAGAGGAAGAGCAGAGACAAATGGAATTTCTAGCTCTATCTTTCCGAGGAATCTCCACACAGATTTCCACCTGAGATTTTGTTTTTGTTTGATTTGCAGTGCTAGGGATAGAACCCAGGACCTTATACATGCCAGGCAAGCACACTACCACTGAACTAAATACCCAGCCTTCACACTGATTTCCATAGTCGTTACTCCAGCTTACATTTCTACTAACAACATAGGACAGTTCTTTTCCTCCTGCAGCATCACCAGCATTTATTATTATTTGCTGCCTTGTCAAATGCTCACATCTTTGTATTTTACAGAATTTATGATGATTAGCAAAACATGAGCATGGCTTATAGCTGATTAATTCAGGCTTTGTGCAGAATATTATTTAGAGAAGGGATCCAAAACCAGCCACGCTGTTTCAGCTACATGGGAGTTCTTCACCGTTATCGCTTTCCTGCATTTGACTTTGTGAAGTATTTGGCACAGTTTGCAAATCACAATGGTAACAACAACTTTAGCTTAAAAAACTGAAATGGATAGACTGTCAAATCCTACCAAGAGAGACCATGATTTTCCAAGTGAAATTTTATTTATTTATTTTTTTATGTATATGTGGTACAGGGTCTACCGGGTCTCACTACCTAGATCGGACTCTCAGTGATTCTCCTGTTTTTAGCCTCACAAGTGCTGGGATTACAGGTGTGTCACCACTCCCAGTCCCAGTTGCCATCTCAGCACGCCCCGGGGGCGGAGCTGGCAGGGCACTTCGGGAATCGAACCCTGGCTGCTGCATTCTGTCTAAGCAGTTGCTTTAGTTTGCTGAGAAATTTTACATATTGAAACATTTCTGAGGAATATACATACTGTATACATGGAGTATGATGTTATACAGACAAATGAAATTATTTTGCTGTATTTGTAACCACAGGTATTTTATTACTACTTCCCCTTATGTTAGAGCTGTGCAGATTTCTACCTGCTTTTGTGAGTTTGCCTTTCCTGTTGGTGAATGTCAATTTTTCATGTTTTCTTTCCAGACAAATTAGAAACATTTTGTGTTCTCTCTCCTGAGAGATATGCTCTCTTCTTCACTCTAGTTAGTCACCTTTTCTAAAATCACCAAATGTCCCCAACGCACAGCCCACACAGATGACTCATGATTCCATAATGAATATTTTGCAATATGGCTTCTCCCCTTGTTGTCTAGGTCACCTCGTCTTATGATTCCGAGACTGCTGCAGTCTGCGCTGTCTTTTGAGATGAAAACCAGCCAGCACCAGCTGCAACCTCCAGGCCCCAAAGAGGAATGCTAGACACCATGTCAAATAACTTCTGTCTCTTCTCCAACCCCAGGGTCTGCCTCTTCCCCAACTCTTTGTGGGTGTGACTTTTGACCTTTCCCTTTCAATGAAGTCCTTGTTCTCACCAAGGTCAAATCTCACACTTTCCTGATGGTTCTTCCAGCCAGTGACCACTCCCATATCTCAGAGAGCAGCTCTCTGAGCCATGAGCCTGTGCAAAGATTAAGTTCTGACATCTCTTTTGCCAAATCAAAGCAGTAGTTGTCTATGTTCCATCAGCCTTTCAGAAGGAAATTCTGTGAGGCTCGCTTTTGCTTTTCCTTCTCAAGTGAAACAGGCATCCTGACATAGACATCTTCTTAAATCAGGAGTTCAGATTCTCCAGGCACAGGGGTATGGAAAATGTCAGGCTGCCATGATTGTATTAGCAAGGAAAGGGGAAGAAAACATGCGCACGCACACGCACATGCACAAGAGCAGCTTGTGAACACATATGTGCTCTCTCACACACATGCATGCTGCTGGTGATGCACACAGAGACTCCTCTCTCCACCAAGTACCTGTGAGTGGGTGAACGAGGTCAGATAGGTAAAGCACAATGCACATGCCAATGCACATGACTTGGCTTCCTCTGTAGCCCCTATCCTTGGGTCATGGAGGAATTAGTGGTCCTGAAAAGAACTCTAAAGACCTAAAATGTCCAGGGATGACTCTTCTCTTCAAGCAAGAGAGGAAATAGGGCCTTCGTATCAGGGTGACATGGAGCAGAAAGTCCTCTCTAAGGTAGTTGTCATCAGAACCTAGATGCTATGAGGAGGTGGAATGGATCAGGCTTGGAATTCTGGGCCTGCCCATCATAGGAAAGAGGGTGAGGCAAAGAGGGAGAGAAGGAAAGCCGTGGGAAATGGGCTTTAAGGCCACTGAGCATACTAGAAAAGTCATCTCCAGGGGCCTAGGGGGTCTCCTTGGTCACCTAGCACTGGGCCTAGCTCCTGGCAGCAGGGCACCTCAGAAATGAGCAGGCTCCCTTCACGCTCCCAGCACTGTGGGCTCAGGCTGTGTATCTGGTCTTACTTTGCCCTAGGTACAGGGGCATCTCATGATCCCCAAATCGTGTATCACTCTACTGATTTTGTGAGCAAGCCCTTGCTAGGAGTTAAACAAGGGTCTGCACACCATGCCACATCTCCTGCTTATTTGTTTGTTTATTTATGTATTTATAATTTTCCGACAGGGTGTCACTCAGTGACTTAGTGACACTAAGTAAGTCTTCCAGGCTGCGCTGGGACTTGCCTTTCTCGGGCCTCAGCCCTCCCAGAGGGCTAAGATGGTCTGCTGGTATTAAAGCATAATTGTTTTTCTTTATTTTGATCATGGTGCCTTCCTCTCTATCTCTGAAAAGAGGCCACATTCCCCCCAAGCTGCCTACAGCTGAGTGCTGCAAATCAGGGAGGTGAGCTTTACACCATGGATGTTTGGATTTAGGGATGCTCGCTGGATGAGATTAGTGATTTTTTAAAAGGATTTTTTGAAAACTATAATATAAGGGCTGGCCAGACAGCTCAGTGGATTAAAGCGCCTGCTTAGGCAGATACAGGGATCGGGGTTCGATCCTCAGTGTGCCGGGCTGGCTTCAGCACACGGGGCACACTGTGACAGCGACTGAGACTGGGTGTGGTGACATGTGCCTGTAATCCTAGCACTTGCGAGGCTGAAAAACAGGAAGGATCACTAGCAGTCTAATCTGTGGAGAGAGACCCTATAAACCCTGTACTAAACACATAAAAAAACTAAATAAATAGATCTTTGAAAAGTAGAATATTTTGAGTGAAAACTCTTCAATTATTCTAATATCTTTTTTCAAATAACATCTGTAAAGTGAAGTGTAAATGTTTTCCCTTTAAATCCCCTTGAGATATAGATATATCTATATCAGCAGACTAAGTACATGCTTAGGCAAATGCAGGGACTGGGAATCAATCCCCACCACATGCCTCGCCAGCCCTGCAGGAGGATCAATATGAATACATAATAAATAAAACAGAGAGGGTGGGGAGATGGCTCAGCGGAATACGTGCTTCCCTGGCAAGCGCAAGGACCTGAGTTCAATCTCCGGTTCTGGAAAACAACAACAGCAACAACAACAACAAAAAAAAAAAAAAACCAGAAAATCTTTAAAACCTAGCATAACTTTGAGTAGTTTCTGATGTACTGTTCTTTAGTTGTCTTGAATATTTTGTTTGAAGTAAAATGTGATTTCCTGAAGCATTTTCCCCCTTTCCTTTTTTTTTTCTTTTCTTTTTTTTTTTTTTTTTTTTTTTTTTGGCAGAACTGGGGTTGAATTCAGACCCTTGCACTTGCCAGGGAAGCACTTATTCCACTGAGCCATCTCCTGGCCCCAGACATTCCCCTTTTCTGGCAAAGCAAACACTCCCAGGACTGGCAAGTAACTAACCCAAGCATGTTGTCTCAGAAGAGGTAGGAGCTAAGTACTAAAGCAAGGTAACTAGATATAAACCTGCAAACTTGGTTAAAAATGAAACAAAACAACATCAAGAAAAGTTATACGAACTTAAAAAGCCAAAAAAAAAAAAAAAACTTGCAAATATTAACTGCTCCTTTCAAAAGACCAGCAGAAATGGGCAGTGCAGTTATTCAAACCATACTGCATATATACACAAATGTATCTTTTTCACTTTTTTCTTTTTAAAGTAAACAACTAATTTGAAGATAACATTATACAATACAGCGAACATCATTGCATTAATGTTACTTTGCTTAATGCAATTTTGTATCATTTCTAATACTTTTTCTTTTCTTCCTTTATTTTGTTTTACTATTTTTTTAAAAAAATAAAATCTAACCTCCAAAATAAATAAAGAAATAAATATAAACAAGTTAACCGGCCCAATTGATTGCTGACTTTAGGCCTATGAGGTGTTCTTCGGGTCAATGTGGGCAGCTCTCACAAGAGCTCAGGCTCAGCTCTGAGGTGTGAATCTCAGTGTGGATGCCTGAGACGGACCTGGGAGAAGGTGGATTGGAAGCCAGGAGCAAGGCAGAGGGCAGAGTGGAGATCGGGCAAGGGCAGTGCGCACTGACGACCGAGTTGGAGGCCTGTGAGCCCCCCACAGTTGAGCAGCAGATGGAGAAAGAAGAAGAGAATAGGGGAGGGGAGAGAATAGTGTGAGGAGCTGGGGAGACTGGCGAGACGGTGCTTGAGAATAGAAATTATTTGAAGCAAAGTATTTGTTGGTGTTGGACACTGAATATGTATACTGAATAGGGACCAAACTTAGCCCTCACATGTGGGAAAACAGAGATCAGAAGGAATCGTGCATTGCCTAAGTCCAGAAGAGGAGCAGAAAGGGGACTGAGGGGGAATTCTAGGGTGAAGAGGGGCTTACGAGGAAGTCCACTGCACACCAACACTGAAAGAAAGAGCCACGGAGGCAACGTATAGAAATCAAACACTGGGCCAGGGAGCCCGAAGGTCAGGAGGCCCTGCACGAAAAGAACCTAAGAAACAAAGAGCCCAGGCTCGCAGAGGGAACCTAATCCCACACATCTACGTGCAGAACAAAGGCAGCCTGCCCGAGGAAAGACAGGAGGCGTAACGGGATGCGGGTGGGCGACACCTGCAATGGTCCCCACATGTGAAATCAGAATTGCAGCCATTAGGCACCGACTCACACAAACAAGTCTATTGTGCATGAGAAAGTTCCAGTAAACCGAAGCGAGAAAGAAAATCCGACCTGGAGAGGAGGGCAGCGTCAGGAGAAACACAACTCAGTGCGCAGGCAAAGAGGTGGAGGCTGATAAGATGGACAGGGAGAGGGAAAGAGGTTTCGTGTGTGTTGTTATTGTGTTAATTTTAATTATTTTTTCTTAAAAAAAAAAAAAAAAGGTCCCACAAGGATCTGATAACCAGACAGGAAAGGTGGACAGAGAAGCTACAACGGATGCAAATGAGATAAAGGAAAAGTCTCACGATGTGAATGTGTTACAGTGGGAGGATGTGCACACTCGCGTGTTGGACTGCTTGGACTGAAGAGTCAGGACTGGTGTGTTGCGCAAGGTCATTCTAAGCTTTGTACCCGTTGCCTGCGAGCTCTGGTGTGGAAAAGGCTGAGTCAGGAGCTGGTGTAGGACTCTGTGGCTGCCCCTTGCATGGGGTGAGGGTGTTCTGTGGGGAAAGCTTGGGAAATGAAAGGTTGGAGTCCTGGTGTAGGAAACACAGGCAAAATAAGAACAATACCAACTGTGGCGGAGATTTGATTGGATGACAATCTTTCTTTAGTGTGGGGAGAATGCAAAGATAGGAGTTGCATCTGTTTATCCGGGTAGATCTCAAGTCTGCCATAAAGAAAGGAAATTATAAATAGATATGGAAGGTAAGGCAGTTAGAAGGAAAGGAGCTGAGAAAGATTACAGAAAGGAAAGCAAAGTCCAGGGCTCCAGAGAGAAGTACCTTGTGGGGAGAGAAGCTGCGGAGCATAGTGAACGGGAACAGAGGGCCTGTAAAGTCTCCTTGACTGAGTCCTTCAACCCCATAAATATGTGGGTGCGATACACATAGGACCACCCTGCTGTCCCACCCAGCACACCAAGGCTCGGAGGCTCCTCCATATCTGACACCAAGTTACATCTGGTTAGCTAGAAAGGAAGTGTCTGATCTCAGATTCACTTCTGACGCATAGCATTCTCTTTGTGTTTCAAAATCATGTTGCATCCAACAATCTCTAAAAGAACTGAGAAACATGACAGGGAGGAAATGTGCAAATGCTAATTCAGATCATTGTTTTTTGATCACGTCTTCTCCCATATAGTTTCCTCAATCCAACCACTGTCCATCCTGACCCCTGCATAAAAGCATACACATAACACTCTAGCTATCCCTAGAGCTCTTTGGCAAACTTGAAGAGATTTGATCTGTTTTGGCTTCTGCAAAAGGGATCTTGTACTTTAGCTGGCTCTTGTTAGCAGACAGCTCAGAATGTGCCACTCAAGAGGACACTCTATCCTGACATCCTGCACACACAAGATCAGCATTTTCCCGACCCTAAGAGAGAGCCCTTCCTAACAATGTGTGTGGGAGGCATTCTCTTTCCCTCAGCTATGCCTGGCATTGTAAAACTTTCATTATTTCTCTGGGTGCTCTGAAATGCAAGGTTCTAATCCAGTGCTTCATCAGAGGTGTTTTAGGGGAGTAGAAAACCTTTATCAGTACTTCTAGCCAAGCCTTGGTGTCAGGTTAATACCATCTTTTGGCTGGCTTCAGTGACCAGAATTTATTTGCATGGTTTCAGAGGCTAGAATCCAAGACTAAGCTGCTGGCAAAGCTGGTGCCTTATGAGAGCTCTGTTCTTATCTTATCTGTGGTGGTCTCCCCATTGACTCCCATTACATATCCAAAAGAAGAATAATCTCACTTGTGTTTCTTCTTATAAGCATATTCATCCCATCTTGAAGGTCCTCCCTGCATGACATCATCTTCTCCAATAGGTCCCTTGGCCTAATTCCATTCACTGGTGATTAGGGCTTTAACACATTAATATTGGAGGGGGGATGCAACCATCCACTCATAACACCTTGTTATTTACTTTTAATGATAGTGTGAGGATAATATTATTAAAATTATGCAGAATTTACAACTCAAAATAATACTACAGTTCCAGATTTTATCCTTTGGTCCTACCTGCTCCTCTCCTGTGCAAAATGTAAGTGGGAGCGTACTTTTATTTGAACAAGTGGCTCCATTTCAGATTGTTGCATTAGCAATTTCCTCTCACTAGGATACAATATCCAATTCTCAAATTTTAAAGAAAGAGGGGTTTAATTTGGTGCATGGTTTTGGGGATTCAGTCCATGGTCAACTGGCTTCAAGGCAAAAGGTTGGGAGGAGGCTGATTCTTAGTTCATGACATCCAGGATGCAGAGCTGGGAAACAGCACCATAGAGGAAGTGATGAGGGACTGGATGTAGACCTATAATCACCCCTCCTTGACACATCTTTGACTATGCTCCACGATCTCTGGGGCAGACCCCAAGTCAATCAAGTCAGTGTAATCTAGCTTAACTGTCACAGCTGTCCTCATGGTGCTTGCTTAAATTAAATTCCATCCATTTATTTTCCACTCAAGAAATTGCATGATAATATGGACCACCTTTTGAAACCACATTTGCATATTTTCTGACTTAATTTTCATCTATTAATATGGTATTTTTCACTGCATTGTATCCAATTATTTTTAAAGAAAGATTTATAGAATGTGAAGAGAAACCAGAGTATATATATATTTTAGATCCCTTTTAGATAAGTGATTGTAATACCCAGGAAAGCAGAATGTAGGCTACTATAACACATAGATTCCATTAAGCATTATT
>NW_004524780.1:2829088-2831083 GCF_000260255.1 Octodon degus
GCTTTTACTTCTTATACTTCATTTTTATACATTCCTGCTGGATGGTTAAGACCAAGATAAAGCAAGACCTATGCAGCAAGAGTTGTAGCTTTTGGATCTGATAAGGTTAGTGAAATCCCCTCAGGATTTTTCCCAAGATCCTGTACCTCAGATTGTAGAATCTTTGTCAGTGTCAGCCATGTGGATGAGTCATGACCATTGCTTGGTCAATATGCTCTCTGTGAAAGCCTGAGAGAATGTTTTCTCTCCATGTGACTCTTCTTAGGCACACTCTACATCATCGATCACTTTCCTCTTTGGCTCCATGATCTCTTGATCAGAAAATTTGGAACACTACTGAGTTACATGATACTATAGTACAAGTTCTCATATGTCCTGAGTCTTAATTGACCTTGGAAGGCTAGGGCCAAAATGTTGGCTATCCTTGAAGCCCTTCTTTTTCTCTAATTTTGGTCTGCAAACATAGGTTGTTAACCCTCCAGAAGAGAAGCTTATTGTTATTACCATACAACCTAGGCTGTTAAGCTTAACTTCACTATCTGTCTGAATATCAAACATCTTAGACTTTGGAATGAAGACATTTGCAAGGGGGAGGTTATGGGGGATGGCACTCAGAAACCGATCTTGAAAGGGGTTCAGGAAGCCAAGGGAGAGAAGGAGTCAAAGACTGGGAGGGTTTTCCGTCAGAGACTCAGCAAACCCTGTCCAGAGCTGAGGAACTTGGTGGGCAGGGCTTGTCCCAGATCAAGGAAGGAAGGTAATCATTCACTGCTACCAGTCACTAAATAAAACCTGCTCCATGGAGGGCTCCTTCCCTTGGAGGCAACAACTCCCTCCAGGAGCATTTGTGAACAGGTTCTTCCCTGTGGTTGGTGAGTTGCCAAGTCTTTCAGTGGTTGAGAAGTATGAGAGGGTCGGTCCAGATAGCTTTCCAGCAGCAAAGGCATTGTGGTATTTTACAAATGCAATTAAATCATGGAAATATAATGACTCCTGCATTCTAGAAACACAACCTGAGACCTACAACTCCTGTAGGTCATTATTTCATCCTTGAGTCACACAGTGGTGCAGGAATAAGGACAGGGCTTCAGTCTGAGTTTTGTATGAGAAACACTCTGCAGTCTACATAGCTCCACACTCAATTTAGGTTAAAAAAAAAAGAGGAAGACAGAAAGAAAACTCATCTCAATGCAGGAGAATTTAACAAAATTTAGCATCCACACAAGATAAAGTGAAAGTTTTTCAATGCAACAAGGAAAAAAAAAACACAAAAGTTGGAGACGTGACAGTAAAAGCTGCCCTAATAATTTGATGACGTAAGGATTGGATGCCAGATATATTTAGGGTCTAAAATGGAGGGGGTCTAGAGCTAAAATTTAGTTTTATCACAGTGTGAGGGAGGGGGCAGTATAAAACTCCTCATTGTATTCCCACCCTTGCAAATAAAATTTAAGATAGGAAGAGTGACTGAAATCTTATTGGGAATTCTGCTGCTGTATGGCACCCACAGCAGGTAGGGTCTTCGATCTGAGCAGCAGTGTGTGGGGCCTTAGTAGCTGTGTATGAGGAGCTTGTGTTTCATGGTGCAGTCATCTGGCAGTGAGCTACCATGGAGCCAGAATAAAATAATAAAGTGTTTAAATTTTAGTGTTTATCTGTGCCTGGAATCGTGGACCATGACCAAAGCACTAATATGAAATGCTGCTTCAAGGGTGCTAAGGGAGCACAAGTGATGCTAAAGTTCGCTCTCAGAGATGACGCAGTAACAACAGAGACGATTTCCACTCAGTTCCTGTGATTTCACTGTGGTTGTGGTTGAGCCGAAGGTGACACGAGCTGGGGGTACCCTTCAACATCACAGAACATTGGAAGTGAAATTTCCTGAGGGCTGGAAATATAGATCAATTGAGTAGAAATAGGAATTCAGAAAAGACACAGATGGTCAATGTATTTTTTCAACAAATATTGAAATGGAAAAACATTTTTGAAAAACAA
>NW_004524780.1:2831598-2842857 GCF_000260255.1 Octodon degus
CAAGGGGCTGGGAGAATGTCCAGCCCACACTGTGCCTGGGCTGGGACTGGTCCCGCCAGTGCAGGGTAGCAGGAAGCTCTCCACATACTCACTGGACCTGGGCTACGACTGGGTCTGGGGGCTCCCGGAACTAGGCCAGGACTTAGAATTTGGATCAGCAGTTTTAAGAACCTATGAGCTTTCAGATGAGTGAAAAGAGTCCTGTCATTTTATATCAGACTGGTGACTTAGGGTCAAAAGATCATGGGCCTTCTGTGATCTGACCATAGAATTACTCCTTTTTATGGACAAAAAAAGTGTTAGGCAAGGTCATCCTATCCAGAGCCATAAAGGATCGAGTAGGAAAGATTGAACTGTGCTGTTTAGAATGGGGACTGTCACTCAGCCTGTGTCTAGACAGTGGCCTTGCTAGCTCCAGACTTCCTGCCTGTCTCAGCTTCTGTTGGGCCAGATCTTTGTGCTCCTGCCTGGTGTTATAACATATCTCCCGAACTCACACTACCAGTTCTAGTTTGAGTAACGAAGCACCACATGCACATTGGCATGAACACCCAGTATCAATGCTGCTGGAAACAGGGTTTGTTCATCTCTTATAACTCACACTTACGTTGAGAATTCTTCATCTCATTTTCATTCATCCTCTGCCTCCACATTATGTGACCTATTTCCTCTCATGCATCTATTCAGCTCTGGTAAAATAGTATTTCAAGTGCAAGTTCATGCATTTTACATATTAACATTAATACAATCTCATTTCTTCTCTGCTTCAGGCTTAAGACTAGAAAATTCTTATACTGGTCCATTGAAATGATTGTGAAGTTGCTACAGGTATACATTACCAGCATGTGCTGGATATTTTTTCCTGCTTTGCTTACAATATCCAATTCAGCAGACAATAAATCCATGTTTTTCAACCTTTTCATCCAAAGCTCAGAAAGGAAAAGTAACTGGTGGAATGACACACCACTAACAAGTAGAAGAACCAGTGTTGAGATGTACGTTTGTCTTGCTCCAAAATATATATACTTCTTTAGAAAATCCTATAGCTCCTTCCATGAACTGCCTTGGAATAGAACATTCTTAGACTTTCCCTGTCCTTACTGCCTCTAAGAAGATACACATGAGAAGGTTGTTTTTAGTGCCTCACTATTAGCCTAGCCAGGCAGTGCAGAGAATTCAACAAAATACAAGGCAGGCATGCAGAATTAGTAAGTTTCAGTCAGTGAAGATCATTGCATGCCACCCCAGGCCATTGGCTTGGTTGCCATTTCCTGATTCCTGATGCTGCTGTTGATGTCTTTAAGAACATGAGCTTCTCTGGGATAATGTGGGTGGGACTTCCTGCTGGGCCGGAAGTTCCTCTATGCACTGATTACGTGGAAGCATCTGATTCTTTCCAAAACCCAGAGACTTGGAATACATCTGAGTCCTCTTGAATCAGGTCCTCATTAACAAAGTCCTGACAACATGCTTATAAAACCTGTATGAGAATTTCAATCACACTACACATGTAAAGTGACAGCTACACCCAAATGCTATCTGTCAGTACTGAGAACTCAATGGGCATTGACTTCTACTCCTGTTCAAAGGCCAGGTGGTGATTCAAACCTGAGCTATTAAGGTGAAAGGAATATGGCCATATCCAGTTGCTGTGCATAGCTTTTGCTTGACAAAAAGCACAATTAATTACCTGATCAAAAGCAGGCTGGGATTTGCTTTGTAAACTGTTTAGCAGTTTAACTGGGTTGTGGAGGAAAACTCTTTATGCCATTAAATGACCTTCCTAAAAGCTTATTTCTCTCCCAACTGTTCCTATTGGAATCAATTTCAGAAGCCATTCACAATGAGCAGTTTATTAGCTTCCTAAATGTGTTTACTACACGCCAGATGTCTATCTTCCTCTTGCCAGTCAGCTGTTGTCTTACACTGACCCCTTCAATAGATGTTGCTGCCCAGAATCCATTGCTGAGGAAGTATGGCAGCCTGCAGAGTGCGCCAGGAATGCCCAGTCCCAGGAGAAAGCAGTCATCACCCAGGTGTGGTCAGAAGCAGGCAGCGGAGAGGGGGGCTTGCCCAGCCAGGTTATAATGAGGACAAATAGAGTTCTGTCCAGGATAGATTTTAAAATACATTGTTTCCCTAGAAGTCTCAGTGTCCTTCAAGCATTTACAATGGCTTTGATCAGATCCAAATTGAAAAAATGAATGTGAAAATAACTTCTATTTCTAGGGCTAATGCACAGTGAGATTGAATTCATTTTTTTAAAAAATGTATCTTATTAAGTCAAGATAGTCTGCATAATTTTTTTAAAATCCTTGCTTTGTTGCTTATGTGATGAACTGACCACCATGCAGGGCCCTTAGGTCATTCTGAACAAAATGTTAATTAATCTTAAAATAATTACTATGTTGGAACATGATATATTTTGATAAAAATGGATTAAATGGCACTTCACAACAACTGTTTCACATCTTCAATTCCTTAACAGAATTAACAGCATGTTTCATAAATTTTCATTAAAAAGAAAATCAAATTATGTATTTTCTCTCTAATATTGCTTATTCTATATAGCAATGACAACATACCTATTGTTCCAATAGGTTCTTTTAAATATTTTATTTTCTAATGATGTAAAAATGTCCCCCTAATAATTTCTACATAATACATGAAACAGATCATAATTTGAAATACAGAACAGACTACAATGATTATGTTTTAGCAAATATTTGCCAAAAAATAATGAAAATACAATGAGTAATATTAAATATAATTTGGGGTAAAGACAACAAATCTTTTATAATTTTATTATTATATGTTTATCATAAAGGCCATGATCATAGTGAAAAATGTTTTCTGGTAGAAATAAATAAGTAGAGTTATTTATGCTATTTTGTCCATGTGATTGGCTGAACAGAAAAAAATATGTGTTCTTGGTGGATCATATATATTATCTTTAATGTCTATTATTGTTTAAGTTACAAAAAAGAGCTTAGAGTTTTTTAGTATTTTAAGACAACAAAATCAAGGAATAGGAACATTTTTAGGAAATCGGAACAGGGAGTAGTTGTTCAATAGCATAGATATTCATCATGGCTTATCTTTATCATTAAACTGAAATCTAGTTCTGATGTAGAAGAATCATGTACTTTGGGAAAATTTTTGGGAGCAACTGACATTCCTGCCTATAAACTGAGGGCATTTGCAACTCCAGTTCCTACTTTTGTCCAGTGTTAACATTTAGCAAATATTTAATATGTGTTCTAATGAACCTAGTTGAGTTTATGAATGGGGAAGAAAGCCTCAAAAGCTACAAGATTTCAAATCCAGATTAACATTGAAAATGGTCTCTCTCCCTTTTCTACATACACACAGGTTGATTGCAGTCTTTCTTACCTGGTGGTTCTCACTTTGTCTTCTGGTCTCCCATATATTCAGCTTATCTGTGAACCCCAGGACCCTCCATTCTTAGGGTGGTTTCTGCACCAAGTCCGGGGCAGAAGTGTGAGCCAACACTTGTGACCAGGGATGTCATGGCAGATGACCCAGATGACACCTCATCACGGGGAAGCTGTGAAGGAACATGGGAGGCCACAAGCCTTGCATGATCACACCGAAAGGACCTGGACCTCTCCATCTATTCAATGCTATGTAAGAAGGCCATTCAATTTTGGAATGAGCTCTCCTTACCACTTTATAGCTATGCAGAATAAAATTACTTTAAAACATACAGGTCTTATTTTCTGAGGTTGCTTATATACAGTTAGATAAATTAAAAGCTTATATACAAAACCATCAGAAATGCATATTTTGAAGAGATGACCATTGTGCCCAAAGTGCACTTGTCAGTATTCCGGATAAGCCATGGAGCCTGGTCTTTGGTAGTCTGTACCAAAGTCTCCTGAAACTTCTCTCTGGCACTTTTCCCCTGCACTGCTATCCAACTGCCATGAATGAAGCACCCTTCCCTGTGACTTCCTTTTGTCATTATGTCTGTGCTTTGAAGCCAGCTAACCACTGACTGGACCCCAAAACTGTGAGCCAAACTAAGCCCCTCCTCCCTTATGTCCTGAGTGTCAGGTCTTATGCCTCACTGATGAGGAAGCTGATCAATACAGGAAAAACACTCCACAAATTGTGAATAAATGTACCCAAAGAAAACAGTTTACCCCTTTCCTCCTGGTATTCCAGGAAGATCAGAGTCAGCAGAGACAAAAACTATCTGATTTATCACTCTTTCTTCTCATGAGCACTTCAGACCCTGTCACATATTTCATGTCCGGTGCTTGTCCCAGTCAGTTAGCACTTATGACAGATCGTCTTGACATCTTTATTGTCATATTGTGAATTTTATGACAGAAAACAAACTTCAGACAGACAGTGGCATAAAGTGCCTATCAGAGCTGATTGCAGACCCGAGTGGTGGAGGATAATAGTGGGAAGTGAGCAGGAAGCAGCAATCCCACCTGAGTGGAAATTCAAGGAGGAATGGGGCCCGTCTTCTGCCTCAGTGGGTGCTGCTCAAGCTGGCTCTGAGCTCCACAAGGTTGAAAAGGGGTCACACTCTTCTAGAATGTTCTCAGGGCTAAGGTCCCAGTTACTGATTCCAAGCAATGGCTGCACAAGGTCTATACAGGGCTTTGGTCTATGTCCTCTGTGGAGTCCTCCTGTCTCTGGCTTCCTTTTTGATCCAATAGTATGCCACGGTAAAGCATCCCTGCTTAGCACTTGTATTAGTTCGTTTTTTCTTCCCGGGACACAATAACTGACACCGTCAATTTCAAGAGGAGTGACTTCATTTGGTTCATGGCTCAGGGTATACGGTCCATGCTCAACTGGCTCAAAGGCAAGCCATGGTGGAAGAGTCCGGGGGAGCCAAACTGTTAGTTCATGGTGGCCTGGAGGCAGAGCAAGAACACCGCTCTGGAAAGAAAGAGACCAGGAGCCAAATATAGACCTCATTGTCACCCTTCTATGACTCACAAAAAAGTGTGCTCTATTTATTTTTGGGGTGGTTCTAAAGACAGAGAAGTTGACACAGTCAAGTTTAGCAGTCACAGCACCTAGAAGAACAAAATCCACACATAGGAGGTACAAACACCAGCTGGGTAAGCGCTTCTTTCTTGATTACTTTGGAGAAATGGTGCTGACCAGCCATTCCCATGGTGCTAGCGTCCTGCAGCATGCTGCAGCCAGCCTGCACACAAAGCTTCCAACTCAGTCCTCTGTGTTAGCCTCATTTCCCTCTTCCCCTAAACTCTGTTTCCTTTTTTTTTGCCATACAGGGGATTGAACTCAGGACCCTGCACTTGCCAGACAAGCACTTATTCTACTGAGCCATGTACTTATTCTCCCCTGCCATGTACTCTGTTTCTTCACTCTCGTGCCTTAAGAATACACTGCCTTACTTAGCCTCCACTTCCCAGGGACCCCAGGCCAAGACATGAGGTCAAGGCAAGAGGGCGAGGCCAGTCTCCTGCAGAAGGGTGGGTGAGTCTTTCTCATGGCAAGCACAGAGGCCAGGAGGCAGAAGCCAAGTGGAACGGACACTCCATGCCTTTTAATTTGTCTGCTTTAACATAGACTTTCAGCAGTTATTTAGTGAGCAAATAAGGAAATTGGTAGATGAGACAAATAAAACAACCAGATTGGTTAAAACAGTTCAAAATAGAGGATCTTAAAAGGGAAGCAGAAAGAACAAAGGTGCTCCTGGCAGACAGGTAGTCTCGTTCCAGCCTTCTTTTAATCTTGATTGTGAGCTCAGTGCCTGAAAGAATCATACAGACACTAGCACAGATTTTAACACTTTTAATTCACTGGGACCTCGGCCTTTCTGTGCGTGTAATATCAATTTCACCCATTTATCTGATTCATTTATTTGGTGAAAGTCTGCTTTTTGAGCACCCACTCTGTGACAAGAATTCTAGGACACATCTGTGGAGTGTGTATCCCTACACAAACACACCAAATATGTGGTATAGGGGCCAAGCTTACACAGTCAATAGCTCTTTCCCTGCTAACCGCAACCCAGGATTTTCAGGAACTCTCCTCCTGCGCCTCCCTCCTGCAGCCCACATTCCTGTCACAGGTGAGCCACACTGAGTGGAAGTGTACGTGTGAACTACACTATCCACTCCATGCCCCTGTACTCAGCCTTGGCTCCCTGAAATGAGACAACCAGGGCAGAACTCTCACACCCAGGGTGTCCCTTAGAGTCTCTCCCAAGGTGGAAATGTCTAAGTCTGCATGATCCGAAGTTTCAGCCACTGAGCGCACCTGGCTCCTGTGATTGAGAGACTGAGGTTTTAATTTTATTCTTTCTGTTTGTTTCTGCAGTACTAATGATTAGACCCAGAACCTTGTATGTGCTGGGCAAATGCTCCATGATAGAACCACAGTCTCCGTTCTTTTATCGAATGTTAATTACTTTACATCAGAAAATGATGTGGTGACCAGAGACTGCTCTTTTCAGCCGTGTAAGTCTGCAACTTTCAGAGCCACAGTCATTCGTCAGCGGCTTTAGCCTGCTGGGGTGGTATAACAGCATACCGTGACCCAGGTGATATATAAATGCTTCTTTGTGGCTTATAGCTTTGGATGTTCAGAAGCCCAAGGTCTTGATGCTGGTACGTGCTGTGTCTCATACCTGACTATTTCCTTCATAGAGGGTGCCACAGAGTGGCAGAGGCAAGGGGTGGCTCCTTCAGTCTCTTACCAATGCATCAATCAGTCCCTGAGGGCATTCGAGCCTCCTGTTCTACTCATCCCTACAGGCTGCACCATAGAATGCCACAACCTGAAGATTAGTTTTCAACCTGAACCTGGGAAGGACACATATTCAGACTGGAGAATCAATATCAGTTCTCTCCTTTTCAAGTGTAACCCACACATACCTCCAAAATGCAGGTCCCCAGTTAATGTGCTCGGTTACTCGAAAACAAACGTGTGAAAAGACGCCTGAGATTAGGCAAGCATTTTTGGCTAAGGATGAGCAAAGCAAACAGAGAGGGGAGGATCACAGTGAACTGTAAATATTGGAGTATCATAAGAAAAGAGAATAATTTCACTTGCAAACAGTATCATACATGAATAAAAAAAATATGGGAATTTGAGATACTAAAAAATGTGAGAGAATGGCTGAGTTATACTGTGCTTGAATAAATCGCAGAAGGGCCTGACTGGGCTTCCTAGGATACGCAGGGTAAGAAAGGCTTCAAGTGACAGAGATGGAAACACTGCAGAAAGTGGGGACAGGGATGTGCAGGATGGGCTTGACTTGGTGACCTGTGGAATGTGATTGGGTAAGACAGCTGAGCTTGACCAAACGTGCTCGTCATCCATCTCATGTTTCTTTCTCCACATGGATTTTAGGCTTAATCCAAGTTTTCACCACTTCCCCTAAATGAGAGAATAGAGTGGAAGTTGGGGACAATGTTGATGTCAGCAAGGCTCTCTTTGAGTATGTGCAGTTCGTGTGCACCTACGAGATGACACCAATTATGTCCCATTATAGGCAGGAACAGATCTAAGAAGGAATACAAAGAACAATGAGACAATCTCAGAGTCTGAATTGCAGAAAGGCAAAGGCAGGAAGCAGGCATAGCATTGAAAGTTGAAATTTAATTATATTAAGTACTGGAAAAGTACAGCAAAGAGACCTCAAAATGCCCTAAGTCACTTACAGTGTTACAAAGCAGCTGAGGATACAATAACACATTGGTGCCTGGTGAGACCTACAGCCCCCCACCCCATGCCCATCACTAGCCAGCATGGGGAGCAGTTTGGTCATTGCCTTGGGCAGGGCACCTCTGTCTCCTCACAGGCAAGGGAGGAGCTGGACCCAGCTGCAGACAAGCTCTGCTTTGCAGTGCTCAGAATTCCAGAAAGAGCAGTCCTTACCGCTGCATTTGATTTCTGGCCAGCAGATGTCCTACTCCTTCAAACCAGAGGCAGAAGACCCCCAGCGTGCTCTCTCCATATTTTCAATTTTCTGAGCCTTGGTTCTTCTGGGAGCCGAGCAGCTCGTGGGGCTTGGCGTGCTGCCAAAGCAGCTGCCTCGTCTGGCTCTCTCTTCGGCTCATGTTCCGAGGGGGTTTCTGATCACCGGGCTTAATGGCATCCATATGACCCAAAAGGGCTGGCAGGAGCCACCAGGGAAGAGGAGGACCCGCTCTCGGGCTCAGCACAGGGTGGGACCAGAGGGAGGTGCCCTCCTTCCCGCAGCTGGGCTTTGGGTGGGCGTGACTGCCATCATCTTCAATCAACAGACTGTGACCTGGAGAATCATTTCGCTCCTGGCAGCAGGTGGAGGACTCAGTGCCCTGCCAGCAAGGCAGATGGCAGCATCTGGCCCTGGGCCACCTGACACCACTGGACGGCGGCCCAGGCTGGGCAGATGTGCCTCCCAGCCAGTCCTTGGAGTTTAGTGAGGCTTACAGAGAAGATGAATGACCAGGACAGAAGAGTGCAAGGATCCTCACTGCTTCAATAGGACATCATTTTGGCATGCATCGGAAAGCACAGTGGGGACTCCTGTACCTGGGGAGGTGGCTTTCAGTGTTCCATCACCATTAACAGCAACAAAGTTCTCTTTCCCATGGAATTTCTGCTGTTATCAACACTCTTCTTTTGTTGAGGTTAATCTGAATCTCCACCCAAAACTGAAGAGCTAAGAAAAAATTTACCCACCTTATAAACAGGCATACGAGCTAATTGTGTCACTTGTGTCATGAGAGGTTGCAGGGGAGGAAGGTAATAGAGGGTAACTATGGAGCTTATGGATAGGGTAGGAGGTTAAACTACACGGAGAGCTATTAATTGGCTTAGCCCACTGATTGAAAGCTGCAGATTGAAATCCTGAATCTCTTTCCAAAGAATCCTGAGAATAGGTGGTCTTTCATTCAAGCTAACCCTATTCTGGGTTTGGGTATATATATTTAGTACAGGGTTTACTGTTTTTCAGCCTCCCAAGTGCTGGGATTACAGGCACGCATGACCTTGCCCAGTCTCAAACGCCCTGGGGAGCGGGGCCAGCATAGCAAGCTGAGGATCGAACCTCCGACTCCTGCATCTGCCTAAGTAGGCGCTTTAATCCACTGAGCTATCTGGCCAGCCCTTGGGATCACTTCTTGTGTAACACAGAGGAATAGAGAGCTAGAGGGGTTGAGACAAGTTTAAAGCTGTTAAAGCCAAGAAAAATTGTATGGTAGATAATAGCGAATTCACAGCATGAGTCTTCATCCTACACACTTTGGCGAAGGTGTGGGTGCTGTCATGGTCACACACTGGCGTCTTTGCATGCGATGACTGCTTCCAGCTATTGTATCATGATTGCTTCAGATCCTTATTGACATTCAGTCTGAACCATTTTATTGTTGCATTGCAAAAGGTTCTAGGAAAATTTTATTGCAAATGAAAAATATGTAAGTCATAAATGTTAATTGCACAGAGTACCTATTATTTGTCAGACTTTATGGAACAGGTGTGTGCACACATTCTCTTCTTTAATATTCCATAATGTTTTTCAAGATTGCTGTTATTATCTTTCTTTTCTGTATTTTGAAGCTGAGGCTAAAATGGTCATAGATCTTCCACTGCAACAAAGGTAAAGAGTGATGGATGTATTTGACCATGTCTGCCTGAATCTGTCTCACCAAAATAAAAGATGCAGGGGTCCACTGCAGACCTAGAACATGTAACCTTAATTTATTTGATGATTTTATCTGTATCCACACTTTAGATGTTCAGTAGAAATGGCCTTTCCTTAGAGAAATGAACTTTCATAACTTCCCTGAACCTTTTCCCTACAGATAAGGATTTTCTATTCAGTAGCGTAAGTACTTTTTTTTTCACTATTATTAATTTTATTGAGAAAAGAATAGCAATGAGACAGTTTCAAAACCAATTAATAGGACAGTTTCAATAATTAATATATTGCATATTGTTGTCTTCGTAGCGGTTATTCATAGTACACGATGCAGACATGATATCCTGTCCAAACACTATTAGTACAAATTTTTCTTCTCATTGAATTAAGACAAAGTAGCTGTATATTTATCCTATTTTGTATATACAGATACAAAATGGTTCTTCATTTGCATATCCTTTTTTTGTTTAGTTTTGTCAGAGATAGGTATTCCATTGGAATTTAAATATTGTAGGTGCCTAAATTCAGCAAAATAATCCAATATAGTCCAGTAGTCCATAATAGTAGTGGGTTATCCATAGGACTGGCACTGTCAGAAGTTGTTGACTTGAGCCTTTTACAGCTCAGCATATTACTGTGGCTTTACTTTTTATACCTTTTTTTTATACTTTTCTGCTGGATTGTTAAGACCAAGGTAAAGCAAGACCTATATAACAAGAAATGTAACTTTTGTATCTGATAAGGTCAGTCAAGTCCCTTAGGATTTATCCTGTAACTCTGTACCGCAGTGTGCACATCATTTGTCAGTGTCAGCCATGTGGATGAGTCACTGCCATTGCTTGACCAATTTGCTCTCTGTAAAAGCCTAAAAGAAGGTTTTCTCTCATGTGACTCTCCTTAGGCACACTCTATGTCATCAATTACTTTCCTCTGTGGCCCCATAATCTCCTTGATCAGAAAATCTCATTTCAGCAGAAATGGCCTTTCCTTAGAGAAATGAACTTTCATAACTTCCCTGAACCCTTTCCCTATAGTTAAGGATTTTCTATTCAGTCGTGCAAGTATTTCTTTTACTATTATTGACTTTATTGAGAAACAAATAGCAATGAGACAGTTTCAAAACTGATTAATAGGACAGTTTCAATAATTAATACATTGCATATTGTTGTCTTCGTAGTGGTTATTCATAGTACAAGACACAGACATGATATCTTGTCCAAACACTATTAGTGCAAATCTTTATTGGGATACCACTGAGCTGCAGGATGTTACAGTACAGGTTCTCTTATGTCCTGAGTCCTCACTGACTTTGAATATCTAGGGCCAAAATGTTGGCTATCCTTGCAGTTCTCCTTTCTCTCTAATTTTTGGTCTGAAAACTTAAGTTGTTAATCCTCAAGAAGGGAAGCTTAATGATATTATAACCCTATGACATAGGCAGTTGAGCTTGACCTCACTATCTGTCTGAATGTCAAACATCTTAGACATAGCATGCAACAGGTATTTTCCATCAAGTATTGATATGTTGGGACCGCGGAGATGGCTCAACAGAATAAGCACTCCCCTGGCAAGCGCAAAGGCCTGAGTTCAATCCCTGGTTAAACCAAAAAAAAAAA
>NW_004524780.1:2844117-2858468 GCF_000260255.1 Octodon degus
GTGGGTATTTTACACTGTCTGGAAGAAAGCTAAACCCTGAAGATGACTATCCCCACAATTGTGCTGCAGATAGCCTTCCTGACCTCCATATCCTGTACACGCATCGAATGAGTCAGGCAATTGATCGTGACTTTCTTAATGTTTTCTCTTTTTAATTATTATTTTTAATTTAAAAAAAGCAAATGGAAAATATATATTTTGATGAACCTAGGGTGTTATTTTTTTGAAAGTCAGCTGAAGGACAATTAGACAGCACAGTAAAGACTGCGAAATGCACTGACCCCTACAATGTGATTTTTGTTACTTTTTATTTCTGTGTGGGACTTTTCATTTTGTTTTGTTTTGATTTTGATAGAACTTAAATTTGGACCTTTGGAGGAATGAACATCGTTATTGTGTTTTGGAGGGAAGTTCTTGAAGGTTTTTTAAAAAAATGACTTAGATTTAAAAATTTGGTGCTTATAAGAAAGTTAAAAATGAATAGCAATGCTTCAATTAAAGTTACAAAAGAGAAAAAAAAGAAAAAAGAAAAATACAGCCACTAGTCCCTTCAAAACACTCGCCATTCTTTTAAACACACTCATCCCATTGCCCTCGCCACTTCCTACAGCAGTTCTGGAGTCCTTTCCTGAGGGTCTTTAGTTGCACTGTCCTGCCTGCTTCCATGTCGTAAACTGATTCAAAACATTTTCCTTTGGAGCCAGGGAGATGGTTCAGTAGAACAAGCATTTGTCTGGCAAGTGCAAGGGCCTGAGTTCAATACCTGGTTCCACCAAAAAAAAATTTTCCTTTCATGAGCACTGGGACTTTGAGGATGAGCCAGAAGTCACACGGTGCCAGTTCCAATGACTAAAGTAGACGAGGACACAGTGTCACATTTTCAAGAAGTTGCCTGTTGCATGTTATTAAACATCAGCATTCATCACAGTTTTTTAAATCATATTTTGTAAAGACATTCAGGAAAAAAGACTTGCAAAGTTGCTTCAAAAAGTAGCAAGCAAAATGGGTAAATGTGTTCAAAGTGAGGGTGAGGATTTTGAGAGCGACTAATAGCAATGTGTCTTTTATTGTAATATACTGTTAAATTTGGACACTCACTGTCTTTGGGCTCATGCCCTGTGCTCAGTGCCTAGCCCATTTGATGGTCTACGATCCACTTTGTCCTCTGTGTCCCTACTGAAAACTCAAACATGGCATCCATGTTGCTTGGTTATCTCCTTTGAAACATCTAATGTGCCTTTTACCCATAAAGCATTCACCAGACCAAAATCCTCACTCACCTCAATTTCTCACTAATCATCATGTCATGCATACTCAGTTCCTAATAATAAATACCCAAAGTATTAAATATGTAGTTGGACAACCTGCTACATTGTTTACATAATAGAATTGTAGTGGGCATAAATGTTAATAAGTAACTGTACAATATTATTAGTGTTCACTTACACTTGCAAAATGATAAATTATTCAGGGACCTCTTAATTCTTGAATGTAATTTTATATCAGATGGAAACTATCAAAAGGTATATTTTATTCATAACAGGATCTCAACATTTATACTTTTGACAGGTTCAATCATCTCAGTCTCACTTCGTAATTAGGAAAAGTTCATGTTACAGAGCCTCAGGTTAAGTTTGCAAATTACTGGATCGTCCCAAATTTTTTAGCTGAATGTTTCCATATCTTCATACTCATCGAACAGGGACTTAAAATGTTCATGCAGTGACACCCAGTAACCCCGGCAGGCTAAAAGCAGCACATGCTCCCAACTGGTTAGATGAGATTTCACCAGGTGACCAAAGCATGTGTTCCAGAGATTGCCACAACCTGCAGGTGTATTTTCAGGTCATTGAACAATATCGGGTGGTTCTGTCCTCAAAGTCTGAGGTGGTGTTTTAGCAACAGAGAATGTTTTTTCTCTTGAAGCCTTGGAGGAAAGAGATCTAATGACTATTCATCACTTACTATCTGCCATAAAATTTACCTCTTGTTAAAATTATTTCCAGCACTTATATACATAAGATTTATTATACATCCTAACTCTCAATCTAAAGCGAAGTCAACAGTTTTGGTATCATCAAGTACTTTGCCCAGAATCTAGATAAGTAGCAAAGTGGACACTTGAACCTTGATTTACCTTAGATAAAAACTTTTTTTCTTTCCCTTATATCTCTGGCCAAACAAGGCAGCACAAATTATGCATCAGCCTTTATCTTTTGGTAGGATTTCAAGTGTTATTTTTTTCAAGCACAAATATTTACAGAACTCCCATGCTATGAATGTGAGGCTCTTTGGAAATTCAGGACTAAATCTCATACTGCATCAATTTTTAAAGGACTAGAAAATGGGCATCTAATTAGCATTATTTTTTAAGTAACATCGGAAGTAATAGGTTGGGGCTTTTGGTGCATTAGATTCAACATCAGACTAACAAGCCCAACTCTACTGCACAAGACCGCATCTACCACTACACTGGTATCTTTCATCAAGGATCCCAAGCCCAAATTTAAGATGCTCAGGTCATTCTTACAAATTGTAGCCCTGCCTAGATGATTTCTAGGATTTCTGTAGGTTTACCGATTTCCTTCAATTTTCAAAAAAGTTGCGGCTTTCTAAGCCATTGGTGTTCAGGGTACTCTGGGAGGTTACTTGCAGGGCCCATCTGCCCCTTTCTGGTAGGAACTTCTCCAGACTTTGAAGCAATTTCTCCATCTTGGAGACAGCCTGCCAGTGATCTGGATATTTTGCATTTTCTTTTATTTTCTTATTTGCCATTAATAAGACATTTCCTCCCACCTCCCCACCTTCTGAGACTTTCTGTATCTAGGTCAACCCTGGTTATCTCCCTTGGTCTACTGAACAGGGTCAGCCCAAGGGCATGCTTCTCATGTTTCTTGTCCTGGCATTTTATCTACTTCTGTGTTTGCTTTCACAACAGCTTCTTGGGAGTCAGGGAAATGTGAAATTTCACCTTGATCATTGGGATAGATGCTTACATTTCAGCTCTAAGCCAGAAACTTTGTTGAGAAATACAGACCCAGAGGCAAACTTTCTGTTAAGAAACATCTCAGGAGCCGGGGATATGGCTCAGTAGAATAAGTGCTTCCTTGGCAAGCACAAGGGCCTGAGTTCAATCCCTGGTTCCTCCAATAAGAAAGAAACATCTCAGTGTTAATGCTTAGGCTTCATCCGGCTAATTGAATAGCCACTACTGAGTTTTGGAGGGAGGGTGTTTTTTTTTTTTTGTTTGTTTGTTTGTTTGCTTGCTTTTGTTGCTTCTTCATAATTTCTAGCTTTTTTCTCTAGATCAGAGGTCCTCAAACTGAATAGGTATTGGAACCCCTTGATAATTCTGATGGTTAGCCAAGTTTAAGAGCCATCACAAACCTAAAAACAGGATGTAAAACATAAATAAAACTTTCATAGAAGTCTTACATAGAAGGAACTATTAACATTCTGCATGCATTGTGTTTGAGAAATAACTATTTAGCAAAAAAAAAAAAAAATTAGAAAGCTCCAAACAGGTTGTCAACCTGAGGTTATAAATCCTGGAGTAATGATCCGATAGCTCTTTAACTGACTGCACCTACCAATTTCAAGCACTTCAAACTCAGTAAGGCCAGCACTAGAATTTTTGTAGTACTTCTGGAAATTTATATGAGAAGAAAACCCGCAACATGCAGTGGAAAATATCTTTAAGTCTACCCGAAGTTCTCAGTGGAATAAGCCTGACAGAGGGCAGTTTTGAAAAACAAAAGAAACAGGGTCTGTTGATCACGCATGGTCCCCGCGGTACTTTTACAAGGTCAATGACAGCTTCCAAGCCGTAGGCTGCACAGATGCTTGTCCCATCATTTTATCATGGTTCGTTATTGTTGTTGTTGTTCACAGAGCAAATTATTTTTATTTCCATGTATTTTTTATTTTAAAGAGCATAACAATGAAGTCAAGTTTCCAAAGGTCTTTTTAGCATTTTTTGTCCTTATGAATGAAAGTGTTTGTTTGTTTATTTATTTGTTTATTTATTTGGTACAGGGTCTTGCTACTAGCTCAGACTTGTGGAGATCCTCCAGTTTCAGCCTCCCCAGCATTGGTATTACAGGCGTGTGTCACCACGCCCAATTTCCGGGCTGACACGGCTGTACTGCACGCAGTACCAGGGATTGAACCTGGGTCCTTGAGCTCTCCAGGCAGGTGCTTAGACTGCCGAGCTGTCTCTCCAGCCTGTATACTTATTTTAAAAAGCATCATACTTTCTTCCCCCAGACATCCAGGGAACAATAATAGTGCCTGTGACTAAAGAAGAAAAATATACAGCCAGCAATGTAAGCGACACACTGACACAGATGATATAAGGTCACTACCTCCTGGTTAACCCCACTTGAGCTTCTTAAGATGACACTGCGTTTCCTGTTCCTAACCTGCTTGAGAATGCAGTACGCCGTAGAGTTGTGGTTGTTTCATTTCTGATCACCGTGCTGACACAGAGCGGCAGCCACCTGCCATGGCCCAGAGTGGTGAGAGATGTTGCTAGCCCAGGAAAGAGAAAATCCAGAACCTACTGTGTGTGTTATACTGAATATGAATCACTTTCGTTATCATCAGATAGCAAAAAAGCCGTAAGTAGGAGCTTTGTACATTGACATGTCTCTTTATATGCTCAGCTATCATTAAAGAAGGGATGGTAGGGCTTGTAAATGAGAAGCAGACAAATTAGGAAATGGGTGTGAAGACTGAAGGGTTCTTACTTAGAAGTTTTGGCAACTATAAAGCTGATACCAGTCAACTAGGCTTGATGTTTACTGGCTCGAACATGATAAAGTGAATGTGTTTCAATTTACCAAAAATACAATTTAAAGCACTTTTTACATGATGTTTTAATTTTTTTAGAAAAAAAGTTAATAGATTTCTTCCAAATGGTGCAATAAATCTGTGGACAAGTTCTGCTGAGTTTTCTGTGGTGATTTCAGTAATTTTGTCATCCCTCCCAGGGGTGAACAGTTAGAAGACCAGTAATGATACTTCAGGTTTAGGGGTAATCAGAGAAAACCCTCCTCCCAGACCTTGATAGGGCATTGAGAATTGCCTTTTCATCTAGAGTTGAAAATGGCTGACATTTCCTCTTTTATTACCTACACATCCGATGCTACATGTTAGTTTTGATTGTAAGTATTATTTTGGGGGGCAGCTAAACTATCTAAGAAATTTTAGATTCCACCCATCTCTGAGATCAGCATCAATCAACAGGCTCATCACCTGGATGGAATGAAAAAAGAAAAAGTGGGACAACATTGCAGAGCACCAGTCTTCCTGAACTGGCCCATGCTTTCCTTACATCAGTCTCTAGGTTTTCAGTTTTTTTAGTCACCCAACACAGATTCACAATCATAGGTCTACCAGAAGTTTTCAGACCTTGGACTTTGGCCTAATGCTGCATCTTTGATTCCTCTTGTTGCAGGGCTTCCTGCTTCTTACACTGACCAGCAACTTCCTCCTGCAGCTATCTGGTTTTCAGAAAACCACCCTGGATTCTCCCACCCCTGATCCAGTAGGGTACCTAGTGAATCCTCTTGCATAATTATCCATGTATTTCTATGTTTCTCTTCCCAAGAGAACACTAACTCATACAGAAACTAAAACTGTTATGGACTACTGGACTGTGTTGGATTATTTTGCTGAATTAAGACACCTACAATATTTAAATGGCAATGGAATACCCATGTCTGAAAAAAATAAACAAAAAAAGGGGATATAAATGAAGGACCATTTTGTATGTCTATACACAAAATAGGATAGATATACAGCTACTTTCTCTTAATTCAATGAGAAGAAAGATTTGTACTAATAGTGTTTGGACAGGATATCATGTCTGCATCTTGTGCTATGAATAACCACTAAGAAGACAACAATGTGCAATGCACTCATTATTAAAACTGTCCTACTAAACAGTTTTGAAACTGTCTCGCTGCTATTTGTTTCTCAATAATTTTTTTTTAAAAAAGCACCTCAGATGTTCTAGTCTCCATGCTATTTTCCTTATGCCGTTTCACTCAAATTCTAAATCAGCACTTTGCAGATACTTTTACCATCTCTGCTTCAGATCAGAGCCTCAGAAATGTTAAGCAACTTGCAAACAATCACAGGGTCCAGCACATCAGATTTGTTATTTGATATCTGACCTGTTCAACTCAAGTACAGTCAGATTGCCCTATGCTAATCTTTGAAATGGGAAAAGAAGAGAAATAAATATTACAAGATGTTTCCACCCCACAGTGTCACTTTGTCTCCAGTATGGCTAAGCTGTAAGCTGGTCCACACTTGTTACTTCTAACTCATAGAACCCACCCCTCCTGTGAATGTGCTCTTTAGAGTATGTCTTCCATGGTACAAACCTTCAGAAACAGCCATAACGGGCACTGCTCAACTGGCTTTGGGGACAGCCAGTGGCTGGGATGTCCAATTCTCTCCCTCAGAAGTAGCCATATTTTACTGTAAACTTCTGCCTTTTAATACTGCTTCACTTCTGAAGGAGCTGGAGCCATGGCAGATGAGCTCAGGAGGAAACAGCATGGATTTCCCTCCTCAAATTCCCAAGTTATGCTGAAGGGAGAGTTAGTAGAGAAAATTATTCTAGCGCTTATAAGGAAAAGCCAAGATTGTGTAGTATTGGCAGAGAGTTAATAGAGAGCTAAAATCCATTTTCTAGCTGCACTGTCTGCCTAAACTGCCCTTAACAAGATCATTTTCTGTACATGAAATTTTGTACTTCATTACCCCTAATTACATCCTCTAAAAGGCGTTCTTTGAAAATGAAGAGTGAACAGTATAGAGTAGAAAATACTTATCTCTCCTCTCTTCTTGTTAACTGTTGAGCCTTGTTCTTGAATCTGACTTCAACATTTAGTTCTTTCTAACCCCGACGACATGTTTTATTCTTGCTTAAACCTCAGAGACATTCCTTTTAGGGATCAAGAGAAAAAAATACCATGGTAATGAACAGAGAAGAAGCACTCCTTTTTACTTCCATTGTTTTATCATTTTCTCTATCCATTGTGTATATCACTTAACGTATCATATAAACACATCATTTTCATTCGGACTGAAAGACTATGAACTTTTCTTTTTTGAACCAGGAGTTGAACTCAGGACCTTGTGCTTGCTAGCAAGGCATTTATGCCACTTAGCTATATCCCCAGCCCCAGACTATGAACTTCTTAAGGTCAAAAATAATATCATACAGATTTTGTGAACATTTTCAGTATCCAAATTGGCATCTTTAGTAGAAGGTATATTCAACAAATGTTTGTTGAATAGAACGACAATAGCAGGATGCTATGTCTTGCAATGTATCCTATTTTATATTGAATATTCATAAATATTGAAAATATTATTGGGGATCATTTCTGTTTCTTTTAGTTCATAGCAAATAATATAAAGCCTTCTGATGATTCAGAGCTATTTCCTCATTTCTAAAAAATATTCATGAATAATTTATATTATGTCTATATTGGTTTTTATACCCATGTGTTTACTTCAAATTTCTTCATCTCTCACTTTTATTTTATTTATTTATTTATTTATTTATTTCTAAATTTAGGACAGGGTCTACAGGGTGAGCAGGGTCTCACTACATAGATCTGACTCGTAATGATTCTCCTGTTTTCAGCCTCCCAAGTGCTGGGATTACAGGCCAGCACCACCACGCCCAGTCTCCATCGCAGTCTGAGTGTGCCCTGGGGATGGGGCTGGCACGGCTCCCTGGGAATCGAACACCGGCCCCTGTGCTCTGCTGAAGCAGGTGCTTTAGTTTGCTGAGCTATCTGGCCGGCCCCTTTCTCTCACTTTTCAGTTAGTCATCTTGGTGACACCTTCTGAGTGTTTTCTTATGTATGTGTTAAATGTATTTAATTCCAGCACTCTGGAGGCTGAGGCAGAGGGATTGCTGTGACCTCAGATCCAGGCTGGGCAACAGAAGTTAGTTCAAGGTCTGCCTGAACTATATTGTGAGACCCTGTCTAAAACACACACACATACACATACACACAAAAAAAACTGTACACAGTACTCTGAGTTGATTTGTGTATCTAGAATAAATAGAACTATCATTGTTATTTCTCTGACATATTTCTACTAATGCTCCTCATATATATACTCACTGAATTTTATAGTCACATTAGTGTGATAAATAAAAATGATTTATTTTTAGTTAGGACACTAGCTTTCTTTAGCTGGGTTCACACAGTCCTACACTTGTATCTTGGGAGTCCTGGAATAGATATCAAATTATATATCTTCTTCCATTGTGTGTGTGTACACTATATTGTGGGCACTTATTTTGTAGTAAATACCTTGAATGCACTATTTAATTCTCACAATCAATCATCACGAGAAGACTGTCCATCTATATGAGAATATGGAGACTTTGGGACATAATTATTCACAATGAGTAGGTGATGGGCCTTGGTCGTGGCTTGTAAGAAGCTAGATTCTGAGTCCTGGTCTTATACCTTATACCTTTGGCTTCATGCAATCATAGGTGATGGAGCTCTTCAGAGGTGGTTGTGTGATCCCAGATTAAGGGCGTATGATTACCAAATTAGTCAAAGATTGTTTTGACATAGTTCTAAGTGTGAATATTGGGAGGCTGTTGCGCTACCTGCCCTAAAATATCCTGCCCTGGATAGAATAAAAGGGATAGACAGCGGGCACTAGGCCACTTGCTGTTTGCCTCTTTCTGCTGGCCATGAACTGTTTCTCCTCTGTGATGCCCCTGTGTCATGCTGTCCTGCTTTGGAACACTGAACTGAAACCTCGACAGCCAGTGAGCTAAATCTACCTTTGATCCTTTCACTTTCAGTACTGGGTATTTCTCTCATCAACAAAAGTAACTAAGACATTGGATCTACAACATCTCAAGCATCTGTGCTGGGTGGAAACTTCTTGGAATGACAACATGTTTTCCTATTTATCACCTGCTGTTCTAAAAGCACCATGCCACCAGGAAAATGGCTAATGAGTCAGATACACTTGGGAATAGTCACACAGAGGGGTGAGTGCATTCTGTACCAAAACCCATGCCATGGAATGGCGGGGGGATTGTCATCACTTCCCCAGTTAGCTTAGAGGCCTTTGTACTGATAATCTCCCTGCTTCAAGTTTATATTGACTGAACGTTATGTGTAAGAGGAAATGCAGGAGTCCTGGCCTGCACTTGATGGTAACAGCTGGGCACACCTGGGCTCCTGAGTCTCCTCTTCCACAGAAGCATGCCACTCTCCCTTCCAGACACAGGCAGCACTACCAAGGGTTCATGTCACAATGGTGGCACCTGTGTGGGCTGAGAGCACTGTCCTGTGTGCACACTGTGCTAAGAGTCTTGATTCATGGATCTTCCTATTTTTTGTTGTGAAATCAAGGGTACTGTGCTTCCCCGGTTGTATACTTGCAACATGTAAATTCAAATCTTTGTGGGAAACATACACACCTGTTGAATAGGTATAGATTAGGTCTATTTAGAAGTTCATTCCAGGGGCTGGGGAGATAGCTCAGTTGAATAAGGGCTTGCCTGGCAAGCCAAGGTCCTGAGTTCAATCCCCAGCTCCACAAAAAGAAGGAGAAGGAGAAGGAGAAGGAGAAGGAGAAGGAGAAGGAGAAGGAGAAGGAGAAGGAGAAGGAGAAGGAGAAGGAGAAGGAGATGGAGATGGAGAAGGAGAAAAGAAGAAGTTCATTCCAGGGCCAGTGAGATAGCTCAGTGGACTAAGCACCTGCGGCTCGATCTTCTGTACTGCATGGCATGCTAGTGTGCAGTAACACATGTCTGTAATCCCAGTGCTGGGGAGGCTGAAAATGGAAGGATCAGCACAAGTCCAACCTGTGTAGTGAGACCCTGTACCAAATACAAAAATTTAAAAAAGAAAAAATAAAGAAGTTGACTCCAGAGAGAGAAAAAGCAGATAGTATACTCAACATGATTTTGATCCAAAGACATTGTCCCAGTGGTCAGGGCTCATGTGCATGACAGTTAGCTCATAACTCTCCTTTGAACATTTTATTCCTAGGACAGTAAGATTTATCAGAGATTAATAAATCTCTGGTGACATTATTCATGTCTATAATCTCAGCATTCTGAGAGGCTGGGGTAGGAGAGTCACAAGTTGCAACACACCTTGAGCAACTGAATGATTTACCAAGAACCTACCCCAAATAAAAAGTTTTAAAAGCAGACTAGACTGTGCTTAAGGGCAAAGGCCTTGGATGGGTTCAGTGCTAGTTCTATGATAAAAAGGAAAAATGATCCATCAGACACTGCAACTAAGTCCCAAAGAAATTGAGACCTAGATTTCAAATATTCACATCTTTCCTGTTTTGTAGATTTTTTGTAGATAACCACACCTGCATTTTTAATAGTTTAGTATTGGGTCTGATGAATTTTTTCATTTTATAATATCTATTTAGTTACTATGAAATGCTTAGGCTTGAGTTCCTGTTGCTCATGAACTTCAGGTCATGCTTTATCAATCATAACACCAAGAATAGGTCTTTGAATAGTCCCATGCCCATCCACCCTAGAGACTGCACACATAGCTTTCCTAGGTGGCTTCTCCACCATTCTGTTTTTCACTAAAATCTCTGTGACTACATGTTGGAGGAGGAAAGGCAGGGACAGAAACAGAGACAGAGGCAGAGATGGAGACGGGGACAGAGACAGAGACTAAGACAGATACAGATGGAGAGATGGAATTAAGGGACATGTCTATATTTACTTTAAAAATAAAAGCATTCAGGAAATGAACTGTTTGTCAATGGGGACAGAGGTGCCTGATTGTGACAGTCCTACTGCATTGTCAACTCATTTAGTTTAGGAGCCACCCAACAAATTACCAAAGCACACTTCTGAGTGTGTCTGGGTGGGTCACGGAAATAAGACCTTGAGGCCTATAGCTTGACTCTGTCCTCTTCCTCTTTGATCCCGTCCCATGACCCTGTTCCTAGACACCCTGAACTAAGCAGTCTAGCCCACCATGGCCACCCACCATGACGTTTCTGCCTCAGAGCAGCAGGCCACAGACTGAGCCTTCTGAGACTGTGGGCCGAATTAAACCTCTCCTCCTTTTTAAAGCATGTGTTTCTGTTATTGTGTTTCAGTGACAGGAAAGCTGGTTGATACATGCAAAAGAATTAAGAGTCCCGAGTGATCAGCACACTAATCCTAACCTGCACCTGTTTTCTGGCTTGCAGAAAGCAGGCAGACGGTAGCCAGAGCAACACAGCGGGCAATCACAACGTGATATTTATGAACTCCCATGACTTCTGTGGAGCATGTGGCAGGGATATTTGAGGTATTATCAAACACCTGGAGATTTTGAATTCATCATTTCTTGCTTGTGTGATTTATCCACAGCTCTGCAATGTAGATAGGGTGCGACACTGAATTCGAGCAGCGGATGGGGCTCCACGCACTGCAGTCTAAGCTATTCAGGGTGCAGAATATCTGCAACCTACTTGATCATTTTTGAATCATCAGCTCTGTCTTTATGTTAAATTAACAATTTAACAGCTGCTGTCATCAAAATTCTTTTGTGTCTACCAACATGATACTGTAATCTTTTTTCCTTAAATGCAATTTCCACAAACGTTTCTGTATCTTTTTAGTCCCCAGATTACTGATTTGCATGTTTCCTCAATTTGTATACAAATGTTCAAGCATTTATACACCATCTAGGGAGTGGAAAACACCCTCTAGAGCTCTAGAGAATAATTGGATCCATCTTACCATTGACTTACTTAAATTTCTTTTTCATTAAGGACAGGTGATGAATGAATTCAGTACGGTATGCCTGAGCATAAGTACACTGCCTGCTAAATGAGAAATAAACAAAAGCAAAATATCACCAGCAAATCTATCATCGCATAATTTCTGTATGTGGACAGACTGGATGTAGAGTCAGGTTAGTCAGTACAACACATACATTCGCCTTTTGTACTAATATGCTCGGCTTGTAGAAGCAAAGTAGCCCAACAAGGTTGGTATAAACAGTAAAACTTTCTTAATAGTTGCTGAGGATGGAAGACCAGCATCAGGTTGCTTGTCATAGTCTCTGTGGTGTGAGGGCCTGGAAATGGATGTGTCCTCATGAAGTGCTTGGTTTGCGGGGAGAGAGAGACATAGCAACAGAAACAGAGCAGGGCCGGGGAGATGGCTCAGTGGAATAAGCGCTTCCCTGGCAAGCGCAAGGACCTGAGTTCAATCCCCGGTTCCACAAAAAAAAAAAGAAAGAAAGAAAGAAAACAGAAACAGAGCAACACAGGGAGTGCTCTGATGTCTCATTTCATAAGGGCACAAATATCTTTACACCAGGGCCCCACCTTCCTTATCACACTGAGACCTGATCCTTTCACCATCCATCTGTCAATACCTTCACACAGAGCTTTCATCCTCTGAATCTAGGAAGGGACACAACTCAATTCACAGCACCACTGATACCTCATAAATTATTTTAGCTTTCAATACAGTTTGCTCAGAAATTGGTTGAATCTCCTGGGTTGAAATGAAGCATTAATGTAGAATGCACTTAGATTTTTAAAGAAATTTTTGGTATGTTTTTGAGAGAAGTCCCTTGAGTTGGCTGATGGAAGTATAGGTCTCTATGTACCTTCCAGAATGGAGCAGACAGCTGGCTGACTCTCAGAATCGTCTTCCATCTTGAACTAAATCAAGATGCAGGCACCCTTTAGACGTAAACCCACAAGTAAGTGGCATTCTGCCCCCCTTATGCAGTTCTCAACACATGGTTCATACATGGCCAAATTGAATCTGATGAGACCAGATAGTGTTAGGAAAGTTGGGTTAGATGAAAGTGAGGAGATGCAGACCATTTGGGGACATTTCACTGAGAGTTCATTGGAACCAGGGTCAATAGAACAGGGGGTCCAAACTTGGACATTAGGCAGGATGGGCCAAGGACTCAGGTTGCAGACTGTGACAGAACAAAGAACTTTGTGAAAATAAGAGTAAGTGGAAATGAGAACAGACCAAGACAGTAGACGGGCTCAGGGTCATTGCTCTGGGCAGCCTGTGGCCATGTATAGCTTGCCTTGCCAATTCTTGTGCACTAGATGGGTGGAAACTTAGCACGTGGACTGAAGGATCAGAGGCAGCGTAGACCTGAGCTCAGCACCCCCAGAGGGCTTAATGATCAAGTGAGAAAGCTGACCAAGCCCTGCGACTCCCAGAGCTTTTGTCTAGGTATGAGTAATATCACATTTCTTCATAGGCTGTTGTCTAGGTGGTCACACATAGGAGCCCGGTGTCCCTGGGCAAAGATTGGTGGCTCTTCCCCTACGGAAGACACCACAGACCCTAGGGAGGGGAAGGTGTGCACAAGTTCCTTACAAGAAGGCATTTTGAACCCAAAGAGGAAATAATTCTCTCCACCATATCCTTTAATGTACTTTGTCTCTTAAAAATATTTTAATCTATCTTGAATTTTCATTGTTTTCTTCCACTTGCTTGACAAAACCCATTCTTGATAATGTCTACATAGAAATCTTCATGCCATGGACTGGCCAAATATCTCAGCAGATTAAAGAGCTTGCAAACAGGCACAGGGGCCTGGGGTTCAATCCCCAGGTATGCCATGCCATCCCTGCTCCCAGGGCACACTGAGATGGCAATTGAGCCTGGGCATGGTGATGCATGCCCGTAATCCTGGCTCTTGGGAGGCTGTAAACAGGTGGATCATTATGAGCCCGATCTAGTAGTGAGACCCTGAACACCCTGTAGACTCTTCCCTAAAATACAGGGGGAAAAAAAAGAAATTTTCATCCCTTTACCTGAGAAGCCAGCCACCACTGAAAAATGATTGAAAAGAGTAAACACAAAGACAGGCAGCATACTGTGGTCATAAACTCATAAGTCTAGAAAGTCTTGTTGTCTTTCCTTTGCTCCAATGACCACGCCCTTACAGTCTTCACTCCAGTTTCCTTAGCCTTTTCTCCTGCTCAACCCCCTTGCCCACTGCACTTCTGTAGGCTTTCCCGCCAACCACCAAGAGATACTGTTGCTCTCACTTCTTCATCAGCAGACAAGAAAAGGCGTCAAATCCGTCACACCACCTTCTGCCCCAGACCAGAATGGCTCCTTCTCTGGGTGGCATCTTCTTTTATCTATACAGAGGCTTCATTACTTTTATTTTCTCTACTCTCTTCTGTGATTACCATTCTCATCTTTTTCCAGTCATTTGCCTCACATGTGAAGGTTTCATTTTCTTTCTTTCTTTCTTTCTTTCTTTCTTTCTTTCTTTCTTTCTTTCTTTCTTTCTTTCTTCTTCCTTTCTCTCTCTCTCTCTCTC
>NW_004524780.1:2858698-2867145 GCF_000260255.1 Octodon degus
CTCTCTCTCTCTCTCTCTCTCCGCTCATATATTTGGTTGTTACAGGGTCTCACTACACAGCTCATACTTGTGGTGATCCTCCTGCTTTCAGCCTCCCCAGCACTAAGATTACAGGCATGTGCCACCACGCCCAGACTCTGGACTCTGGCTGGCTCAGTCTGCCTGGGGGCAAGGCTGGTGTGGCATGTGGTGCCTGGGATTGAACTGTGGTCCCTACGCTTGCCTAATCTTGCCTAATCAGGTACTTAGTTCACTGAGCTATCTTGCTGGCCCAGATTCATTTTATTAAGTTACAAGTGTTCATAAAATTATCCATGTACTCCTCCTAGAAACATCTTCAGGATATCATGACTCGTTTTGATGGCAATGCTTTTGTAGTTTCCGTTATGTAATGCTTACCGCTCTGGACTCTGAAGACAGCATTCTTAGTTTTTGCTTACTTTCCTGGATATGCCTATTTCGTCTCCTATTTTTAGCTCATCATTCCTTATGACAATTGTTGGATTCTGCCACATCTGAGCCCCTTTTAAGTTTGTTTTTTCCCTAGGTGGCTTTGTTTATTCTTGTCACATTTCCTACCACCTGTAGGTAAACATTCTCAAATTCCCATTTGTATCCTGGTATCCTTTCTGTCCTCTGGATTTATATATTTTTTATGATCCCTTGATTTTTCCAGTGGTCTGTCAACCTTGTACCCTACAACTGAGTCATTGATTTTGTTTTTCTTTTCCTTCAAACCTGGTACAGTTTTCACCCTCTACTTCTTATACACTAAAACAGCAATATCACCCAATCAGTAAATTCAAAAGTCTGAGAATGCTTTCATATTTTTTCCTTCTCTCATCTTTATTTAATCCAACCAGCACAAAGCTATAATAGAATGCAACATCACAGGATATTGATTCCATCTATTTACCTAGCTCCTCTGCAACCGTCTTTGCCAAGAATGGCGCCCTCTTCTGGGGACAGAGGCTGTCCAATGCTCTTCCTTCCAGTTTTGCCTTCCCTCCCTTTCAAGCTCGCCTTCCACACAACAACCCGCAAGCAAAGCTGAATCAGACCTTGCACACCAGCAGTGTCTTCCTTTCAAAGGACCTTGCAGTCTCAGAATCCAAAATCCTTAGAGTGGCCTTCAAAGCCGGCCTCATTTATCTCATGCTTCTACTGTTGCCCTTGCCAGATCTGGACACAGGGGCCAGGATTGCCATGTGAATGGAGTTCTCTCTCCCCTCAGTCCCTACTGTGCCCCTTGGAATTCTTCCCTCCTCATAACACCTTCTTAACCAGATTCCACACTGAACACTGCCTTGTCACAGGTTCCTTCACTGAGCACACACGAACAGTTGACCCCGACCCAAGACTCTCCTCAAACCCTTCATTCCTTCCTTTCACAGAACTACCAAGAATATGCACCACTCTTAACTCACTTCTCCTCCATCCACACTGTACCTACTAGTATATAATGAATACACAAACTGTTTTAAAACTCAAACAGCTTTTACTGAGATATAAATGTAATATTTATTGAGAGGTAGTATTTTAGAATACCGTCCTCTGTATCATGCCTTGGGAAGCAAACAACCTCTGAGTTCTTTCTGTAGGATATAGTTTAAGCTCAATTTGGATGCATATTCCTTCTGGAATCCTAGAACTCAAAACTGGTTCTCTCTCCTCTGTCGTCTGCCCTCTCTCCCTCTTTCTTCTCTCCCCCTCTCCCACTCCCTCTCTCTCTGTCTGTCTCTGTCTCTGTCTCTGTCTCTGTCTCTCTCTCTGTCTCTCTCTCTGTCTGTCTCTATCTCTGTCTCTGTCTCTGTCTGTATCTCTCTCTTTCACTCTCTCTCCCTCTCTCTCTCTCTCCTTTAGTCTTTTTGAGACAAGATCTCATTATGCAGTTTAGGCTGGCCTCAAACTCAGCAATTCTCCTGCCTCAGCCTTCAAAGTGCTGGAATTACAGATGTGCACCACCACACCCAGCCTGGTTCTTTAACTGTGCCTCATATTAGCTACCTGGAGGGCTTTGAAACAGCCTGATGCCTAAGTTATGCCTTGTACCGATTAAATCTGAATCCAAAAGATTGGACCCATGCGCCTCTGCCCTGTACATTCTCACAGCTGTTTCCAAATCAAAGCAGAGAGAAACACCTCTTTCCTCCACCATGTGATGTCCCAGGTAGGCAGGGCCCTGGGAGAGGCAGAGTGCTATCACCGCTGTGCGGCATGGGAACCCCAGGGATGCCTCTGCAACAGCAAACCGCTCTCATGCCAGTCGAACAGGCAAGATACCACCTTGGACTGAGTGGGAAAAGTTAATCTACGAGGAAAGTGCATACGGGGGCAGTAGACAGTACTGCGAAGAGTGTCGCGTGCCGAGTCCCAGAGGCTACACCCAGTGTTTGTGACCCGGATCCCTTTGGAGCAAGTCAGCCCACTTCCTGGAATGTCACTTTTCTTTTCATAAGGTGGATGCGATCTTCCTGACTTTGACATGTGGTTACTGTTTTATTTTATTTGAAGAGCTGCCAGCTAACATACTTCCATGGTCAAAAACTGATGGCCTTCACTTTAAAATCAGGAACACAACAAGGATGCCCACTGTCTCCACTCCTATTCAATATAGTTCTGGAAACATTAGCCAGAGCAATTAGACAAGAGAGAGAAATAAAAGGAATGAGGATAAGAAAAGAAGAAGTGCAATTATCATTTTTGTAGATGACATGATACTCTACCTAGAAGACCTTAAAAACCCCACCAAGTGTCTTGTAGATTTAATCACCAAATCCAGCAATGCAGCAGAATACAAAGTCAACACCCAAAATCAGTAGCATTTTTGTACACAAACAATGAACACACTTAGAGAGAAATGAGGGCAACCGTGCCTTTCACAATAACATCCAAACAAAATGACAAGCTTAGGAATCAGTCTCACAAAGGACATAAAAGGAATTAGGGAACCAATTTGGAATTCTCTCTTACAGTCTGGAGTGAAATCTTTGTTAATGGATATTTGCGATTTTCTTCTTTTCTTTACCATTATTTAACTTTTTAAAAAGGCGCAGTGGTGCTGAATATTTTAATCTTTTATCTTAGAATAATTTCACATCTCATTTTCATAATTGGCCTGCAGATTCTATCATGTCGGTGGTTGTTTTATCCATTGCTGCTGCTGCTGGGGTATGCAAAGGAGGAGCAGGGGAGACTTTTCACAGCCCAGATTGCTGATAAAGTCCAGATCTGTCTGGAAACCATTTGGAGTTCATGGGCAAATGAAGGAGGTCATAAAATACTAAGAAATCAAGAGGAAAAGAAAACAAACTACCAAGGTTGAATTAGAAGTTAAGGTCTTAGCTCTTCTTAATAATGCTCCTCTGTTTGTCATGGCCACCATATGCAGCGTGAGTGGTTGGGTGGAAAGTAGAGAGCAAGAAGAGGTCACTGTGGATTAATACTCTGTTGAAGGCACGCATGAGACCTGCCAAACTGGGGACCAGCGTGAGCCCTCGGCGTCCACTGTGGGAGCCACTGCGGGTCAAGATGCCTCAACCTTGTCTTGGCCTGGGCTCTCTCTGGAGCATCCTATGGGCTGGACATGAGTATGCCTTGGTGGATCAGAGTGGACCCTCTTCCTTGCCCATGTCTCCCTGGGCACTGTGCTCTTCAGAGGAATCCATGCCCACAGATGTCTATTTTGGAGCTTGCCTCCAGCTAGGTCTCCAGAGAATGCAGCTTGTGCTGGCTGGCTTCTGTCCTTGAATCTTTGTCCAAACCAAGGGTATGAGTTTGTATTTGAATATCCAAGCTAAGAGTCTGGTTATGTCTTCAAGGGCAAGCAGGTAACCAGGACAGCTCCTCCAAGGGCTGCCCTCCTGGGGCTAAGGCCCCTCGGTGACATCCAGCAGCGCAGCCTGTGCTCTGGCCCCAATTCTCGGTGCCTCGCAGCCCAAATATGCCACTTCTCTCAAGCCTGTTTGTGATGTCTGAACGATATTCCCCAGCCTGCTTTGCTTTTAACTTCTGTTAATAATATGTGAGGGTGTAAGCAAAACCTACAGTGAATGTATAATTTTTAAAAAATTATTACAGGAAGGGATATAGCGACATTAATTTCCCTTAAAATATCCCCCCTTAATTCTTATACACTCATCCCATCATCCCTGTGGCTTTCTGGACCAGATCTTTGGTCTTTTTCCCCTCAGAGTTTTCATTATACTGCCTTAACTGCCTTAGTGTCCTGGGTTGATTTAAAATGTTTTCCTTTCAGGGTCACTTAGACCTGGAAGAAGAGCCACAAGTCTCTCAGGGCCAGTTCTCGTGACTGAGATGGAGCAGGACACAGCGTCACGGTTTCGTGCCTTTCCACTCAGTGGCACTCAGCAGAGCATTCACTGTATTACTGGGTCACTCACTGGAAAGACCCTCAGGAGAGAGAGCTCCAGAGCTGCTGCAGAAAGTGGCAAGGATGATGGGCTGAGTGCAGTCCAAGTGAAAGATTTTGCAGGCTACTGAGAGAATGCATCTTTTACTTCAATATTTTTTTTAAAAAAGATTAGATAATGACCTAATTTTTTCAGCCACACTTGCTTAATTGTCTTTTGGTTAAAAGATCTTCGAGAGAGAAAAGTCCCTTATGCAAGAGGAATTTGCACCTTCCCTTTGTTGCCATATGCTGCTTCTGGACAGCGCTTAGCAGAATCTGCCGGAGCCCTGGATCTGAAATTTGTCACTGGAGGAACAGGGTTTTTTAAAATCTCAATATCCTCATCTCTAAAAGTGAATACAGCACCTCACTTGCTTACTTTAAAACTAATGTGATAAACAATATTTCAGAAACAAGTAAGAAATGTTTGCAAACACTGAAAGGATGACACAATTCATAATCGTGGGAACACAGTGATGCTGTCATGATTTCAGGGTTGTTTCACAGTGGGGGGGTTTTAAGCTGCCCTGTCTTTTCTGGCTCTATTCACAGTGGTGGCTGACATTTGCAGGATACCAATGCTGGGACAGTGTCATGCTGGTGATAGGATTCAGCTCCAGCCCAGGGTCTCATGGTTGTCCTCGTGATCTGTTCTTTGACCCTGCCCTCACTAACTTCATCCTCTGGCTAGGGGCCAGCTATAAGGAAATCTTTGCGAGCACAATTTTCTTTGTATTTCTGGGGATCAGAGCTACAAGTGTCCAGCTTCTGGGCATCCTCTGCCCTGTATATCCTTTCCTGGACAGTTTCTAGGACTAAACATGTTTTAATTGAAATTATGAAAGACATGAGAAGCATTATAATTTTTAATGTATAAGAGTAGGTAATAAGTTCAATAGCTAGGATATTTTAAAGCTGTGTAAGAAGTGAAATAATTCCATATCTAACACAATAGCAAAATATAAAGACTGCTGCACCACCAGACTTCAGCAAAACATTTACTCTCAGTAATAAATACCCCTTCCTCCTCATCAAGATTGGATTCAGACATATTCTTAATTGAATTTGGTACCATGATCTTGCTTCCGTGTTATGGAGCTATTGTGCAGCTCCAGGGAGAAGACCATACTAAGAATGGATTTCTTCTTCTTTTTATAAAACCAAAAGATTCTATATCACAAAACCACAGGAAGTGTAAACGGGGCCAGCACCTGAAGTGTGGCACTGTGTACACACTTCCCCCCAATAGTATCTGGAAGCACTTTTCTGAATGACAGAGAGGATGCTGCAGAGAGTAGTGTGATCTTCATGCACATGTGTGTCCTCACCTCACAGCTGCATGGGGAGAGCAGAGGGCAATTTTAGAAGGACTTGATCAGAAGACCCAGAGCACAGAGAGGCCCCTGGGTGGGTGCCTGGTGGGATTTTATGCTAAGTGGGCTTTTCTGAAAAGAGAGCTCCTCCGTGGCGCTCACTGTTCCCTCCTTCCAAGGTGACCTCTGTGGAGGGCATAGCCTTCGTATCACTGCCGTCTGCTACAGCGTCTTGGGCCAGGTGCCATCCGTCCCACAGTCCTTCCTTTTCTGTGCCAGAGGAGATGGCTGCCACTGGTGCTTCTCCAAGTGCCTGTGGCTAGGTCCGAGGTGTCTACACCTTTGAGTCTTCTATTCCCTCATCAACTTACTTTCTTTCCATTCTACGTGGACAAACTCCTTAGGTAAATATTGGAAAAATAAAGCAAATGAAAAACAGTAAGAGGATAAGAAAGCCTTCATCATTATCGTCAGTAGGTTCACTCCATTAAAGAAGAATACAATTGTGCCATCCATCCCATAGAGCGAAATCCCTTTTGTGTCTAGTTGAGCTCTGAATATAGCCAAGGGATGGATGGTCACTTGTCTTCATCCCTGTTGTCAGCTCTGTGAACGTGAGCTGATTTTCACACATCCTAGAGATAAAGCTTGCCTCTTCCTCCATGGCAGCTTCAATCTTTAAGTAATTTGCTTTGTGGAGCAGGAGGGGAGAACAGTTAGGTGGAAAAGAACATATGGTCTATCCAGATTGAGGAGGATCATATATCACAAAATCACCAAGCAAATGGGAGCTCTGGAAGAGATGGCTTACAGGTCTCAAAGAGATGTATCGTGAAAGCTTGAAATGTCAGGGTGACATTCTCTTCACTCTGAATTTGAACGTATTGGTGAGTTTAAACATTTTTCTAACTCTGAACTTATGTTCCACTGAACAAAATGGGGGAAAATGCATTGCCAATAAACAATTATGAGAACACTAATAAGAAACATGAAATATGTGAAGATTTTTCCTTTAGGTCTTTTATTCCATAGTGTCTGAAAATGTTGAGTAACATTCCCAAGAACTTATTGTTCTGCAGCTTCTAAAATAAATGAAGCATCATGTTACTAGTTAGTCATATAACCATATTTTTAGTGGTTGAGTGTTGTTCATTCATCTATGAACCACAATCTACTTAGGTATTTCAGCAGTTTTGTGACATGTGAGTGATTTCTGAATTCTTTTTCAATATAAATAGAAATGGAAATGGGTATTTGTGTTCATAGATGTATTTGGTTATTTGTATTTTTTCCTGTTAACTAACTATTCCAATATTTTTATTGCTTGTTCTACATGGGAAAGTTGGTGATTTTCCATTTCTGTGAAAGAAAAATGAATGATAACACACCATTAGTCAGTCATGTGACCACTTATTAATTTACTCAGAGATCACTGTTTGTAAACATCAGCACGTGAGTATATACTTTTAAATTTCAACTTACTTTCAACACATGAATACAGACTTTTGGAATATGACTGAGATGGCTGCTTCATACAGTGAAAAGTGTAAGGACTAGAACCAAATCCCACTCCTGACCCTTCAGTGACCATGGCAAATCTGTTCAACCTCTCTGAGCCACTCAACCTCATCTACCCTCTTCTGGGACCTTTCTTAGCCACACACACATCTTCTGTGCACCTCTGTGTTGATCTCCTGCCTCCACACTTGATATCTGCTCTGGCATCCAAGGTCATGGCTATAGGGTCTTGTGTACCTCCATGTGACTGTCACTGGGATAGTAAAAGCCAATGAGGAGAAATGGGTCTAGAAGTTGGATCCACTGCTTCTGCACACTCCCAAGACTTGAAGTTCAGGCCTAGAGCCACATCAGGCTCTCAGTGGAATCTGTTAATTAGCTAGGTGCATACTAGGAGACACCCTGAAGTGTCTACTACTATTTACCCTTGAATTGCCCAAACCCACTTGTTCCACCTGCCACAGAGTAGAGACATGTTCTCTCATAGGATGCTCAGTTACTCATCTATTTCATTCACATTTAATTTCAGGGTCTCTGGCTGACAGGATATGTGTGATCTCAAGCTTCACTATGGCTTCTCACAGTTCTGCCAGCTATAAACAAAGCTACAAGCCATCTGCTGGTCACAGCCAGTGAACCTAGAAGATGAAGAAAGAGGTAGCTACAGACAATAATATTCAGAAAAACAAAGATGGAGCACCACACAGAACTGTGACTTTATGTACTGACAGTGAAGTTGTGTTGGATCATGTCTATGAAACATTCTCTGGCCTGGGAGTTAAGATGGCTCATGTTAACAACTATGATTCCCTTCCCTTCTCTTCCCTTCCCTTCCCTTCCCTTCCCTTCCCTTCCCTTCCCTTCCCTTCCCTTTTCTCCTTTCCCTCATCACAGTTGTTCCTTTCCTTTGAATGGCTTATTTCCCTGTTAGGAAATAACCCTGGGATTCCATCTCACCCCAAAAACAAACTGATTTGAGAGAGATTGGTGTAGGGAAGTTCTGTGCTGACAAGGAACCAATGAGGTGGGCTGAAGACTGGTGGACGCAGCTGGGGGTGGGCAGGGCAGGAGAGGGCTGGCTCTGCTTCCACACTCCTGGAGAGAAGGATGCTCTGGGCTGAGGCAGGGAGGAGGCGGTGGCTTTGAGACTCTGGTTGGGGACCGGCTGGACAGTCAGGTTGTACAAGATCTGTGTATCACTG
>NW_004524780.1:2867245-2869991 GCF_000260255.1 Octodon degus
AGTACTGCTAAGTTGCCCTGTCTGGACTCAGACTTTCAGTCCTCGTGCCTCAGCCTCCCAGAGTGCTAGGATTACAGTCATGGTATCAGGTCTTGCTCCTGTAAAATATTGGGTGTGAGGACTTCAATATGTGACTATCTGGGGGGGAAGATGCACACAACTCAACTCCATTGCATAATTGCTTCTCTGTATTTCTGACACAGGACGCACATTCTTTGGTCCAACCTTGACCAGAAGATCTTTTCCAGGAGGGATTCCAGGGGCCACAGCAGGAAGCTACACTATGATCCTGAGGAACGTGACCCCAGTGCAATTTCCTTCCATTCGTATCTCACTGATCACTCTTCAGTTATGTAACCACTTCCCACTCAGCCAGCTCAGGCAGGGCGACCCCAGGTCCAGAATGCTTATATTATGTAAGTAGGAGAGAAGAGAGTTTGCAGATAGAATTATCCATCTGCATCCCAAATCTCTAATTTATGATTTGAAATCTTATAATTTCATTTGTACATATTGACAGGGTACATTGTGGTATTTTGAGACCTGTTATACAATGTGTGTTGATCAAATCAGGGCGGTTAGCATTTCCATCTTCGTAAATATCGTGCATCATGAGTAACTAGAACAGAGGCGAGGCACAGTGAGGCGACGTTCATCATGTGCATCACCCTCGCTTGATCGGCACACAGTGTGCCCGAATTAAAATAGTACAATATTTTTGTTTAATTGAAAATGTTTAAATTACATTTTAAAATTTCCTGCAGAAAAGAAAACACATTGAAGGGAAAGATTGCTAGACCGGGGCAGAAAGTCCATGTTATGGACACGGCCGGTTATGTGGCTCAAGTCAGTCGTGGAGGTGAGGGTTTCTCCATGGACAGACGCGCCTTTTGCCCTGTAGTTCCCCAACAGAGCAGTAAAGAGCGGGATGTGATCAGTGTTCTCCTGAGCTTTATCCAGGAAAACATCTTTAATAATATTTTTCAAGGATAAATTTCTGCGCACAGCATTGGCACGACTCATGTCATACCCACCTTTTAGAGAAACACAACATATTCAGCATGTTTTAGCCCCACGCCATTGTCTTTCTGTGACAGGCTAGTGTGTTTATCATCTATTAACTTCTCATAAAACTCAGTGTGGGAAATGGCGAACTAAATGGCCTATGAAGTCCCTTCCTGCTGGAGACTTCTGTGATGATCTATTTCTCTTACCACCCCAACATCGATTTAATTATTTACCAAGTCTGTTTATAGCCTCCTGTTCTTGAAATTAAGCTAAGGAATCTTGGAGCAAAAGACCTTTGAATAATGCTGGATACCAACAGTAGGTATTGAAATAAGAAAGGCAAGATTGATTTATACCTTTATATAAACTGACCGATTAGATGTGCTGGTCAGGCTGTTAGCTAGCTTGTTAAGCTCTCGGGAACTTGAGAGAGTTAAATTTGGAGGAAGAGGTTTAAGCCCTCAGAGATTTAAACTAGAAGCATTGGAGCAGAGAGGAGGAGCTCCTGCAGGGACCCCTTCGAGGAAGCAGGGCGTGCCAGACAGAGGGACAGCGGATTTCCAGCTTCCTCCATAATTTTCCTTAGAGCCTTCTTTGTGTGTGTGTAAATCATTCAGATAATTGCTGTAATTCTGTGCTTAGCTCACTGCTGAGGCCCCTGCCTCATGAATATTCATAAGATCTATCTACACTCCACTATTACTTAAATTTTCCCAGACAGCTTTCATGCTGAGTGCTAGTGTGTTTGTGCTGGAGTTGGTGAGGGGACGATTTCTTGTCTGCGGTGGGAGCAGGTTGACTGGTCAGGAGGCTTCCACAGAATGAGAAGGGCAGTGGACTTGCCCTAGGGCCCATGCTCCCACGTAGCATGGGGATGCTGGTGTTCAGCATCTGCCGAGCAGACCCCAGGGTGCAGTGCAAGGAGCTGGGCTGTGGCGTGGAGGCACATGAGCACTTCCTGCACATGGGTATGACAACAGCAGGACCATTCCAGCAAAGTGACAAGATGAGCTCAGAGTTCTGGGAGGAGCTCAAGAAAAGTACCCAGTGACAAAACAAGTATGGGTAAGGTAAGGAAGAAATGGCTTCTCCCATGACTAAAATCTCTGATGCGTCTTCAAGATATGTCACATAAATAACATCTATATTTTTTTTCTTTTTTAAAAAATCTTTTATTTATTTATTTGGTAGAGGGTCTCACTATGCAAGTTGGACTCATAGTGATCCTCCTGTCTCAGCCTCCCCAGCTCTGGGATTATAGGCATGCCACCATGCCAAGTCTTGGTGGCCAGCATGGGACAGGGTACTGGGGATAGAACCCAGGTCTTTGTGCTTGCCAGGCAGGCTCTTGAGCTATTTCCCCAGCCATATACTACTAATTTCTATTGGTATATCTAAAGGAACAGTTAATGCTTAATTGTTTGATCAGTCTTGAATACATATATCTGGTAATCTGAGCAACTACTTTGAAGGTAACAGTATAATTAATAAGAAAGAGAAGTCATATGAAATTGTATCCAGCTTTGTTGTCCGTGCTTATAGATATCTCCTAGGTATACTGTGTTAGCAACAACCACAAAGACATGAACCAAGAGCATGATCAAAGTGTATGGTGAAAGTTTAACTTTCTTTCTTTTTTATTTCCCATAATTGTATTGATAAACAAATAGCAATGAGACAGTTTCAAACCAAATTGGTAGGACAGTTTCAATAATTAACACACTGCATACTTTCTTCC
>NW_004524780.1:2871866-2872773 GCF_000260255.1 Octodon degus
CTCTCCAACATTTGTTGTTGGTTGATTTTTTTATGATAGCCATTCTTTCTGGGGTGAGATGATATCTCAATTTTACTTTCTAAAAGTTCATTATAATGAAAACACATTGTAATTTATTGCTTTCAAAAATTTCACCCCTCGTGTGCATTGGTAGCACAGCAGTGAGCATAACTGTCTTCCAAAATCTTCCCTTTTGCTTTAAGCTCATCCTATCACTCATCTTGTAAACTTTGCCCCTCTGCAGCAACTCTAGTGTCCTCTCTCCTTTATGGCTCCAGTTGTACTGTCCTGTTTACCTCAACTTCTGTAATGGCTTCAAAATATTTTCCATTCATGGTCATTGTGACTTGCAGGAGGAACCAGAGGTCAGACTATGGCAGTCTGGTGATGACTAAGGTGGAAGAGGTCATGTCAGCGTCATGTCTTGCAAGCTGCCTTTATGTTGGGTGGTGCTTTGTGGCCGGATGCACTGTGCTTTTGATCGCACCTCATGAAGACCCTCAGGAAAGAGGACTCTAGAACTGCTGCAGAAGTGGGAAAGGTGATGGGATAAACTTGCTGGATATGTGTGTAGGGGGTACGTAGGGGGTCATTTATGGCCATAGGTGTCTTACTATAACAATATGCTTTTAAATTTAACCATTAACAATTTTCTGCTCATTCCTTGAACAGAAGCATGTAGAACATCATGGAAGCATATAGACATGACAGAAAATATACATAGCTACTGGAAAAATCTTTTGAAAATTTCAGCCAATACTCTTCTCCGTAGATGCTTACAAGTGTTTCCCTGTGCATAGTGAACTATTTAGAGCTTTATTAGCCATGTTTTAAGCTACATCAATCTCTGTACTTGAAAAGTGAGCAAGAAATTCTCCAGGAAAAAAGACCAAGAAAGTGATGTAAC
>NW_004524780.1:2874108-2900721 GCF_000260255.1 Octodon degus
CCATTGGGTCTTCACTGGCCCACTGCCTGTCAGGCCTGTGGTCTGACTATTACCTTTTAAGATTTAAAAGCAGTAACCAAGAAGGGAAAAACACAACCCAAACAAAAAATCCACTTTTGCCTAAAGGTTCAGAGAAAATCTGTTCCCCACCACCAATCCACTGAAACGATAGATTGGGACGTGCACTAGCAAGGCAGGGCCCATACCAAATGTGGAACAAGGCAGCCAGCACCCAAAGAGGCTTGCAGCTTGGCTTCTGCAGCAAGTGAGGTATTCAGGGGGTGCGCATGGCTTACATCAATTTGCCTTGCACATAATAATAAAGATTACAGGTATAACTTAATCACCCAACATGCTTTTTTGTTACTTTCCCTCAATTCTGTTATTTAAATTTCTTTTTGGAAAAAAAAGAAAGAAAAAAAAGACTCAACCAAGTCATGTATCCTATACTTAAAAATTAAAGCATTTTTGTGACCATGAATGAGAGCTAGCAGACATTATTAAGCAAGATTCATACAGAAAATACTAACAACCATCCAACCCACCAACTATTCTTACCATGCTAATTTAAAGCATCCCTTTACCCACCACCCTCACCTGCACTGACACTAGGGGGAAAAAGATCAGAAACATCTTACCACCCTAAAAACAAGAGAATACTATAATTGAAAAATTCTCCTCTGAAGAAGACAACTATGCAGACGGTGTTGACCTATGCAGCAAATTGTTTACTTTCTTTACACAACCAGCACTGCAATAGTTCTTTATGTTTCTAAATACAAAGTATATTAACCATTGTTATTCCCCAATTATTTCATCATGAAATTTTAATTTTCATAGAAGTGTTTTTACATTTTCTTTATTAATATCTACTTGTATATACAGATATATATATACATATATATATATATCACTACAAGATGGTATTTCATTTATTTATCTTTTTTTTATTTTATCTTTTGGAGGAACTGGGAATTGAACCCAGGCCTTTGCACTTACCAGGGAAGCACTTATTCTACTGAGCCATCTCCCCGCCCCAGGTCCTTCATTTATATCCCCCTTTTCTGTTTAGTTTTGTCAGAGATGGGTATTCCATTGCCATTTAAATATTATAGGTGTGTGAATTCAGCAAAATAATCCAATATACTCCAGTAGTCCATAATAGTAGTGGATTATCTGTAGGACTGACAATGTCAGAAGTTGTTGACTTGAGCCTTTTACAGATCAGCATATTAATATGGCTTTGCTTTTTATACCTCGTTTTTATACTTTTCTTCTGGATGGTTAAGACCAAGATAAAGAAAGACCTATACAACAAGAAATGTAGTTTTGTATCCGACAAGGTCAGTCAAATCCCAATAAAAACAATAAAAAGACATTTAAAAGCCTCTATAAACAGTTCTCTATAAACTAAAATCACTTTAAAGACGTTAGCATCATCTGAGACACTAAGGGAAAAAGCAGCATTTCAGGTAGGATTGTGTTAACTCCAATCATAGCAGGTACTATTAACCCATCCTGCTATTTTTTCTTTATAAAGCAGGAGGAAGGGACAGATGAAAAATCAAGAAATGCAAAATGCTGGCTTCCCAAGAGACAGTAGCCTATAAAAGTTTAGGATACTAATACTGTAAATTCAGTATCAGCAACGTTCACCCCAAGATCAAGTCAAGCCATGGATCTTATGTGCCTCTGTAATTAATAAAGCAAAGATTTATGGGGGACAACCAGCTCCAACTATGTGTACACAGTCATGCACGTGGACCTGTGGCCGAGCTCGGCTGCAGGCTGCAGATGGGGAGATGAGAGACAGTGCAGCTGGCTAAGCCCAAAAGGCTCATGACACAGCTCTTTATAGACTTTTTATGGTAAAGATAACAATTGCTTCTTAATTTGTCTCTTGGTTAGAAGTCTGCTTACACTTTAGGAGTCACACCTTGATATTGAGAAGAGCAGGTTAAGCTCCTTCCATCCAGCAGCTGCCCCAAGCCTTTGTGTGTGTTAAACTCCAGACTCAGCCCACTTCTGTGGCATGCTACTTGTCTGTGTGATAAATAACAAGTTTTAATGCATGCTTCCCCACTTTCCTGAGCTCCCTTCTGCATGCTGACCAAGAACAGAGCCCAAGAATGGAATCCACTAGAGCAGTCACGGCCCAGGCGAATGTAGGAGACTCCTTGGGAAACCTCTCCATGCAGCGCAGCTGCCCACACCCGTGATCGACCTCATGAGGAGCCCCTCAGCATCTTCAAGGCCCATTTCATTCACTGGGAATGGACTTCCCATGAGACATAGCATTTTCAAAGAATTCAACCACATGAGAGAGAAATGAGTGGATCATAAAAAAAAAAAAATCAAAGCTTGTTAAGAATGGAAATTTCTGAAATCCACCCAGGTCCGTGCAGTCTCTGTAAAGAGCGGGCAAATGGTGGTGGTAAAGGCGGCAAGAGGGACAAGAATCTGGTGATTCTGACGTAGATCTCCTTATAGCTTTGTAGAACTCTACGAAAGAAAAAAAGCTTTAAATCACTCCCAGCCTGAAGGCTTCACACTCTTAGTACTTGGCTTACGCTGGATCTCAATTCTCAAATCACTCTCCTTGCTTCTGTTTCTCTGTCTTTCCAAGCTGGAGAGTAGTCAAGCCATGTGAGACTTGGTGCTGAGAATGGTTCATACCGGTAGAAATTTGGGTTCTTCTGTTTGTTTCATGCATGTAATTCCTGCTCAGGCTTTAAGTACAGGCATCTGGATTTCTATCACAGGTGCTACGACTCGTGAATTATTGGCATCTTTCCTCTCTATTAGACACCGAAGCCCAGATGCTTGATCTAACAAATCCACCCCCACACTGGCCTCTCCCTTGGGCCAGTGACTGCCATTACTGAAGACGTGAAGTCACCAAGCTGGAAGGAGTTTGCCTTTCTGCACCACAGGAATTATTCTTGGCAGCATGGAATAAATCAGGTGTAGTTTCTTTTAGAATAGAAGAATTCCTTAAGAGGAAGCAGAGACAGTACAAAAGTGTAATGATTCATAAAAATTCTTGTCAGGAAAACATTGAATTTTAATAAGAGTTTTTATGTTCTCCCCCCATATAGCTTAGAGTCTTATGATTTCTACAGAAGGCTACCTCAGAGCCTACTGGTCATGAAGAATTTTCCATGAAATCTGTCTAAATTTCTCACAGCCCTACTGAGGACCATTAACTTTTTTTAATTTTTTGTTTACTTATTCATTTGGTACAGGGTCTCGCTATGCAGCTCAGACTCATAGTGATTATCCTGTCTCATCCTCCCCAACGTGGAGATAGCAGGCATGGGCCACCATGCAGGCATGACACACCTGAAGTTCCGGGGGCCTGCAGGACATGTGGTACCAGGGATCGAACCCAGGTCTTTGCACTTGCCAGGCAGGCTCTTAGACTGCCAACCCACCTCCCCAGCCCAAGTACCATTTTAGTGTCTCTGGTACTAATTCATGCAGCAGAAATTAACTAGTTTTGGTGTCACAGAATATTAGAATCAGCAGACTTGACATGGCATATAACAGTCATCCAATTTAAGACACGGTTCCTGGTTTCTAGGAGGTTATGGTATGCACAAGCATTTAAGCCCAAAGAGTCTGTTACACTCTACCTATATGCTGGGGCACATGTTTCTGTTTCCTTCTTGACCTGCAAACAAAGAGGAACAGATCTCCTGCATCTTGGGATTCTTGTTTCCACCATGGTTCCTGTCATCTTTCACACAACTAGCACAGCCTGCCCTGAATTGAGCTGAAGTCCAATTTAACGTGTTCCTTGGGGAACACATAACAGTCATAAACCTTAGTTTGCTGGTCATAAAATTCCAGTTCATAATCTTCATTGTCAAAGGTGTATTTTGCTGCTTTGGAATCAATATTCAGCTTCTGGACAGAAATAGAAAGGAACTCTATGTAGCTGCTTCTTCCCAGTGCAGAAAAGCTTTCTCTGCCCATGCAGCCCAGCTCGCCATCACATTACTCTGTCCTAAAAAGTGCTGTGGCTAGCGTGGTCCAGTCTCCTTCTGAGTTCACTCATGGAATGATCAGGAAATATGGCAAATTATGACAAGAAAGTCTAAGGAGTGTAGTTTCCCCCACAATTTGATAGGAACATTTTTAAGATAAAGGACCTTTATCAAATTATTTATTTGAATAAAAACTAAAAAGAGACAAAAGTTCAGAGAAATTAAAGATATACTTTCACATAGTTGTATTTTTGGTGACCGTTTCATGCCAGTTTGCTCATTCACCTTACTGGAGATTGTAATGCAACGTTTGCTTTTGAAGTATACCTTGGTCAGAATTTTCCTTCGAAAGATGTTTGACCTTTTTAGAACACTGCATAGATTTTTCTATCATGAAAGTCTTTTAATTCACAGTATAGAATATAGGGAAGGGACCCAAGGGAAAAAGTATGATGGATGAGGAGAAGGAGAAGGGGAAAGAACTAGAGTAAAGATGTGCTGAGTACAGGAACCTAATAACCTCGATTAAGTAACTAATAACCTCGATTAAGGAAGCACTATGTGCCAAACCATGAGCTAGGATTAATAATATCAGCAAGAATGAAAAGTGAGATAGAGGAAACCGAGGAGGAGAGAGTGAGGGAAAGGAAAGGGGAAGATGAATTTTTAAATGTTTATTTTTTACTGGTTTTTTTTACATTCTTCTTACAATAAGCAAATTTGAAAATAGAAACTAACTATGGTATATACATGTTATCATTTCTCAAGATGCTTGCAAACTGCAGGAATTGCAAACATGTACTAATAAAATAAACCAAAATTCCTTAATGAAAATAGTGTAATCTTGAGAGAGTCTCAATAGAACTTTAATAAATTAGTTTCATAGCTTGCTATTGTCTCATTACACGGCTCTGGAATTACATTTTCTCAGAAATAAATGCACAGTATTTTAAAATATAGTAATCATAAATATAATATTAATAAAAATATTATATTGTAGAAACTTAGCATATACTAGATTAATAAAAAGCATTTCATGCACCTTTTCTTTGGTAAGTCAGCACCCCATCTGATTTGGAATTGTGTCCAATTTTGGAACTGGAAGCACCCTGAGGAATTCCTCATGCCCTTGGACTTTCATGCAGGAGCAGCCCAGAGAGAGGAAGGGGCTTTGCCAGGAAAGCTTTGCTGTAGAATACATAACTCCTATCTCATGATCCAGAAAAATATTTGAAACTGCCTGAATGGTAGATAAGGGAGGAGATGGTGGGGTGGACGGGACATCTAATGTAGGAAGTAGGACTCCTAGAGTCCAAGTGTGGGCTGTCATTGTCTAGCTTTACCCTCTGAGAAGTGATTCGACCCCTCTCCTCAAGTTTTCCCTTGCAAAATGGAGCTGTTGTACATCAAACACCTACATGCCCAGCAGCACAAGAAATCACGCACTGCTGTGACCATGACAGTGAGCCCTATCCCTTTTGCTATTGTTATTGTGTATTTAGTTTCATTCATGGCTTAGAGCCAAAGGGATGGTTTCAGAGGGCTCGGCTCCTAGCTGACGCCCACCCCTTTCATTCCCACACAGCCCTACAAGAGCAGTGGATCCAGATTCTCTGTCTCATTTACAGATGGTGAACCCTGAGCTTGGCTTTGCACACAGCCCCTGACTCATTGGTCTTGGCAGCGCTTTAAATCAAAGAAGAGGAACAGGAGTCTCCCAAGTTGAACTTGTCTTATTCAACTTCATTTTTTTATATCTATTGTATGGTTTATGGAATGTCTATATGTGGAATGTGTAATTTAAAATTATATGAAGTCAAAATGATTTTAGGTGGAATGATATGCCAGTAAATGTACAGAGACCTTATCTTATTGAGTTCAATAGACTGGGGAAGATACTAGGGAAGAGCCTGGGGAATGATGCTCTGTACTCCACTTGGCTCAGAGAGTAAGGGTCTCTCGTCTACTGCAAGCTCATCTTTGCCTATGTGCAAGTTCAAACCCAACGCTTTATGCACATTTGTACCTCTTTGCATTTTGGAAAAGTGGCCTTGCTTGTTAGTACTCTCCCTCAGATCCCAGTGGATTTTCATCAACTCTCCCTGGAAGTACCATGATGAGATCGCCAGGGAAGGGAACATTTGCTCTTCGGGTGGATGAAAAGGGAAGCGAGTGGTCAGAGTCTGTTGGTTTGCACGGCCATGAGCCTGCTCCATGCCAAGCTGAGTGATGGAGCATCTGCTTTCTCCAACCTTTTCTTTGTCCACAGACTTGTGGACGGATCTGAGAAAGCTCTGGGGATGAGGACCCAGATGAGGACTTCAGAGAGGCTCTGCATGTACATGGTGTCTCATGTCACCTGGCAGTACACACATTGCAGAGTGGTGCTGTCCTCTGCCTCCTGTATGCCCTCGTGCCTGACATTTCCCTCTCCAAGAACTCACCAAGAAACTCCAGAGACAGGTAGTCTCTCCTCTGTGCCGGCTACATTTGGAAACTAGGGTAATCAAGATTGGAATGAGTCAGAGGGGCTCTAGCCTCTGACAAGATGCTCCCTGCATGATAAATCCTTAGCACATTGCACAGCAGAGCTTGGGGCACCTGTCCCAGAAACCCCACCCTAGGCTCATAAGTGCTGGTGGGGTCCCTATGCAGGCTGGGCAAGGGCTGTGGAACTTGAGCTGCTTTACAGCACAGCTTGTGTGGAGTGAACCAGGCTCTTAACTTCAGGGTTTCTCTCAGCTCTTCCACTTACATAGATCCTTGCTGCCCAGCTGGGACTGTGCCATCCCAGAAGAGCAGTGAGCCTAGCAGGCTCCAGATCCTGGCTCTAAGCGCTGTCTCTATTGGACGTAGACTCTGTATCCAATCTTCACTGCATTTCCTTATTTCTAAGAAATTATGAGTTTGAGATGTGGCAAAGCAATAAACCAGAGATGGTCAAAGGCTGATTCAATTCAGGGGAAATACGGCAATGCTGATTCCCATGAAAAAAATCACAATTTACACTCTTCTGTTCCTGTAGATCATCATCGCAGGAAGCCAAAGGAGTCCCCAGAAAGGAGCTCTTGCTGTCGCACAGCAGGGCTGCGGGGCTTCGGGGTGCATGAATGACGTGTTTGCACCACTCATCTGAAAGTGTCCCTCTTCCATTCGGTGCTGAGCCCGTTCTAAGGAGAGGAGCCCCATTTCCCAAAGAAGTGTCTAGTCCTGCCATCTGCTTGGCAGTCTCTGCATGGCGGGCCAGAGCGATGGCGATCCCTGACAAGGGGCACAGGAGCTCCTGCAGCCCGGAGAGCTTTCGGTGGCTAGCAGGCTTGCAAGTGCAGGCATGTGTGCGCTCTGCCTTCCCCAATCTGCTCTTTAATCATCTTGGTATTAAAAATGGATTCTGAAGAGCACTCCCAAAGGGAGCGAGCTGTGTGCATTGGACAAAGTCCTATCATTATTGTACCCAGTCTCCCCGACAGCCAAGCCACCAGCAGGGAGACTGTGGCCGCTGCAGACGGTGGTAGACAGACTGCCAACAGCTGCATGGTTAATTACGGCTCTCTTTCTCCCCCTCCCTTGAAAATCTCCGCTTTAGAAATAAAAGATAAGAAATTCTTTAGAGTAATTAGAGACTGCTGAACGCTTATGGTAATAATGAAAGAAAACATTCTGACTGATTTTACAGCAGGAAGAGGCAGCGAGAGTCGCGATGCAGGTTGAAAAAAATAATTAAAATCAGCTTTGCTTCTGTCTTGACGGAGCTGTCAGCCTTGGAGAGAAAAGAATTGCTAATGAAATATTAATATGCTGCCTTGGATTTTATAGAAGCACCTTTTGTTCCCAGGGACTGTTCCACTTTGTCAGTCAAAAGGGTCAGGTGTGAAAGGAGTCATAAAGCAGGGTGGGCTAGAAGGAAATGAGAACTCGGTGGCCTAGAAAACGCTGGGGCTCAGAAAGCGCTTACTGGAGCATCACAGCAGCCTACAGCCTGGCCGAGGTCTCCTCAGTCCCGCAGGACAACCTTTTCCCTTTCTTCTTTTCTTCTTTCTCCTCCCCTCCCCCAGGCTGGCAGACACGAAATGTCAGCAATCATCAGGATACAATCAGAGCTCGTTTCATAATATCTAGAAGTGGTTTCGAAGTCTGCAGATACCAGACAGTTTGAGCATCTCAGGGAATTGTATCTTCTAAGGAGGCTCCAGACTAGACACAGCCCCCAACGAATTTTTTATGTCTGTTTCAGTCAATCGCTCAGAGCAGTGGTGCAAGATACATGACATAGCTTAGAGGCTGTGAGTGTGTGTGTGTGTGTGTGTGTGTGTGTGTGTGTGCGCATATGGATATGAACTGCTCGGATGCACATCTTTGCAAGAAATCTCTATATGTATTCTGAAACCACCCAAGTTTCATCAGAAAGGTTAAAAGGTTCATCACCAGTGGTGACAATGCACATTTAAAATTCCAGGACTCAGAGAGACTGAAATAGGAAGAGCACAAGTTCAACCCCAGACAGAATAACTTACCAAGACCTTATATCACAAGAGATAGAAAGGAGGAGACAGAAAGAGAGAGAGGCAGAGAAAGAGAGACAGACAGACAGGCAGACAGACAGACAGAGATACAGAGGGGGAGAGGGAGAGACAGAGAGACAGACAGACAGACAGACAGACAGACAGAGACAGAGAGGAGGAGAGGGAGAGACAGAGAGACAGACAAATAGACAGACAGACAGACAGAGAGGGGGGAGAGGGAGAGACAGACAGACAGACAGACAGACAGACAGACAGACAGAGACAGAGAGGAGGAGAGGGAGAGACAGAGAGACAGACAGATAGACAGACAGACAGAGACAGAGAGGGGGGAGGGGGAGAGACAGACAGACAGACAGACAGACAGACAGACAGAAAGACAGAGACAGAGACAGAAACAGAGACACACAGAGTAAGAGGGAGGGGAAGAGAGGAAGAGAGGAGTCTGGGGATACAGCTCACTGTGAATACTTGGGTTCAATTCCCAGTGCTGAAAAACAAAAATCCACCCTACACAAAATGACTCTGTGGGGACATTTTGTTTCTGAGAACTCCCAGTATGCAAACCCTATAGCCCACACAGACACCTGATGATCAATATAAAGGTGCCCGAAAGTTAAGTGTCACAAGGTGCAGCAAGGGGATTGTCACAGCCTGTGTGACCTCACTGCCAGTGTCCTTGTTAGCTTTCTATCACTGAAAACTCTGCGGGATAAGGAGGGATGGCCACAGAAAAGTGACCAGTTGACTAACCATGGGGTCTGGAAGCCTCCAGGTGAGACGGAGAGACACGGCCAAGAGCAACCTAAGTATAAAGAAAGTTCAGTTTTGAAACTGACACGAACTCACTGTGTGACTCTAGGTAGGAATTCTGAGGCCTCTGACTTTGCTTCCTGTAACTGAGACAGAAAGAGATGAGGGTCTCGGGGTCCACGACTTGAGCAAGAAGCATGACGGACGGGTAAGGGTCAAGTTCTTTTTTCCTGAGGTTTGGATTCTGGCTTTTAAAACTCAAGGCCTTTATCATCTGCATTTCAAACGCAACAGATTATACTTAGGGTAATAATATTGCTTGCCTTTAAAATGTAGCGGAACAGTATATGTCTTAATTATTTTTCTCACTGCTAATGCAAAGTACTCAACAACCAAAGCTACAGGACAAAAGGTTGATTTCAGCTCACAGTGTGTAGAAGTTTCAGTCCGCAGTCAGCTGGCTCCCAGGCAGGGTAGTGTGGCGGGGGGTATTACAGGAGAGCAACAATCCATGGCAGAGCAGGCAGGAGGCAGCAAGCAGCAAGCAACAGTGAGCCTGCTTTCCCTTTCTCCCTTAAAAGTGCATCCAAGATACAAGCCCTTTGATTGGCAACTTCCATTTCATTAAAGTAAAGGTTCCACTATTCCATTGTTCATACCCTTAATCTCAGGGTCCCACCCTTAATCTGTATTTATATACCCTAAACCAGCCAGCTTCAAAACCTCCCACTAATGACCATGTGTAGCTTGTGTTAGATACAAGTTATAGCAGTGTGGCAGCTACCTCATTTACCAGAGACCCATTATGCATAAGGAACTTGCATGATATTGGATCCTATCAGAATTACCATGGGATAGATGCTATTTGCTTTTAGCAGAGGGCAAGACAAAACACACCCTGGTGTCCTCCCTAGTAAAAGGCTGAGAACTTGCTCTCAACCAGGTCAGTAGCTCTGAAGTTTTTGATCTCTCTGTTTCAAATCAACCCTGCCTGGGACAGGAGAGCTCAAGTGCTCAGTGACCACACTCCCTTGAACATGTGGTTTGTTACTATTGTATAGTCCTGCTGCAGTTACTGGGGAGAATAAATTTGATTAGTTCAAGGTATGGATGGGGCACGCATTTGGGTATGTCTGGGTGGGTCATAGAGGTGTAATATCGGGGGTCTGTATCTAGTCTCTGGCCCTTTCCTCCCCAGCTCTATGCCCCTGCTCTGCTCCCTGGCCTCTATGGGCCGAGCAGCTTTGCTCCCCCACACCATTCCACCATGATGTTCCTGCCTTGGAGCCAGTGAAGCATGGGCTGAAACCCTGGAAAACAGGAGCCGAATTCAGCCTATCTTTTCTGTGGGTGTCAGGCTTTCTTCCATGCATGAGAAATCTGAAGGGTACAAATCCTAAGGTCAGTCCTGTGCAGAGAGATGCGGGAATTGCCCACTATGAGCCCCTATCACCTGGATCTTCAGTTCCTGTGAAGCATGATCTGCCCTCCTCTGACTCCAGAGGACAATAAAAGCTGTCACCAACTCATGCTATGTTTAACCACATAGATTTTAGCTTTAATTTTATAGCTTTGAACCAGCCTGTATGGAAAAAATCATTTGCTGTATCTGTACTTTGATTTCATCTTGAAATGGAATAATATCACCTAATGCTGCATGAATATTGAGAAGTTTAAACCATCAAAGTCAACAGACAAACAAATAAGCAAAGTGGAAACAGAAAGGGTATCTCTGTTAAATAATGTCACATTTGGTAAAGGCATCAATCAATGACCAGTGAAATCATCCTAAAATCCTGGAAAAGGCAAAGATAATATTTGGTCAATACATTCTGCCAGTGTTCATTATTGCCATCAGCTTGGAAGGTTTTGCGAATGACTTTTGTTGATGGAGCAGAGAAGACAGCAACTGTTGGCTGTTGTGTGGAGCTGACATCTGATGCGACTTCTTAGAAGTTGGGCTTCTTTTCTACTTCTGGGAGCAGAGATTTAGCATTTTTTTATGTTTGATCTTGAGCAGATACTTGACTTTTAAAATATATCATTGTAAGGATAAGGCCCTCTTCAGCCCAAAGGGGAGCCATTTAACATTGAGGGTGTCCATGTAATGACTAATTATTTGTTGAGTGCTATGCAGTGACTGACAATGAGAGCAAGAACAGAGCAGATAAAAAAGTTGTGTGGCTACTCCTTAAACTCATCATCTCATGGGAAAAAGTACAAGTGTGTAGCACTTGGAGCAAGGGTCCTTAATCAAGTTATAAAATCAGTGCACTGGGCAGTAGTTGCTGCAGAAGGCCACCCCACTGCGTACCTTGTCCCCAAGCAGATAGACAGAGTCTGGTCTCTGCTGCTTCTTTGTGTCACTCTGGTATACTCTGCTTCCTCACCCCTAAGTAGAGAGGGGAATGGGGCCAACATTGAAGGATGTGTACAGAAGAAATGTCCCAGTGTGGGCTGGGATACTGGAGAGAGGACCTGCTGTGGGCTGTGTTTTCTTCCTCTTCCCTGGTTGGAGCAAAAACAGTAAGTGTAGGTAGAGCCAGGGCTTGAAGGTGGAGAAGCTGGAGTCCTAAGAAGAGTTGGTTGTGCAGGATTAGGGAGCTCCTGAACGCAGAGGGAGGAACTAAGGCCCAGGGGTGTGCTAAGGGAGAGAATCGTGACCCCACACGGTGTGGGCCAGAGATGCAGGGCTCTGAGAGGTCCTCCTGGCTCAGGGTCACCAGGTCTCCCTTGTCCTAATGTGCTTGCCAGTCTTGAAGGGGCTCTTCAGGGTGTGTCCAAGGTGGCTGCATGTCCTTGTGACTTTACTGTCTCTACAGCCCACATTCATAAGACCTGTGGGAGGCCCTGAAGAAGCACAAGAACTGATAAATTGCAGGTGACAAAATGAAAGTTTCAGCTCCAAAAGGTTAAAGGCCAGGGAGCCCATTCATCGGCGTCAGGACCTGTAGCTCTGTCCCTGGAATCCGAAGTTTGCTTCCTTTGGCATCAGCTGAGAAAACCAATCTGTTAGTCATTCACCATCACTATCTAAGTCACACATGGGCACATCTACACACACAGTGAAACATGTCTTCTGAAACTCTCGGTTGCCTTGGGCTGTAGCTGCGTGTGGAGACACAGCATGCCTTCACAGAGGTATTTAATGCAAAATGAGGTTACCAGGGTTGATGTGAATCCAGCATAACTGCCCCCCCCCTTGCAAGAAGGCACAGAGAGGGAGAAAGGGAAAACTGGCAGAATGCCAGCTGTGAAGTTTACCTACAGTGACAAGGTCATCTTCGGAGCCCAAGCAGAGGCGCTGGAAGGCACCAACAGCTACCACACTGAGCTTGGGTTTCCTGGTGAGCAGTCTGTTAGGTGAGCCTCCAGTCTAGAATCTTTTGTTATGAAGCCCAGGCTGACCGATGCCTTATCTCTCTCTCTCTCTCTCTCTCTCTCTCTCTCTCTCTCTCTCTCTCTCTCTCTCTCTGTCTCTTCCTCTCTCTCTCTCTCTTTTCACCCAACCCCCAGCTTTCTCTTCTCTGTAGTCCACTTTAGTTAATCCACAGCCTACTCATCTTTTTTGTCTCTTAACTTTAACTAGTTTATGTTTGCAGTACATGTTTGCATTCTTTTTGTGGAGTTGGTGCACAAGCATAACACATGCAATTTCTTTTTTTCTTCCGCTTTCCCTTCCCTCTCTTCTCCCTTCTTACTGCCTCCAACTCTTCATCCCCTTCATATCTGAGAAGGATCTATCTCCCTATTTCCCATTATTTATCTTTTATTGTGATATTCATTTATGATGTGGGCTTCTCACATAAGAGAAGTCATGCCCTATGCAAGCGGTGTGTCTGATTTATTTCACTTAACGTTGTGATTTCTAGGCGGATCCATTTTCCTACACAGGACTCCAGTTTGCCCTTCTTTATGACAGGATAGCACTTCACTGTGGTTCCACTTTGGGGGAGCTCTGGTCTTTACCTCGAGTGTCACTTTCTGGCTCCAGTGCAGATCCCTCAGCCTGCTGGCACAGATCCTTCATCCCACTGGTACAGACTTTCTAGCTTCCACCACTGACCTTGAGGCCTTCCCAGTGCAGATCTTTGATACAGACTTGCATGAGACACTGTTGTGGGCTCTCAGCTTCCAGCTGGACTCATGGAGGACATTGCTGTGGGCTCTTGGTCTTCAGTAGGACTCGTGAAGGACGTGATGTAGGATCCAGGCCCTCAACTGGATCCTTTGTGTAGGTGGTGCTCGGATAGCTCTCGCGTTCTCTTTTGCAATTGACTATTTGAGTGAATATTGTACAGTAATCCTATAAATTATGTGCCCTGAATTAAATCTTTCCCATTCTGAACCCTGACTATATGACATTGTCCTCTTTTATGTCCCTCTTTTCTTACAAAAACCATCATCTGCTTTGAATATAAAGCCAAATATAAAATTATAAAATTAAACTTGCTTCATGGATAACTGGAATGCAGAGCGTTGTGAATGTTAATACCATGAAAGAGAGGCTCAACCTCCCCTCCTGTACAACTCTTGGGGCACATTGATTTTCTGCTGTCTTTACCACCACTTTTGATGACTGGGAGAAGTTTAGTATTGAAATACATAATGAGGTGAGCGATGGAGGATCTGTAGAGCTCAACGGCAAATTCAAACCTCCACAGCACCTTAGGAATCCATCTACATACTGTCAAAACAAAAATAGAGCGGCTGTCCTCCAGGTTCTCATGTGACTTCTGAGCCATGTGGCTGTCGCATAGGGTCTAGGAGCAGTGGGAGTCCTATTACTTCTACTTCCAGGTCAAGAAGTGTCTTCCAGGTCTACTGAGGTAAGATGGTTACACTGATTCTTTGCCAGGTAGGAGCCAGTAGTCCTGGTAGAGCCAGCTTCACGTATTATGAAGAGAAACTGGAACTGTTTAAAATTTGTGTCCCCAGATGTTGGCATCTCTAATGAGCGAGTCACATGGAAGCTGCAGTACAGCAAGTTGCAGGCTTGGACCAAAGAGCAGCCTCTGCCCAGCTGGTCCCAGTTGACCCAAGAACTCAACAAAATTTTCAAGGGAGTCAAGAGACCAGGTTCTAGAGACCCTCAGCCAAACAAATGGTGACTACAGTAGCGAGCTAAGTCTCTGTCACAAGACCTTGATTAATAAGTCTCAGCTCAGGGTGGCAAAACAATCAACATGGGCCTCTGGCTGTGACCAGGGACTGGGTAGAACAAAGCTTTGCATTTGCAGCTGCCCAGAATGACTTGGAGCTTGATATTGCCTGGTATGTTGACAGTGAATTAAATATAGAAATTAGTTACACCAAAATACAGCTCACTGAAAGTATCAAACAACTCAATTTTTACAAGGGCACATCATTAATGAGGTGGTTTGCCAAAGGGTTACAGTCATCTTACTAGCCATGTGCACCTTTTTCTATATCTGCACATAAAGGTGATGGAGAATCATTCCAAAAGACTGGTGAATTAAATACATAGGGCAAGCTGCAGATTGTGTTGCAGTTTATTTGTGTTTTGCTATTTCTGTTGCCACCAGAATGAGACCAAGGCTGAAGGTATATGAACATGACTTGGGTACCTCAGGAGGTCAGCAGCTCTGCAGCGGTGCCCTCCAGCAGGCCCCCAAGGCCATGGCTCACAATCAGCCAAGCCTCTTCCAGGTACCAGGATCCAGCCACAGCAGAGGCTGGAGACCACCATGACCAGTGTACCTGGCCCCACCCCACACCTGACACTGGCAGCCTCTGCAGACCTGGGCAGGATGAAACAGGCAAGGTATGCTTCCTGCTGCTGCTCTTTCTTCCTGTGAGTGAACTTCTCCTTCTGCACCCTCAGAACCTCCTTGGACCCACAACTCTCACAGAATCCTGATTCTCACTCTCTGTCACTTGCATCTGGAAACCTGGAGCATGTCTGTGCAGAAGGGGTGTGGGAGAGTTATGGGGACCCCACAAAGGGCTTCAAGATTCACTTACTAGTTTTACCAATAAAAGGCAGGAAAGAGGGATGAAAAGAGATCTCCAGGGCCCAGGGCAGAATCAAAACTCTGCAACAAAATATAGCCTCTGATCATTTGTTACTGAAAGCATGATGGAATAAGCAGTAAGTCCCACTGGCATAAATGGCTGGGTATTTGTAGGGAGAATTGACAGACCTCTCTCCTGCACCACTGAAGATGGCAAGAAGGTGTCAGTGCTGAATCCACGGGGCCTTCAGGACCCCAGGCATCATGAAAAGTTCTGCATCACCATTTTAAAAGCTTAACATTCACTATATTTTATATGACCAGGAGAGCTGAACTCAAGTCCTCAACACTAGGCTACAACTCTAGCCCTTTTAAAAAATGTAAAGTTTGGAAGCTAGGTCTCTATTCATTGCTAAGTTGTGCCAACTAGGCCTCAGTGTCCTGGAGCACTGGGGCTTTAGGCCTCTGCCGCCACACCTAGTTTAAAATTCTTAGCGCATTTGAGCTCAGATTGGCTCCTGAGTGCAGGTGTAATAAGTACTGCATAGCACTGCATGTGCAGAGCTGATCAAAGCTTGCGTTTGAGTTTATCTAAGATTCTTCTCCACTGAGCTTGGATTGGGTGGAAATGCAAGGAGTCTCTCACAGGCTCCTAGGTATCAGGGTGCTGAGTCTCAGGTTGGTGGGACAACACCACTCCCAAGAAGCGGGAGACTCCAGAGGGAGGCTAGGAATGCGTAAGAGGGCAGCAAGCAGTGAAGGCTGCTCAGACTAGGACCGGAAGAAGGTGGACCTTCTCATTGTCTTGCTTTATTTTACGTACCTATGTGTTTGCAGTAAGGTTTATTTTTGCAGCACTGTGAAGGATGTGAGGAGGAGACAAAGACAGACTGCTCCACATTTGTTCTTGGATAACTAAATCTGTTTCTAAAAAGTCAAATGTACATGACTAGGGTGGCTTCAGGAGTAATCACTAGCAAAAGACATACAGCACCCAGGAAGAGCAAGCGGTTACGAGGGACAAGCGCAAGAGGATGGCCAGAAAGACAGCAGCAAAGAAAAGTAAAAACAGTAAACTCAAAAAAAAAAAAAAAAAACAAAAAAAAAACAGTAAAAGAACATATTGAATAACTGGGGGAGTAAGAAAACAAAAGTTGTGAGGAAAGAAGCAAACACACACATAATAATATTTATATTTTTTTCACTAACATAAGTGGACTAAATTCTCTGGTTAGCACATTCCAATGCTGCCAGTTGTGGTGGAGCATGCCCTCAGCACTCGGGAGGCTGAGGCAAGAGCATTTGCCTCGTGTTCAAGGCCAGCCTGGACTACACATTGACTTCAAGGCCGCTTCAACAAAGATACTCCCATATTTCAAATAGATTCCAAATCACAAACACTAATATCATTGTATGTTGCTTATGTGGAAAAAGACCATGGAAATTTGGCAACAAAATAAATGAAAATGTTACATAAAATTAATATAAGCAAAATAAAGGTAAAGGAGGCAAGCATGACTGAGACCAATAGTATCTAACAAGCAACAAGTGACTACATAATAGTGAAGTACATGATTTATGAAGAAGATGTAATAATCTAAAACTTAGATATATTTCAAAAAGCCTCAAATGTGTGGTTTTTTATGCATTTAGTACAGGGTCTACAGAGTCTCACTACAAAGACAGGACCCAAGAGCTGGGATTACAGGAATGCGTGACCATGCCCAGTCTCAATCGCAGTCTCAGCGCACTCCAGGGTCGGGGCTGGCACAGCATGCCGGGAATCAAACCTCCAGCCCGTGTCTGCTTAAGCAGGCGCTTGAATCCTCTGAGCTGTCTGGCTAGCCCCTCAAATGTATTTTTAAGAAAATGGATAGAACTACAGGAAGTATTTGGCAGAAACATATTTAAACTTGCATGCAGAGTGTGATCGATCTACAAATCTATCAAACTGAATGCTAGTAACACAAAAGCAACAGTGATGGTGAGTTTGATCAAATAGAATCTTTTAATAGAGTACTTGGGTTCCCTATCCCCACCACGGCTGGGGTCTGGATGTCCCCCCAAAGCCTCAGGCATCATAGATCTTTTTCAGGGGTATCTGAATCTAGAGGATGTGATGGAGGATTATGGGAGTGTGATTAGCCAATCTGCTGATGATTGGTTTGGCATCATCCGGGCTGGGATTAAAAGTGTGAGTGCTGCACCCACCTTAGGGCAAGAGGCTACATTAACACAGAAGGGACAGAAAGCACCATCTCTCACGCATGTTGCTTTCGCCTTTTTCTGCCTGCCATGAACTGTTTCTTCTCTCCGAGGCCCTCTGCCATGCCACCCTGCCTGGGGCCAGCAGACTATGGACTGAAACTTCTATGAACAGAAAGGTAAATAAACCTCTCCCCCTTTAACTTTGGCTCTCAGGTATTTTGTTTCAGCAATGAGCACAGTAACCAAGACATATCCTTCTGGGGTGTAAGAGAAGACCTGCGTGGATATCTTAAAATGCTTAAAATACTGGAGACAGAGGCAGGATTCAGGCTACCGCTGGAGGAAGGCAGGGAGGGGCATGGGATATGGAAGATGTGTCAAAGAAAGACCAAGGATTGACAGAAGACTCCTGAGTTTCATTGTGGAAGGAGTTTTTGGAGTTCACTGTGGACAATATTTCATGATCTATATTGCTAAAAACCTCATTTTGCATATATTACACACAAAAGAAGGGGAAGGCAAATGAAATAACGCTTGGAAAGGACAGTGGTTCTATGTGGCACCTAATGTGATGTCAAAGCTGTCAGCTGGGCGGACGTAGACTTAGCTACAAGATTCCAAAGGGGACTAAGCCAATGCTGTGATCACTTTTAGGAAGAGCCAGAAAGCAATGCAGGAACGTCTGAAAATCTGGTGTTTGTCACCAGTGCTGATACCCCAGCTGTGCAGGCAGGACAGGCTAGGAGGAGAATGTGCTGAGGCCTGAGAGACCAGGCCTGGAAACTGGAGGGGAGTTTGCAGACACAAAGCCCAGAGTAGCAGTGGTTCTGCAGGGTCACCAAGGGTTTCACTTTCTTTTCCAGAAAATGAGAGTCTTTGCATGAACTCAACTAGGAGAACCATAGGACCAGATTTCAGCTGAATGCAGCAGTGCACACCTGTCGCCTCAGCACTCTGGGAGGCTGCGGCCAGAGGATGGACAAGTCCACGCCCAGTCGGGGCCACTTAGTGACTGGGTGAGACCCTGTGCCAAAATAAAAAATAAACAGGGCTGCAGATGTAGCTCAGTGAAAAGGTCCTGGGTATACCAAGCAAAAAAGAAATGAGTGTTAAATTTCATAACAACAGCTGTCAGCAAAGTAGAGGATTCCTTTGGAGGACTAGGAAGAAAGGGTGAAGGATCACTATGATTGATGGCAGTAATTCCTGCGGAAGTTCAAGGTGGGGTGGGGAAGAACTTTAACGTGTTTGTCTCTCCATCCTAAATCAAGTAAAGGTGGTTGGGGGGGTGGCAGGATTCTGATTTTTTGAGCAGCCACTCACTTGGAAATGAAGATTCACTCTGTGTTGACTAAGGGGTTTGTATTCATTACATTGGAAATGGAGAAACAAAGGAAATGAAGCTCTCAGAATATCAAAACCCACCCAGTCACTCTAAAGGGAGAGGCAGGAAAATGAGTCATTACATGGGAGGAGGACTGTCATCCTAGTGTAGAACATTAGAGAGATTCGCAGAGATGTGGATCCGCACCTAAAGATAAATTAAGAAGCACGTAACTAGAAGTACTCATTATTGTGCTATATAGACTCCATCTTCAGATGGACTAAAGTGGCGCTTTCCAGCCTCCTTGCTTTTTAATTAATTAATTAATTAATTAATTATTGTGGTACTGAAGATAGGAGGGTTCCACCCAGCTCCATTCCGCAATTCTTTTTGATGTTGAGACAGGGTCTTGGTAAATCACCAAGTTGCCCTGGCTGGGCTTGAACTTTTAATCCTCCTGCCTCACCCTCACACAGTTCTGGCATGATGGGCACACAGCTCCACAACCAATTAGAAATCACCTGAATCCTCTTCATACTTGACTGCTCAAAAGCAATCTGGAGGACAATTCTAAGGAAGGGAAGTGCTCCATTAGGATGGAGAAAGAGAAGAGCTCACTGAATGCTTCCAAGAGGGCAAGAGAGTGCAGGCCTCCAGGCTACGCAGAGGTCTGACAATTCCAAGGCACGTCCTTCAATTCTCTCAGCTTCTGAGGTGGGAATGTGCTGCCTCATCTATGTGAAACAACCTAGAAGTTCGGAGAAATTAAGCGAGGAACAAGAGCAGAGAAGTTAGGCGTAGTGAGGCATGTCTATAATATTACACACTGGGAGACTGAGGCAGGAAGATGATAAGTTTAAACCCAAGATGGGGGGGAATTGGCACAACCCTGTCTCAAAATAAAAAATTAGGGCTTGGGAGATAGCTCAGCAGCATAAGTACCGCCTCACAAGTTCAAGGTCCCAAGTTTGAGCCCTGGTACCACATGACATGCTGGCCCCAGAACTCCAGGAGCATAGTGATGACCCCAGAACCCAGCATAGTGGTGCACACCTGTAATCCCAGCACTAAGGAGGCTGAGACAAGAGGATCACTGAGTCTGAACTGCATGAGACTCTGTATCAAATAAATAAATAAATAAATAAATAAACATTAGAAAAGAGGGTTGGGAGTATAGTGCAATTCCCAGTGCTGCAAAAATGTGTAGATAGATAGATAGATAGATAGATAGATAGATAGATAGATAGAATAACTAAAAAGTTTAAAAAGCAGAAAACGCTGACCTGGAAATCCGCAGGCCCCAGCCTCTCCTCTGTGGCCACCTTAAGTGCTGGTGGCTTCCTCTGTGGTGACAGCAGGCTGAGCACCGCACTTGTCTCAGGATAATGAATGAGCTCACGTCAGGTCTGGGAGCCTTGGCCAAAGGGTACCCAGGAGCTGGCAGACAGCAAGTGCCATTGTTTTTGCCTTTGTGTTTGCACAGCGCTGAGGACCTCGTGCTGTCACCCCTGCGGGCACAGGACCACGGCTCCCCCCGGCTGCCTTGCTCCATGTTGATGCCCCACCCCAGGACCATGTCATCCTACCATGAAAACTTCACGCCTCCAGGTGTCGCATGGGTTATTCATGAGGCTCCAGGCAGCGTCCTGGGAGCTGTGGCTGCGCTGTTAGCATATTAATGACCTTTGCTGATTAAGCTCATCAGGGCGATGGGGACACCACCTGCGCATCGGTCACTGGCCTGCACAGTCTTTCCATGAGCACCACATGGTGGGATGTGCAATTTTTTTCCAGATGCACTCAGGCCAGATATTTACCCAACAATTGATTTAGTAGGTGGGAGGGAGGCCCCTGGGAGCCTTCCAGGACTCAGCCTGCCTGGGCCCTCCCATCCCCTGGCAGGGGGTTCGGTCCACCTCAGATCACAGCCTCCGTCCTTCCTCTCTCAATTATGCCAGCTGGGCCTCAGCTGGCCCTCTGAGGCAGGAGAGACCTTGCATCAGGACAGCTGCCTGGCCGTCTGGGGACCCGCTGCTCGGAGGCCAGGGAAGAGGCAGCAGAGAGCCAAGCCCAGCTCCTGGCATACCCTGCATGGCTCGTGGGAAGCTGGTGCTGGTGAGCAAGCTGCACCCAAGGCCATGTGGAAAGGCTGCACATCCTGAGAAAGCAAGCAACCACAAACTGCATCGGGGCCTCTGGAGCTGTCCGTTCATTACTGTGCCTCCTGGCAGGGTGACCGCACTGCAGAGCTACCTGGGATGGTAACCAGGAGGGACACTATGGGCAGGGGCAGCACGAGGCTGGGGGTGTTTCCAAAAGGAAAGAATGTGCATTCTGAGTCAATGGAAGAGCAGATGAAGGACTCAAGGCCAAAGCCATCCCAGCAGGACGGGTAGTGGCTTGGAGCAAGGTCTGGCTGGGAGAGGGGGTCAGGTCTCCTGCAGCCAGTGAGGCACTGTGGGTAGGGTCCTGCCCAGCACAGGTAACTGTCTGAAGCACTCCCACTCACTCACAAGATAGTATTTATTTATTTATTTATTTATTTATTTATTTATATTTTTGTATCAGGAATTGAACTCAGAACCTTGTCCTTGCCAGGCTGGTGATTAAGCCTTTGAGCTATCTCCCGGGTCAAGCTGCTGTATTTAACATGGAGTGCACTGGGGGCGGGGGGAGCTATTAGCTAGTATAGTTGTGGGTTGCACAGCTTACTACCAGGGAGTGAATGACACAATTTATCTCTCTGAGCTGGGTGTGGCAGCCCATCCATTGATCCCAGTACTCAGGGAGGCTGAGGCAGGAAGATCACCAATTAAAGCCCAGTCTGGGCAACTTAACAACAACCTGTCTCAAATAAAAAATGGGGGCCTGGGGAATGTATCTCTTTGAGAGAGCCCAGGGATCAGTCTCCAGTAGAGGATTAGAACAGTCTCCTTTGAGCTGGGGAGATAGCTTGGCAGCCCAAGAGCCTGCCTGGCAAGTGCAAGGACCCGTGTTCTATCCCTGGTACCACATGCTGTGTCCACCCCAGAACCTGGGTGCACCATGCTGGCCACTGAAACCAGGTGTGGTGGTGCACACTTGCAATCCCTGAACTGGGTAGGCTCAGACAGGAGGATAACTATGCGTCTGAGCTGCACTGAAGACCCTGTACCAAAAAAATAAACAAAAGATTAAAGAAAAGGGCCAGCCAGGTAGCTCAAGGGACTAACGCGCCTGCTTAGTCAGAGCACAAGGGCCGCGGTTTGATCCCTGTCACCACAAACCATGCTGGCCCTGCCCCTGGGGATTGCTGAGACTGGGACTGAGACTGGGACGGGGCATGGTGGCTCATGCCTGTAATCTTAGAGCCTGGGAGGCTGAAAACAGAAGAGTCACTACAAGCCCAATCTAGGTAGTGAGATCCTATAGTCCCTTGTAGCCCCTGCACTGACTACATTTAAAAAATTAAAGAAAAACAGAAGCAACCATCCTTCCACTTCGCAAAGGGAGAGACCATGAAGAAAGTCCACGTGTGAGGCTTTTGCGAAGCAGGCCACACGTGATGCACTGAAGTGCACACCAAGCCCAAGGTCTGGGATGAGCTGTGTGACCGTGGCTGAAAGGAACAGGTGCAGCACACCTGGAGATACCAGGAGGAGAAAGCCCAGGCAGGGCAGAACAGCGCCCCGCACGGGCGTCCTAAGGAGCAGCTCTTTCCTGCCTGTACACGCACTAGGGCTGCCCTTAGGTGGGGACAGCAGCAGTGAGGGGGTCTCTGTCTGGGAGGAAAGAGGATCCCCTTGCTCTCTGTGGTGCTTGAGTCACCTCCAGTCTGCAAAGCCCCAGGGAGCAAGTTCGTTGTACAGAAAGAGGAGAGCAGCGCTTGGGACAAGGAAGCCAGCCTGTCCGCTTCAATATCTGGCAGCAAATGCATAGAGATGTGCAGTGAGCTTCTATGGCTGCCCTGTTTTTAATCCCATTCAAAACAGCCTCTGGGCACACCCACTGTCCTGAATGTCCAGTGGAATAAATCAGATACACACATAAGCTTCCATACCACGTGATCTCCCTCAAAGGAGCAACACAACGTGTAAATAAGTGACAGCAAAGTATAAGATCATAGCAAACAGAGGATACAAGGGACGGAGACCCAGCGTTGCAGGGAGGAGAGCCAGAGCAGCGCAGGGGATGGGAACATCGTGCAGTTGTGCTGCGGACGTGCACCCATTCCTCCTGCACCACAGAATGAAGATGCCTGTTAATACAAAATGCTTAAATGCCTTTGGACGCTGAGTCACACACGAAGCTGCCTGATGGGCTCAGCGTGCAGAGCCTGTGACCCGAGCCTTGGGAGTGCACCCAGGCTGTGCCTGCTGCTCCAGTCCGCCCCCGCCTGCTGCCGCTTGGGATGACCCCGCCCACTGCACAGGGGCATCACGGGAGGTGCAGCAGGACCTTGCGGGGCTCAGTTCCAGGTGAATGTGCTCAGACACAATTACTGCGCAGGATACAAATGTAAGCTGGGGGAATAATGAGTGGTTTCTAAGTCAGAGCTGCCAAATCATATATATTATGTATGATCACATCAAGGTACATATGTGGGGTAATTGTGTCTGTAAATAGATGATTTCATGTTAGACTGAAGCGAGAGGCTGTGCAATACCCTGACTTCAGTGCCTCTAACAGACACCACTTTTCCTAAGTCTTCATTTATTCCCCAGAGGAGACAGACATGGTCAACAGAGGGCAGGTGGCTTGCTAGGACCTGGGAGAGGCCAGTGGGACCCTAGGTCACTCATTGTTAGTGGTGGGTGCCAAGACTGGGAGACTGCCTGTGGCACTCCCTTCCTGATGGAACTCCAGTCCATGAGACACAATGTCCCATGCAAAATTTAGAATCGTGGTGTTTTGACTGGGGTGGCATTAAATCCGTGTACAGACTTACCGCGTGGCTCCTCTCAAGTAAGGAATCTGAAGTATAAATAAAGCCAAGAACAAAATAAAGGACAAACAATAGGAAACAAGTAGGTAGATCCTTCTCAGATGAGAAGGGGCCCAAGAGATGGACAGGAGACTGGGGGGAGAAATGCAAGGAATTAAACGTGGCATCTGCATGTACCAGACCCCCATGAAGGCAACACTGTGCACCGCAGCCATGACTGGTAAGAATGAAACTTTTCAAAAGGACTTAAGGTGGATGAAGAGGAAGATGAGTACAAGGCAGAAAATGACCCATGTTTTCTTTCTCCCCAGTGACTGGCCTCCTGTCTCTACTCTCTAGCCTTTTAAACTCAAATCTAGTCAGGGTCATGGGTCATGGCAACCCTCACAATATGGTGAGTGTAAAACACTGCAGATGTTGAGGAAATCACCCAAATAAGCACCTCACTCACATCCAAGCATTGTCCTGGAAGGAGAGCTTCATAGCCAATAGGGGGAAAATAATGATATGCCCAAGATCACAAATGGCCAGACCCCACCTGAATTTCTGAGGCAGGATGCTGAACTCCCCCCAAGCCTTCTTAGGTGCCTTCCCCCACATGCCGCCTTCTCTTCCATCCAAGCTCTGCAAAACTAATCTTTACCGAACTGTCCCACTCCATCTCATGTGGAGTGAGCCTTCGCCACCACGTTGGTAAGGCAATCTGGAGCACATGCAGGCATGTAGGCAGTATCTATATGGTAAATATATACATAGGCAATTAGATGGCTTCAAAATTATATAGGATGGTGCTTAAAGAGGCAGAAGAGTTCAAAATTGAAATGGGAGCCTGGTAAATAAGCCATTATGCCCAAAGAGATCCTGATTGCCTATTCATAGCTGAAATTTACATGAACCCTTGTTCATTAAAGAATGAATAGCAGCTAATTTGAAGCATTATCAAAGCAAAGTTCAGATGACAGAATTAAAAGGAAAAAAAATCCTCTCAAAACAGAAATCTACCAGCTGCCCCACATAAATTAAAAGCCACTGCAACTTTCTTAATATACTGGAAACCCTATTTTTAAATCCTACCATCTAATTAAAATACCCAAGAGGAAAAAGAAATAAGTACAGATTGCTGAAATCAGAATTTAATAATAAAGAGGAAAAAGGGAAGAAAATCAATCTATTTGTTAAAGCAATTTATCTAAGCGCTCTCTTTTTAGTTTCCTCTCTTTTCTTAGGTAGAAAAAATTTACCTGGCTAATATGTCAAGAAACAGCTGAGGTCTTATTCTGATCTGCACGGTCAACATTAAAAACGGGGAGTAGGAGGGCTGGCAAGATAGCACAGCGCACTAAAGCGCCTGCGAGGCAGACACAGGGTCTGAGGGTTCCGTGCCTGACATGCCAGGCTGGCCCTGCCTCTGGGTGTGCAGAGACGGGGATTGAGACTGGGCGTGGTGGCACGTTCCTATAATCCCAGTGCTTGGGAGGCTGAAAGCAGGAAGATCCCTATGAGTTGGATCTGTGTATTGAGACACCTTGCACCCTGTAGACCCTACCTACCCTAAATTCATTTTTAAAAAACAGGGGGGTAGGAAGGTGGTAGTGATGAAGATGTGACTCTTGCCCAAGTGAGGCCAACATTCTAGGAGGAAGGTCCAAGCAGCAGAGCGAGGAGATTCGTGAGTAGTAGTGAGTATAAGGTGCTTCTCCCTGGACACATGCACATGTCCTGTCACAAGGGGCCAGCACCCCTGCTCATGAGGCCTCCACAGCTGCTGTGATGGTCAGAATCACCTGCTCCTTTCTGTCTGGAAGGAAACCTCAGGCCAGAGAGACACTCTAGTCACCATCCTTACAGAATCAGCATCAAAACCAAATCCGGCCCAGAGTTCATGAGTTTAATCATTTTCCTTTCATGCCCACATAGCACCATCCAAAGATAAATGGCACAGAGCACCCCACCTAACTCTACTGTCAGACCTAGCCCTACTGCAGATGTTTCGCGATGTATCTACTTACACCGCGTAACCTCTCAACAAACCCATCATGAACTAAAAAGGCTCCAACATCCAACCCCCCAATTGCAAGAGAAAAAAATTGCAGTTGTTAGCATAAAATCACAAAGATTTGAAATAGCCACAAATTAGAGAAGACATTTGACTTTAATAGTCCCCAGGGACATATAGATAGGGAACTGAAATGAAGGACTCTGTGTCACCTGAAAAGTTGGTAAGTAAGGAAATCCCAATGCTCATTGCCAGGAAAGTGGAGCAGGGGTGGACACTTCATGGTCACTCCTGGGCAGGTCCTGTGCCCTGCTTCTCTGGGGGTGAGAACAGAGCAGATACAAAAACCTTACAGAAAACTCCTTAACTCAAGCAAATTCATTTCTTATAAATTCATAGGAAAAAAATCAAGAAAACAAAGAGATCTGTATAAAACTATAATTGCAAAATTGGAAACAGATTGCCTGTCCAATAGTAAAGATCAACTAAACTTTCCAAATATATAGATTATTTGGCTACAATAGAGCCATCTCACTCTCCTTGCCCTGAGGGGCTATGTATCTAGATCCCTAGTGGGAATCTGAAAGCAAGATAGTGCCAGAGCCTCAGTATATTATGCTGTTGCTGTATACATACGAACAACAAATAGGGTGAATTTTTATTTTTTTGTATTATTTTTAGGGAAGGGTCTACAAGATCTTCAGGGTCTCACTACTAGTTTGGACTTGTAGTTATACGCCTGTTTACAGCCTCCCAAGAGCTGGGGTTACAGGCACACACCACCACACCTAGTCTCTGAATTTTTTAAAGAATTATTACAGTAGTATGTACATTGCTGTTATTCCTGCTCAAAACCTCTCCCTTAATTTGAACGTACTCTTCCCATCATTCTTGCTGCTTTCTGCAAGAGCTCTGGAGTCCTCT
>NW_004524780.1:2900885-2905425 GCF_000260255.1 Octodon degus
AGCAGCGGTCACCACAGTTTTTTACTGTGCCTGGTAAAGATACTGGGGAAAGAGGCTCCAGAGCTGCTGCAGAAAGTGGCAAGGACAATGAGCTGAATGTCCCCAGACTGAGACAAGGATTTAAGCAACAGCATTGGCAACATGCCCTTTGCTCTAATAATTACTTTTAAACATTTGGGCATTGACTATATAGTTTCAGCACTCCTTGTATCTAGGATATGCATTAACTTCTAAATTAGACACGGTGAAAGAGTACAACCAATAATGTAGCAGGATGGTTATAACAATAGACTATAGCAAAGCAGCCAGTATCACTGTTCTTGGGCTTTGGGTCCATGGTTAAGCTAGATAAAGATGATTTGGCATAGCTCTGCAGGCAGGTAGCATAACCAGCACGGATACTCTGGACAAAGGCAGGGCGGAGCAGAGCAGGGTGAGCTGCTGCCACTTAGAACAGTGTGCATGAATTATTCAATTCCGGAATTACCATTTAATAAATTTCAAACCAATGTTGACCACAGGTAAATGAAAGAAAGCCAGGAAACAAAATTTCAAATAGGCACAGTCTAGTGCCGTGATTTGTCGTATTTCACAAAGTAAGGTGTGAACTTTGGTAGGACCTGACTCCTGCCTCTGCAGCTGGCTGGTTTGGTGACACCAGATCAGTCCCCTAAAATTGTCCTTGCTTGTGTCTTCGTATGTAGAGGGGAAGCTGAGGTTGTCTACTTAGAAGATCCTGGCGAGGGCTCACTGTGCTACTGCCTCTTTTTGCAGGACGGCGACATTGATTCTGCTGCATTGTGTGTTCAAAACTATTCACTATTTTTATTACCTTGCAGCCTCAAAGAATGATACTATCAGAGTGTGTTTTATTTTTCATTTTACTTCAGGTAAAACTACTCTAAGGATATCAGACAAAGATAGATAAAACATTCAGATGTGTTATTCACATGTACCAACTCCCTGTGGTGAATGTACTCATTACGTTCTGTAAACATGTATTAATAAAAAAAAGCATTATGAAGTTATTTTCTTATGTTCTATATGTCTGTATTTTCTTATATTCTAGATACTCTATGTGTCTGTCTAATCTGTTAAGTGAGGCAGTCTGTATTTTATATTTTAGGGAAAGGTCTACAGGGTGTTCAGGGTCTCACTACTAGATCGAACTCATAGTGATCCATGTGTTTACAGCCTCCCAAGAGCTAGGATTACAGGCATGCACCACCACACCCAGTCTCAATTGCTGTCTCAGCATGCCCCAGGGACAGGACGGCAAGGCAGTGGATAGTCTTAAGAATAGGGACTATGTTTTTGGTAATCACGATGCAAAAAAAAGTAGCGCTGATGCTCACAGTACAATGACCTGTGCTCGTGCGGTGATAAAGGGCTTGCTCTGTGACATTACTTATGTGTCCACCTGACTTCCGTTGAGCCCTGACTTATTCTAAAACCTTGGGCAGGATACTTAGTCTCTTTCAGTCCCAGTAGTTCTCATGAAAATGAAATTGCTTGTAAATTGAATGAGATAATTCCTAAGGAACAGATTGGTATTCAATATGAAATATGCATTCAATAAAAACATCAGCTACTATTACCACACAGGTCATCAATTACTGATCCTAGTCGGGTCACACACACGTTCATCACCAGGCTGAGCAAGGCAGTGTCAAGAACAGGTGAATATGAAGAGTGGTAAAATGAGGTGTCCCTTGGGGTCCACCCTCTTCCTAAGCCAGCCCCCTGCTGGTCTGCTCCGCCCCTGCCCTGCTGCCCTGCAACTGTGCTGGCCACATCATGCATGAGTTCTTGATCCTGTTGTCTCTCTCCTCCTCCACATTGTCGTGTCAGCAATTCTCCCTCTTTCATCACCGACCTTTCACTCCCAAGCATACAATGTTCACTCATGCTCTGTAGTGCCCTAGGACAAAATATAAACAAAGCCACCAGCTCACCCCCTACTGCACCCTATTCCACTTCACTCAGAATATCTGTACACAGATCTTCCATGTTCAGTCTTTTGCCTGTTCTTGCACTTCTTAATCCCTCTTAGGATTTCTCTGAAGATTTTCTCCTAAAGGATCCTTCAAAGCATCTCTTCTGGTGAGTCTCAAGGTCCTGTAATCTGTGAGCTGTAAGAAGCTCAAGTCAACAACTTCTGAGATTGCCAGTCCTATGAATAACGCACTACTCTTATGGACTACTGGACTATATTGGATTATTTGGCTGAATTCACACACTTACAGTATTTAAATGGGAATACCCATCCCTGACAAAACTAAACCAAAACAGGGGATACAAATGAAGGACCATTTTGTATCTGGAGATTCAAAATCCTTAGGATAGATATACAACTACTTTCTCTTAATTCAATGAGAAGAAAGATTTGCACTAATAGTATTTGGATCTTGTACTATGAATAACCACTACGAAGACAACAATATACAATGTATTAATCATTGAAACTGTCCTACTAATTGGTTTTGCAACTGTCTCATTCCTATTTGTTTCTCTACAAAATTAATTTTGAAAGATCATATATGTTAAATATTTTAACTTTCTTATTTGTTTGATTTTAATCAAATGACCTTTAAATAATTAAAATTTTGAGTTAAATATTTTTAAATGTCCTGTAATCTGGTGATTACATTGAAGATTTAATTCTAAATCTCCACCTTCTAGGAATTTTGACGTGGCTCATTAAGTCATCCTTAAACTCAAATTTACCATTACTTTCTAAAAATGCTCTCTCTTCACTCTCACGTCCTTGTCATTATTTCTTCATGTTCTTTCATGGTTTGTTTTATACCTAAAATCTCTTGAGCAGTAAGTTTTGTCCTCACTTTTATCTAACTATCAAGAAGATTTCGGTCAGTGTCTTTGAATATCATGCACAGGTTGATACAAAAAATAACTTTATGCCAGACATCTCCCCAGAAGTCTGGGCTTACACACATCACTGCTCAGCAGCCACTGGAAGGCTCCTTCGTTTCCTTTCCAAATATCAGCAACAACCCCTATACCTCTTCCCTAAACTTTAACAATCAACCAAGCCAAGAGACAGACATGAACTAGTTTCTTCCATATTTCAGTAATGGACACTGTTCTTGCAGTGGCAAGAGTTAAAGATGGGTTTGTCACTCCCATATCCAACCCATGCCATGAGCAAGTGCTATTCATCTGTCCAGGATATCTCGATTCTCTCTCTCTCTCTCTCTCTCTCTCTCTCTCTCTCTCTCTCTCTCTCTCTCTCTCTCTCTCCCTCCCTCCCTCCCTCCCTCCCCCCAATCTTGTGATCCTGCTGCCTCTGCCTGTGCTGTGCTCACAGATATGCACCACCATGCCTGTCATTGCATTGAACTCTTAATCACTCTCCATGGTTTTGCCTTTTTCTTCTACACTATGCTATCAGCACTACTCACAGAAGGATCTCCTTAAAATAGGTACCACAGCATGCCAAACCTTTACTCAAAACCTATGCATAGTTTCCCAGAGGATTAGATTTGCCCATAATTTCCTTGAGGATTAGACTGCACTCCAGGTAAAAATTACAGGCCATGTGCCTCTGCTGGATGTGCCTCTTCAACACACTGGGCATCCCTGTCATCCTCTTCTACTGCTTTGCTCTTTTTTTTAGTGTATTTAGCACAGGGTCTACAGGGTTCTAACTACACAGATCAGACTCGTTATGATCCTCCTGTTTTCAGCCCCTCAAGTGCTGGGATTACAGGTGTGCCCCACCATGCCCAGTCTCAATCACAGTCTTAGCACACCCTGGGGGTGGGGTCTGCACAGCATGCTGGGGATCAAACCCCAGTCCCTGCATCTGCCTAAGCAAGTGCTTTAATCCACTGAGATATGGGGCCAGCCAATGTTTTGTTCTTTTCTTGCTCTACTTAAGCATCTCCTTTCAATGCGGAACCTAACCTACATCAAACACACCCTCAAGTTCGGTCATTGGCTTCTGTGTTCCTTCTGTCTGGCTTGACTCTCTCCCCAGGACACATACAACTTGCTTCTCAGACAATCCTTAGCCCTCACATTGTCCGCCAGCTAGTCCTGACCCACCTCTGGTGGATAACATTGCACATACACTCCAGGCTACCACTGTCCCCTCCTCATCCCCTGCACATCCTTCTGCTGCTGGCTCATCTTCTCTGCAGTTTGCAAAGCTCCCCACATTCAGGAACTTTTTGTTATTGTTGTTCACTAGGAGCCTGTGCCATATAAAGTGATTTATACATAGCAAAAATGTAGTGAAGATTAATAAAGACGTCTTAAGGGTAGCAGACAGTTTCATTTCTTTTCTAAATGTTCACCCAATGTTGTAATCTTAATAAATCTATGACTAAACAAACCATCTATGAAAATTTATGTGATGAGAGACATTAGACCAACATTCCTTTGTTGGCTGGTTGACCTACCTTTTGGGGATAAGGGGCTGTTAAGGTCTCCTGTTAAGATTGTGGCATTGGATATTAGATTTTTTCATGTCCATTAAGATTTGCTTTATACAGTTGGGTGCTCCCATGTTTGGTGC
>NW_004524780.1:2907665-2917341 GCF_000260255.1 Octodon degus
CCTCCGTATGTTTCTGCATTTGATTCTTACTGCAGATGTTATTAATTCAGGGATTTCTTTTTTCATTTCCAATCTGAGTTCCTCTATATCTTTCTTCAGCTGTTTCTTTATTTCAGAAGCCATTGATTCATTGCTTTCAGCTGTGTGATTCCCAATTTGTTCTGTGTTAGTGTCCTCTGCACTTGTTATGGGTGGACTTGGTGTCTGAGATTGCATTTTGCTCCTTCTTGTTGTCATTTTGTGTAGCACTGTCTTCTGACCTTTGATGTAGAATCTTTGTTGCAGTTATAATCTTAGCACCTACTGAAGTTCAGGTGCAGAAATACAATGTTTGGATTTATCCAGCTGTGCCTGGCTTGGGTCTGGTTGCTGTGCTCAGCTCCTTCTTGCTGTCGCCCTTGGGAGTGAACCTGTTGTGCTCCTCTGGCAAGATGTTCTGCTCCTGGACTAGCCAAGTGGTTCTGTCCCCTACCCTCTCTGCAAGGATTGCAGCTGTAGGGTTTCTCCCCAGGCCTGTATGCCAGGCCTGAGCTGAATCTGGAGAAGACAAGGTGGAGTAAGGGGGAGAAGCAGCTCTCCCATACACTCACTGGGCCTGAGCTCGGACTGGATCTGAGGATTCCTGGAACATGGCAGAAATTCCTACTGGACTGGTGGTGTAGGGGAGGTGCTGCGGAGTGGTGGGTGGTGTCCCAAGGGGGTGAAAGAGGGTCTCACCCATACTGCTCCTCTGCTGGGACCAGTATGTCCCGCCGCCACAGGGTAGCTGGAAGCTCTCCCACACACTCACCAGGCCTGGGCTAGGACTGCATCTGGGGGTTCCCAGAACGTGGCAGAAATTCCTACTTGGCCTGCTGGGTAGGGGAGGTGCTGCAGAGTGGTGGGGGGTGTCCCAAGGGAGTGGAAGAGGGTCTTACCCATGCTGCTCTTGGGCTGCGACCAGTAGGTCCCTGCGGCACAGGGTAGCCATAACTTCTCCCACACACTCACTGGGCCTGGGCTAGGACTGGGTCTGGGGGTTCCAGGAACACATACATTCCTTTTTTGGGACAGGCTATTACATTAATTTTCAGAAGGCTCACTCTTTTCACTTTCTAACACCCCAAGGTAGAAGATTGCTTTGCAAAATCATATTAAAATAGTATTTATTTTCTCAGAGGAAACAATGACACTTAAGTGCATCCACCTGAATACCAAACATTTGTTATTCCCAGGGAATCATATTTTTTTTGTAATTATCAAATGGATTCTAGACTATTTCTTACTCATCTCTTCAGAGATCATTGTTAAGGGCATTTCATGAACTAAATGTTGTTCTAAACTTGGAAGAGGTAGCAACAATGATGGAAAATACTGTATGTTTTGGGAGCTCACCATTGAGGGGGGGGCAAGAACGTCACTGTGAATATCTATAACTCTCTGGTACATGGAGAGAGGGAGAATGAGGGAACATTGATGAGACACAGAGGGATGATGTTAGGAACTGAAGGAAGAGTTTATAGCAGCTGTTGTAGGGAAACTCAATTCAAAGAAGTCAGCCCATTTGCTAGCAGAGAGTGTAGGGAAGGACAACCGGGAAGATGGAACAAAATGTGCCAAGTACATGGACTGAGTGTGTTGGTGTGAACACAGATCTGTGTGAGCATGGTGGGGTGTGAATGGCCCCCATGGCAAGGATAAAATGAGGGACAAAATCTTAGCAGACTTGCTTCAAGTTTCATCCTTTAGCATTAGGGTATGTGGGTGGTATGAGGGAGAACCAGGGCACATATGATTCTGAACATCCCTGAGGTCCTCACAGGTTCCCTACTCCCAGGAAAGGCATCTTAATATATTAGAACAAGAGCTTTCATTCAGTGGCTGTCACTGTGCTTTGTAAGTAGTAAGTATGGAAGAAGTGACCATTTAAAGAATCTGAATTAATGCCATATTGAAAATAACCAGCAATACTAGAATGATTGAGATATTTTATTCCACATTTCCAGATAGACAAAATTAGCTGAGAGATTGTTATGGTTTGTGTCTAGTTGTCTCCCCAAAGCCGCATGCAGGCATGGGGTGGCTTCTGGAGTTTGTGTTTGATTATTGTAGGTATGGATGCTGCACCTTCCCTGGGGCAGGTAATTTGCACTACAATGTGAGAAGGGGAGAGAGGCTGGCTAGCTGCCTGAGCTGCTACCACTCCCTTTGATCTCTGCTCTTTGCTGCCAACATGAAATTCTGTTCTCTGCTATGTCCCACTCTGCCTTGGAGCCAGCTGAGTATGGACTGAAACTTGCACTAACTGTTAACTAAATAAACCTTTCCTTCTTTCATTTTGGGTGTTGGGTATTTTGTCCCAGCAATGAGTAAAAAGTAACCAAGAAAGAGTGTGTTGTATTGTTTTGTTGTTAAGACTAGGAAGTGACATGGCTGTCCTCAGCCCTACCCTTTCGGCCTGGTTTTCTTACTGTTCTTCTACTGACTAAAAGACATGAGATGAGCAGCATTTTTCAGTGAAGCACTTCTGTTGTGATCTTTCTCTTCAAGTCAGTCAATCATGGGCAGAATCCTTGGAACCTGCAAGTAAAAGTAAAGCTTTCCTCCTTTTCACTGGTTATGTCAGGTATGTGGTTACAAGAATGGAAAGCTACCTAACGCAATGGCCTTCTGTTGAGGACACCACATTGCTAAATCCAAAATCCACCTTGACCCAGAATGACATCATGTCAATAAATTACATCTGCAAAGACCTTATTTTCACATAAAGTGAGCTTCTGTGTTGCAGGAAAGCTGAACATTGGCATGGGTACTGCAATACTGCAAATAATAAATCTCATTTTTAAAATCAATGTAGAAAAAAATCAGGTCAAGCAAACAAATACTTTAAGTTGACAGTAAAAAGCAAATAGAATGAAATTAATGATAGTCTGTCCTTATTCTTGGGATACTTTACCCCAAGTTGTGTGTGTGTGTGTGTGTGTGTGTGTGTGTGTGTGTGTGTTTTATGTGATTTTTTATTTATTTCCTTTTCTATATTCAAGGATGTTTCTGACTTCCAGCGTTGTAGTTTATGTCATAATCTGTCACTGTAATTCACAGAGCAGATATTCACAGCTAAATTTTCTCAGGTTTGTGAACACAATTTTTCACAGTTACATTTTATGTCTTTTTCATCATAGCCTTATAAAGTACAGCTGCAATTACCAAGTGTATTTTTACAGAAGCCATATTTGAGCATGCACTGCATGAATGATTACCTAGCACTGTGTCTGGAAAGGCAGGAGTAATAGTCGTGCAAAAATAATATGACCAATCTGAGGGTTCAAAGCTCTGAAAAAAAAAAAACTTTGCACCATAAGAGAGATGCTGAACGTTCAGCAGTAAGTCTCGGGAAGCTATATTGCTTTTCAGAGGGAACAGTAAAAAATTAATGAAACAAATATTTTCATGAATGAGGTGCATTGCTGTGAAAGCCTAGTCACTAAGCATGCATTGAAAAGCACATAGGTGAGAGCTGAGGTAGGCTCTGGGGACTAGAAGAAGAAAGCTTGGGCTGCCTTCCTGCAAGGGTCCATGCACAACAGCTACCTCTGAAGGCTCCCATAGGATGCTCAAAGCTGCTGTATCCTAGTTGCCTGAACTGCTGGAAGTTCTGCCTGAACATTCTGCTCACTTTGAAGCCAGGAGAGCATGTGAACAGGATTCCTTCCTACCAGAAAAGCTCTACCTTCTTGGAAGGAGACCCTTACCAGACATTTGGTTGTTCTTTAATCTCTCATCCTCTCCCATTCCCATAGAAGACTTGTGTCCAGTCTTTAGTCTCATGTATTTTCAATCAATGCCAAAAGCTCCAGGGAGAATTCGGTCCCTGGTTCTCCACGTCCCTCTGCTGTGGTAAGTGTAACTTGCTCATGTGTCTTGGGCTCCTATAAATATGGCTCCTTACAAGTCAAGTTACTACTCAATCTGACCACTACCTCTTAACACGTGGCTCGTTTTCCTTGTGCTCTTATCTGAATGCTACCCAAAGATTTATTCAATCATCTATTTATCTAGTCTAATGAAATATTTGACATGGTTCCCTAAATCATTACATATCTACTTGCAACTTTCAAATCCCTTAGATGAAATTTTGACTGATACAGAAGTTTTCATAGTAATGAACTGCTACATTTTAAAAAGCAAGAAACCCAAACTGCATGTTGACCATGAATAATAAGTTTATAGAAGAAAATAGTGCAAAGAAGATAAAGCAAAATCCTAATAGTGTGTATATATGTTTTCTAGAGTTATCATTTTATTTCATATGAATTTGAATAAGAAAATTCAATTATATAGAGAAACATGTTTAAATATTTGAATTGAATAAGCACTTCTTTGAGATTATTTTCTCAAAACTGTCTGCTACTGCTGAGAATACAGAGACAAATAACAGTAACCTCTATGTGAGGCTCTCAGATAGAAAGATGAAAATATTATACAAGTAAACATCATATTATATCGTAAGAGAAAAGCAATTTGTCTTTGTTCTTCAATGTTAGTTCTGTTTCAAAGAGAGCAGCGTTGGAGAAACTAAATATATGCGTGCATGTGTGTGTGTAAGTATACTTCCCCCAGCATCATAATCCTTAACCAAAATTTGATAATTTTGTGAATAAAGTGGAAAATCTTGAATGCTGATTATCAAAGACATGAGAGCAACCAGGTGCAGGGGTGCATACCTGTGGCCTCAGCATTCTGTAAAGCTGAGGCAGGCAAAATGTAAATTCAAGCCAGCCTTGGTGATTAGCGATCTAGTGAGACCTTGCATCAGAATGAGAAAGGCGAGGTGTGGAGCTCAGTTCAAAGACTCTAGATTCCACCCCTAGTAATGAAAAAACAATCCTGTAAATAATATGGATTTTGGTACATGCACTGAAGCAGAGCCTGGCCACCTAATGTGGTCTAATCTGGTCCCAATTTATTTGTGAAGAGTGCTCATTATAAATAGCACCATTAACGAAGAAAATGGTCAGCAGATGTTTCCTGTGTGTAGAGCTCTTCCCTGGCAATTATTGCCCAGCTCTGTTGAGCTTTGTACTCTGTGCTCTAAACTGGGGAATGTAAAGATTGACCAAAGAGAATTAGATTCTTCCATCTCCTGCAGAATAAGTTTCCCTCACTGTCCAGGGATTTGGGGAGAGGTCGGGAAGCATCTTAACTATGTTTACGCCATAGGTAAATAAAAGGGCCATTTTAGCAGTGTCTTACCATTTTATTACATGTTTACACTAAACTTGAGTACTAACCAGCTCTTTGTGGACAGCGCACTATTATTTTCGTGTCAATAAATAGTGAACCTGTGTTGACATAATGAGCTGGGATAACCGTCACAGTTGAAAAAAGGGAGGCCCGATATAAAGGGATAGAAACGGAGAGGTGTAGGAGCAAACAAGGAAACCAAAAGCAGGCTGATAGCACTGTTTTCAAATCAGAAATTCCAGTTACTCTGTTCTAGATAATCACATTTATTGCAAATACCTAAATCCATCCTGAAATGCATGTGTTTGCATTGGTTAACTTCACATGACATACGGAGATAAGAAGAGGGAATTAAAGATGATTGTTAAGTGATGCTTTTCTGAAGGAAAGTAGATTAATTCAATGAGGAGGCACAAGGTGGGTCCCTGGGCAGAGAAAGGCATCCCTAGAAGGTGGCAAGCACTGCATGGGTGGAGAATCCACTGGGCGTGCTCCAGAGGATACCTGCAGCTGGGGCAGGAAGACCAGGTGAGAAGCCACCTGCACAGGGTCCAGGTTGCAGATGCTGGGACCTCACTGCTCTGCTATGTGCTATGCGACCCAAGACAGTGAGCATTCTCGAGATGAGACTGTGCCTCGGAGTCGTGATGATTATCATAATAACCCCCACCCAAAGGGTTGCTGCATGTGCTGGTAGAATTAATGCTTCTGAAATATACAACTGGATTTCACATGCTCTGTCTATCTATCTATTACATATTTTAAAACAAAGAATATTGAAAGATATAAACCCTTAAGAGAGATGAAGGGAGGGAATTCATGAAGGACAGACATAGCATGTGATCTTACTGGCTTGGAATGTTTCCTTGTAAGTAAGGAAGAACTGCTGAAAAACTTTAAGCAGAGAAATAAGCACAGTTTCATGTTTTTGAAAGGATTATTCACACCGACTGCGTCAGGTAATCGGATTGGTATCTCTTTGGTCAGGTATATTTTAACAGGGTATGGTTGAAAAGCATAGTTGCTATTTTCTTTGCCACCACTTGGTTTGTGGTCATGGATAAAACAAACAAACAAACAAACAAACAAAAAACACCTCTTGTTTATGTTTAGCAAGATGACCTCTGAGTTCTACAAACTGCAAAGCTTCATAAGCAGAGGTAATGAAATTTGGTGAGCAGGATAAGAAAAGAACTCACTCATTAAATCTCTACTCAGTTGCACGATTTTCTTGGTGCTTTATATCTGATCTGTGCTCAAAGTTCTGGGACCTGGTAGGATGATGAGCCTCATCTTGTAATATGCCATCAAGGCAGTACAATATTTAAGCATCTGGATCTGCAAATGGTATGGGTGAAAGGCCAGCCATGCCAGCTTGCAGCTGTGTGGTTGAGGGCAGGGTGCCAGGCTCAGGTGCCCACTGTGCCCATCTGTGGGTGGGCAATCATCATCCTTCCCGGCCATGTGGACTGTGAGGTGGCAGGCAATGTGCTCTCTGCATGGTGGCTCTGCATCTGTGGGGCTCAGGTTGATCCAGCTTCCTGAGCCAAGGCTTGAACTTGCGCTCAGCCCAGAGCCCAGACACCTCGCATCACTCTGTGCTCAACAAGGTGGGGAGGGTGTCATGAAGGCTTGGGAAGTAATTGCGTTGGGCCTCCTTAAGATGCAGTCGATGGAAACAGTCAATTTATGACAAGAGAGAGAATTAAAAGAACTTCCAAACATTAGCAATGGTCATATTCTTAGGAGGGTGCTGCTAATCACCTTCCTCTCTGATACTTTGTAAGTGTAAGGTACACATCTGTTGTGCTTTAGGACAAGAGAATCAAAAAGAAAAACATCTCCTCCATTGGTGGTGATGGCATTGAATTGAATTGCTTTGTTTTTGTGCAAGGATGGGGTAATAAGTATCCAATAGAATCAAATAAAGTAGGCTAGATAAAAAGAAATTGGAAACATTTTAAAGAGAGCAAAAAGTAAACCCTTATGCTTAATTGGAAAGGGGAAAAATGGAGTTGTTTCCCCAAGGTACAAAAATTATGACTTATTTCCCTGGGCATAATGATCAAAAGAAAGTATAAATGTAAAAATACATAACAAGCAACTTGTATTTTATTTCCTTTCTCTTTGCTCAACTCTTCTACTGAAAGCCGAACACACCTGTGCAAACACATGCAATCACACACACGTATATGTGAAGATCTCGGGCATGCACACAACAGGTAGAGAATTACCAGTCAAGTCCCTGATTAGCACCACTAAAGTGATTTTTTTCCCTTAATTAAAGCCTTGAAGGTCAGCAGGGCCAAAACCAACGTAGCAAATGCACTGGGAAGACCACGAGCAAGTCAGTGTGGTCAGTGTCCCAGACTTTGAGTACCAGGCTCAACGGACTTCAGGTTTTTACCAGGCAAAGGCAGATAAAGCCGCCCATTTGCCATAATGTGACTATCTTCGTTTCCAAAGCTTCAAAGGGGGAATGTTAGGTGCTTTAGAAATTTCTTTGTTCCCTTCTAAGAAAATAATTACGGCACAATTTATCCTAATTCAGATTTTTAAGCCTTGATTAGAGATGTGCAATCTTACCTTCAAATAAAATATATAATTTTCTGCAGGGCCTGCATTCATTCGCTCCTTCTTCTTCCTAAATTACAGCAAATTGCTCCAATTTCAGCCCCTTGTCGTGTGCATTTAGGCCACTCAGAAGCCAGCCGTCGCCTCGCCTAGATGCTCCTTACGCAGTGGCTAATGGCGAATGTCATTTTAATCAGGACCGGGGAGCTTTGCCACTTGGCTGGCCCATCCATCTCAAGCACACGGCCAGACTCAGCAAGGACGGAAGGGCCTCCTCTCCCTGGGGCTCCCCAGCTGGTATCTCTAGACACTGGAGGATTTGTCTGGGGTGTTCGAGAGATCTTCTGGGTTTTTCTTTTTTTTTTCTTTTTTTCTTTTTTTTTCTCCTTTGTAACAGCTTTTGATTAAATCATGCTTGGCTAATTTGACTCAAGTCTGCAGATGTTTCAGGGCCTGTGAAGACGCAGAGCGAGCTCAGTGCTTGGAGAGGGGTCAGGTTGCAGCGGAGCAAGGTCGGGAGGAGACAGGGTGGGTGCTGCGCATGCCCATCGTGGGTTGTGGAGAAGCGCAGAAAAGCAGGAAATCCCTTCCCAGCCCGTGGAGAGGGTGTAACACATTTCTGCCTCCAGAGCATCATGACATACTCTTGGGGTACAGTTAGCACTGCGTGCACCCTGTACAGGAGGAGGAGAAAACCTAGGAAACAGCTGAGGAGTAGCGGACATAAAATTTGAACCCAGAACCCAGGGGCGTATTCCCCCAGCTTCAGGAAGGAAAGTGGAGTCACTGACGAGGAGTCAAATTCTAATGGGCAGGAGGTGGGGCTAACAGGAAGCTTGCGCAGAGGGAATCTGAGACTCAATCTTGTTTCCCATTCCGATGACAGCTCAGATTTATATCGAAATTCCTTAATTTTCTAATTGTTACTATCACTACAAATAGAAGGATTTACTTATTTCAGGGAGGTGAACTTCGTTGTTTCACATGAGTAATTGATCAATGGGTCCTTTTCAACCTCATACTGTTAATTTATAGACTTATTGATTGCCTATGAGAGGGGGTCATATGATTTCAATCCTAAGAGCACGAACCTGGGAGCCGTGAAGGTTGGCTCTGTCTTCCCCCACACCCCTCCCTATACTCCTTTGCATACACCAAGTTGGCTCATTTTTCTAAATTGAAGAAGACTGGGAACAGCAGGATCCCATCAAGGTGTGCTTGTTCAGTAATCATGCTAAATCTTCAAAATGGAAACTGTGACGCTCCTTTAAAAAGGAATAGCTCAGGAATACAATTAGCTATTTATTGTGTCTTTTAAAAAAATTTTTTTAGTACTGGAAATTGAACTCATGAGCATTTTTTTTTGTGTGTGGCCACAGCGTGTAAATTCAAGGAGACATATGTACCGTAGTTAGCCCTTGTCCATGACAGGGCACAGTGCCCTTTACCACTGCCACTGGTGGAAGCTGTGGATACTATAGAACCCTGCCTGAACTATTATTTCTGATAGGTATGAGGTGAGATCAAAAGCTATGTTGTTTAAATTTAAAAAAAACATTAACGGTGGGCTGGGGAGATAGCTCGGCAGCCTAAGCACCTGCCTAGCAAGCATAAGGACCTGGGTTCAATTCCAGTGCCTCATGCTGTGCCAACCCCCCAAGCCAAGCCAAGCCAGCCACCAAAACCAGATGTAATGGCACATGCCTGTAATCCCAGTGCTGGAGAGAGTGAAACAAGAGAATCACTATGAGTCTGAGCTGTGTACGGAGACCCTGTACTGAACAAACAAATAAATAAATGATTTTTAAAATTATAAAAATATATATTAATGGTACAAAACATATTACATTGAATCACCTTCTAAGTGTTCTCCTACACT
>NW_004524780.1:2917455-2918616 GCF_000260255.1 Octodon degus
TCTCCTGTTTTCAGACTCCTAAGTGTTGGGATTACAGGCATGTGCCACCATGACCAGTCTCAATTGCAGTCCCAGGACACCCGGGGGGCTGGGCCGGCATGGATTGTGGTGGCAGGAATCTAATCCCAGCTGCTGCGCTCTGTCTAAGCAGGTGCTACTCCACTGAGCTATCTGGTTGGCCCTTTCTAGCCACTTTCTGCAGGAGCCCTGAAGTCCTCTTTCCTTAGTGTCATTCATTGTACTGTCCGGGCTGCCTTGATGTCCTAAATGGATTAATAAACAATTCCCTTTCATGATCACATTGGTGCAGATTTGGTGAATAGGGTGAGTGAGGACACAGAGTGGTGTTTCAATGAGCTTTCTCTTTCCTTTGGATGGCACTGGACAGCAGCATTCACCATATTTTTGATCCCTGTTGTAGAGACATGCTTTAGAAAGTAGGACTCAAGCACTAATATATTTATTGTAAGGATCAAAAGGAGTCGTTTTAGAAAAGACCCTTTGGTCTCATAGGTTGCCATGTTAACGGAAAGGAGACTTTTATATTTAACTTAATTTGTTGCTGCTTTATCTCTGGTAGTTTCCCTGGGTTGGTATATTTTCTGAGAACTCTTGCTTTTCCTTTGCCATGTCATTTGTCTGAAATGCAGCTGATGCCTTCTGTCTGACTTCAGCCTGATCCTGTGAGGAATATCCCACCCCCAGCAGCTGCACTAAGTTGCCACAGTTTGCCAAGAGAAATGCTACATTTGCCTATCCATCCAAATCCAGTTTCAATATTCAAAGCTAAGAAAGAAGCTAGAAACCTTTGCTGTGAGATTCTCTGGCGCATGTAGTGGGCCGGGCACTGAAGTGTGGAGGAGAGAGCCCAGGGTGGAAGAAAGGCAGCCGGAACCAGGTACAGAGACCCTGCGGGTCTTCCAGGAGAAGTTGAAGCACAGAGCAGGGCGGGAACCAAGGCTGCCTAGCCAGGAAGGTGTTTGGTGGGAGACTATGTTGGGCACATAAGATCTCTACTTGAAAATTCTCTTCCAGCCTTTGCAGTGTTTGTTTTTCCCTCTTCCCAATGATTTTATTTATTTATTTGTTTGTTTATTTTTTACCTCATCCAGGTAAAGTCAAAGCGATGGGATAGACATTCATAGCATTTAATGCCCTCTT
>NW_004524780.1:2919221-2921542 GCF_000260255.1 Octodon degus
AGCCTACTTCCAGTCTAGTTCAAATAGGCATTTTTTGCTCTGATAATTTAAGGCTAATGTTTTGGTGGCAAAAATCATATATTCTATAGTCTACATCATAAGACTATAGGTTAAAAATGTGTGGAATTATTTTAAAAACTGTGGAATTTTTTAGTTTATTTTAAAGTAGCCATTCTGACAGTTATTTTGCTTCAGTAGTTTAGTATGCATCATGATGTTAGTGGAATTACTATAGAATTTTGACTTGGAATCCTGACTTTAGATCCTAGTTTTTCCTTTTAAATCATGTGTGATCCTGCTGTCATAAAGAAGGATAAACTTCAGTCTCTTGTAAGGAAATGATGTACCTTGAAAGCAGAAATTAAATTGGACACACAAGCTTAACTATCACATGGTTCTTCTTATATGATAAATCTAAAGTATGAAGAAAGAGTGAAAGAAAGATAAATGTGGGCCAGGGAGATAGCTCAGCAGCATAAGCACCTGCCTGGCAAGAGAAAGGTCCTGAGTTCGGTTCCTGGTACAGAAACAAAGAAGAAAGCAAGGAAGGAAGAAAGGAAGGCAGGAAGGACTATAGGAATAGAGAGGCAGATCTTTTGCAGGTGGAAAGGGGATAAAGTGATGGGCCCAGGAGAGGGAAAAGGAATGGAGCGAGGCATGAACTTGTGTCTGTGCTCCAGCTCCAGCTCCACACAGGGGAGGTAAACAGTGTGTGCTACTAACATGGACTAGTAAAAGCTGTGTGTTATTGGTAAATTCAACTGTTCTCTTATGTTCAGTTTATGCACTCATTACTGAGGGAGTAACAGCTCTCTGATGCTTTGCAATGGAATCCCGCACTTGTAAGGTAGAGCAGGGCAGTGCCTGACCCTGTGCAACCCACACTGCGCGAAACCTGTCATAGTGGTTGTTCTTCATGTGGTCCTGTGAAGGAACCACCTCACCCCTGGATGCACCTGATTTTTTTTTGGGGGGGGGGTTAGTGGGAATTGAACTCAGGACTTTCTGCTTTCCAAGCAGGCACTTAAACCACTGAGCTATCTCCCCAACCCGCATCCATTAAATATTATATACATTAAATGTTGATGGAGATGGAAAAATTATATAAAGATTCACTACTGATTTCCTTTTTGAAATTCTCTTCAACCCTGAGAACTGAAATTAACTGTCCAGAGTCAGACACCTGGAAGCCTTAAGGAATTTGTCTTTGTTTTATGCAAGTTCATGCTTTTGCACCATCATTGATCCGCGCTAATAGATATTCCCCCTTCACATCCAGAGTTTTACAATATGAGGCATATGATAAAAGCAGGTGAGATGAAGGAGACCCTACAGTCTCACACCCATTTCTGCAGTCTCTTGCCAAATGTTCTCAGGCAGCTGAAGCTCAAGCCCCTTGTCTGAGAATTACCCGGACATATGGCTCAGTGCGGGGCCATGAGGAGTCAGAGCAGGCAGCAGTTGATGCTTACCCCTGGCTTACTTCCACTTTACGGCTTCATATGAAGCTAAAATATCATGCTGGGGACATATGCTTTCCGACTCTGCACTTACTGCCTGCAGCTACGCACTCCTGTATTCTAATGGTAATTCTGCAATATGTTCTCTGACAGCTCCGGGGGCCAGATGACGTGCGCGCTACTGACAGGGACATCACTTTCATGAAACATTGACTTCCCTACACCTGATCGTCAGCGTAATCAGAGAGAGAGAGAGGCGACACACCATGAAATGGAGTCAGACTGAGGACTCAGAGAGCAGCGGGGCAGGCTGTCGCTCAAAATGAAGCTCATTTTATACCCAGCAGAGCTATGTGAGGGCACAACCCTGAGGGGAAGCATCCTGAATTTGGGGCTGCGGGCCTCAAGCATGGCCATCCTCTGCTTTAGCGACCCCAGAGGGAACGACGCTTGGAAATCTGTTTGTGAAAAGCTTCGGCTGCACGTTCTCTGCCTTTGGCCTTGGCTCTCAGCCCAGGACTTGGTAAGAAAAAAGAAACAGAACAAAAAGTGGCGAAAGCAGTGGTTTCTGGTCCTGCAGTGAGAAGCCCTGGTTGTTCTGCCCTGGAAGCACACGCGGCGCCAACTCCTGAATCTGAACTTTCTGCTCGTTTCGAGCTATGCAGTTGTATGGTCAGTACTATTGGAGAATACCCAAAGACGCACATGTATGTCTATGATAGACACGATAAATACAGTGGTCCCTCGCTTATGGCGGAGGCTACGTTTCAGACACTGCCGCGCTAAGTGAAAATCGGCGAAGTAGCAGCATTATATTTACTTTAGTATTTACATATTTAAGTCTTGATAAAGCCTTCCCAC
>NW_004524780.1:2922304-2964053 GCF_000260255.1 Octodon degus
AAAAAAAAAAAAAAAGGCAATAAATATTCTGTGGTAACTGAAGGATCACTACATATATGTATTCTGGCTGACATTGTTGCAAAAGTTATATTAATGATCTTCCTCCTTCTGGATGGAGCCTGTATGGGATCAGAACTGGGGAAGTTCTCTGGCTCAAACCAAACTACTAGGAGCTCACAGGCCTGGTTCCTTTGGTTTTTTTTTTTTTTTTCCACCTTTCAATGTTTCTGTGAGACACTTGGCACATTGTCCTAATCCTGAGCTGTCCTGATGTGCTAGGCCAAGGCAAGAGGTTAGATTTCTGGTGGGTGGGACATTGCCATCTGACAGGGCAGACAACCATGCAGGCTTCACCTCTTGTGGCCGCCCTGTCTCTACAGTGGCCACCAGGGTCTGCACTGCGTGATGTGGGGCTCAATGGAGCTCACTTTCCTTGCTGGGTGCACCACAGCCCAAGGTTCACTTCCTTCCACGTATGTTCTCGGTGAAAAGGGATTGGAATGACAAATCCCAAGAATGCACTACACCTACAGAAGAGTCTGATCTCATCTGCTTCTCAGAGGTGGCTCGTGTGACTGTGACAGAAGGAGCCATCACAAATGTCACATTGCTCTAAGGAACGCAGCTGAGAAGGAGAGAAGCTGACTTTTATTTGAGCATTTCCTTGCCACACATCATAATATGTCTTAATACCGGGACCTTAGACAGAAATGGCAGCTACGAAGCAGAAATTGGAGCAACTAGAAGGTTCAGATGTAGAGTTTGAAGGACAGGGACTTCCAGGACCTACAAATAAAGGGAAGGGTGAGAAGCTCAATCTGGTGGTCAAGGTCAAACTACTATAAAACAGCAGACCTGGGATTTTGGTGGTCCTGATATTCAGAAAGTCCTTTTTGCTGTTAGATTGCGGGAACTCATAGTAAACCCGAGACTGGTCAACAAGCTGAACTCCTGATCCTTTGTCCCCCAGGTGGCTTGGAGAACATTCCAAGCTTTACTGTTCTGCAGGAGCTGTCACTCCTCTCTCAAGTGCCCTACACAAGTGTGACAACCTCAGAATTCCCTAGCAACACAGGAAATTGGTCTTCAGTCCTTCTAATCTCCATTTATTGTGAAAGGGACCTCTGTTTCCTTTGCTCCTTTTTCTTTGGTGAAAGGGACCTGGGACCATCCCTAACTCCATTCTGTCCCTCCTCAAGGAGACAGTTCTTGGATCTTATGTGTGGGTCAGGCTACTGGACCTCATCATATATCCATTGCATAGTCTTGGTTGTTCTCATACTTGTGATCCTCCTGCTCCACATAGCTAAGTGCTGAATTACAGTTGTGCGCCACCACACCCAGCTCTTTTAGGTCTAACTTAATTATACCTTTATTCACCAATTAGATATTCATGTGTCTTTATACTTGTCAATGTTCTTTATATATTATTCCATCATGCTTATCTAACTGGCCTACAAAACTTACAGAGAGAAATCATGAATAGCTGATTCTATACACAGAGTTCCCCAGAAATGCTAGCATTTTCACACTGTTACACACGATTGTGAAGTCAGTGTTTGGTTATTGCCAGGCAAATGGGTGGGTGGATGAAGAGGTTCATGTCAGAAGAGAGGACTTGTATTAATTTATATTTCTCCAGCTTTTTAGCATTATTCTAGGCAATAAAATTGGATTGATTCATGGATACTTAACATCTCTGTAGTTTTTGTTTTTCACTCGAGGTAAAAATATATAGAAGGAAATTGTCCACAAAAGGGAATCACTCAAGGAAATCATTTGTTCTTTTTTTTTTTCCAGGTGCAAAATTCAAAATATTCAAGAATGCAGGCCTCTGCTCTGCCTTCCAGCTACATGAAGAACACTCTTTTCTGGTTTAAAAGAGCTTCACCCCATCTTGCTACGTGAGGATCAAGATTTAAGGCCTCTTTTATTTCTAAGATTTAGGATTAGGTCCAGAAACCGTAATACTGCCTGACAAGGTGAGTTCTTTCAAAGAGTTGCTGTTTTTGTGAGAGGGAGGATGGAGTCATAGGTTAGCAATTTACCTGTCAGTGAGGTCTGGGAGGACGCTGAGCTTATTTAACTGCCTTCAAGTCATTTAGCAGAAGAGTCCTCCTTTCCATTTCCATCTGATTTGAAAAAAACAGAGGCTTTTGAGTTCTGTGCTTTGAAAAGGAATGTGGTATTTTCTTTTTCCTTCTGTTTTCTTAAATTGTATGCCCTTAAGTAGGTTTCATTTACCACTAGGTCCTCCTAATGTCGCCCTGGATGGGAAAATGTAATGAAATTCCTTCGCTCAAACACACTTATGTCTCATCTGTTATCATTTCAGCCTGAGGAGAGGAATGTTAATTGTAATATATAAATCTTATACTGTTCCTATTTTATTTTTTTTTCATTTGAATTTTGTTAGGCCGTGTTTACAGCCCATGAGGAGCATCTCCTCATGGAGAATTAGTGCACGGATGTAAAACACTTTATCCCTTTCCAGCCCCTTCCCCTTGATCCTTCCCCTCTCTTGGTGCTCTTGCCATTTCCAAAGGATGTCTCTCCCTTCTTCCTATAATCTGCCTATCATTTTGCTCTTTAATTTATTTACACTTTGGGTTCCTCATATAAGAGAAGCCAAGCCCCTGTGTCTATTCATTTCACTTAACATTGTGCTCTCAGGAAGCCTTATTTTCGCACGAATGACTCAACTTTATCCATCTTGATGACAAAGTGGTACTCCATTCATTGTCTGTCATGGAACCTGTAGATGTCTGTCACATTTTCTTTATCCATCCATCTTTTGATGGGCCTGTAGGATGCTTCCCATGCTTAGCCATTATGAACTTCATGGCTGTAAACATGAACATGCATGGATCAGTAGAACAGGATGCCTTTAACCCTTTCAGGAAAAGAACTAGCAGGGAGATGGCTGGGTTGAGTGGAATTTCATCCCCCATTGTTGGTGCATATCTCCTACCCCACTTACCTTTAATAGAATCTCATATGGCAGAGCTGGGTTCCCTAGGGCTCTAGATCGCATCAGCCCCTTTGCCACCCTCCACACACAGCACTGATCAAGTTCAGCCTAACAGTACCAAACAGCATGGCTCCCCGAGTGAAGACACATGAGGCATTGTTGGCAACTTGGCTTCAACATTTTTTAAAGACTGGTGTCGAGCACCCTGTGTGGCTAAGGGCTGAGGCAAGAACTGAGTTCATGCCCCAAGGTTCTGCTGAGTGCCTAGTATCCAGATGTAAACAGGAATCTGAGCTCAGTGACTACGGAAATCTCTCTCTTTTTTTCCATACAATGACTTCTGCGCTGAGAATTCATCTTTCCTTCACCGTCTTGTGATACTGGGAATGAGAAAGGATCTCTATGGCCCACACACTCAAAGTCTGTGTTGCTGTCTCCCTCTATGATACAGTTTCACTTGCCTTTATTACAGTTACAGTATGCAGACACTGTATGAAAGAACCATTGTGTTAGAAAAGTAATTGAAGTCTTTGAGGCTGGATGACTTTGATAAGACCCTCTGCTTGTGAATACACAGGAACGGGGGCTTCTGGTGTCTGGTTAGCTGAAGCTGGAGCTCTTCCAGGTGGTAAGGAAGCCCAGCTGACCACACAGGTGGCCCCCAGTCCTGTGGCAATCCACAGCTCTGCTTCTGTGGATGGCTGGGGTGTCACCCTGAAGTGTGGGGGTGGCTGTGTACCTCTTGTGAACCAGGAGTCTTTCAGCTCGGGCCTCTGGGTCTCTCGTACATCAAACCTTCCTTTAGTGGAAAATAAATTGCTCACGGAGAAATTTAAAGAAAGGGGTCCCATCCAGAGTTACTCAAGACTAAGATTGCACAGCAGCTTAGAATTCACTGGCTGAACTGCTGGTCCAGTTGACTGAGTTGACCTCCATTAAGGAAGTGGAGACACTGAAAGAAAAGCCAAAGAGCACAAGTGAACTGAAAATGAATGCTTACACGTATCAACTTGCAATTAGTTTCTGTGCTGAGCTCTCCGCAGTGCTTTATCAAACTACCTAGCTGTCCTGTGTGGAAATGGAGCCTCCTACACACACACACACACACACACACACACACACACACCCAGTGTGCACCAGTCGCACCCTTGGGAAGTGGCTGTCATGAGAGTCCTTGTGAATTAGAGCTGAGCCCTTATCCAGGCTGCTGAGGCAGGAGGGCTGAACATTTGCTCTCAGCCTGTGCAACACAGCTGCTTGGATAGACCCGGTCTCAAATGTAGAAAACAGGGAAAGGCACTGAAAATATATCTCAGCATGAAGCCCCTGGGTTCAATGCCCAGAACCACACAAAAGGGGGTACCAGGAGAGAGGAAGCTGGTTCGTGCTTCTCATCCAAGAATCCTTTGAGGCTGAGGCAAAAGGATCTCAAGTTCAAGCCCAGCCTGGGAAGCTTATGGATTTAGTAAACACTTGTCTCAAAATAAAAAGTGTCTGACGATGGCATGAATGTTATGAATTCAATCTCCATCTCCATAAAAGAAAAAAAAACACAACTGAGGGGCTCAGAATATTCCTTTCCTCTTTCTGCCATATGAGGACACTCTGCAAAGGTGCCCTCTCTTCAGAAATGAGCCCTTACCAAACTCCAAATCTGCTGGTGCCTTGGTATTCAACTTCTAAGCTCACATAACTGTGAAAAATGCACTTTTTGTTGTTAAACTACCTGGCCCAGGGTGTTTTGTCATAGCACCTACTACAGCCTCAGGCATGTGGCCTTTATTTTGTCTTCTCAATGAACCTTCTCTGTGGGTCACGTACATCATCCCTCTTCTTGCCCTGGTTCACTCCGCTGAATTCTACTTGGAGGTTCTGGATCTGGAAGGATTGGACACAGCCCCCTAAGAAACTGTGCCAGGACTGACAGATTCTTCCCTTCGGTATCCAAATTTCTTTGTTCCTGCAGAGTTTGATCAGGGGTTATAAGGGAGGTATTTCAGGATGGGAGAGAAAAGAGGGAGCAAAGGCTGTGGATAAAGAAAAGTGAAGTTATAAGGAAAGATAAAAATGAAATTAAGAATGGGACATTAATCTGTGTATTCAAAGTGGTTAGGATAGATATATAGTTACATTCTCTTAAAGAATAGAATTACTTGTTCTAATGGTGTTTGTAAATAGGATCTCAAATCCGCATCTTGTACAGCAATTAACCACTAGGAAGAATGTATGCAGTGTGTTAATTATTGAAACTGTCCTAGCGATTTGATTTGAAACTGTCTCATTCTATTTTTTTATCAATAAAATTATGAAAAAAAAAGAATGGGATATTAATTCAAGAGATTGGGAAGCATGTGAGGGAGGTAAAAAGAATTAAGATGCATGGTATACCCCCATCCACTCCTCATGAGAGATGTAATTACCACATACTCCAACCTCATACAAATATTTTATTTCAAAAACAACGCACCCCGGTGATATTCTGATTTTTGCCAACCACAGCTTCAAAACGTGATTGCAGATGTCCTAGCACATGTCATACAGAAGGAGACATGATGTGCTGTGGGGTTCACCATGAGGGACACCTGCTTGGCTGGGACCAGGGACAACAGGGGCTGTGCCATGTCGATGCTGTGTCTTGGTCCCACAGGACTGCAGCCTGTGACTGGACAGGTCACATTTCTTCGTGGTGTGAATTTTTCTCCGTGCATGCCCTGCTCCAATAAAATTTCACGTCGCTGGGAAGAACTCAAGTGAAGTACATGTTGCAAATGTAGAGCTCTTTGGCTAATGGGAATTTATTTCTTCAGACCTGAGGAGACAAAATCTGTTGCATTGGCGACTTTCATGCAGTGGGTTTTGTGAAGCAGGACCTCTACAATCTGGAGAACAAAACACAACTTATATACTTCTCATCTCTGCCTATTTAAAGTAATACAATTAAGCCAGGCATGGAGCCAGGCACCTGTAACCCCAGCACTTGGGGGGCTGAGGCAGGTGGCTTATCTTGAATTCAAGACTAGTCTGGGCTACATACTGAGTTTGAGGTTGGACTGAACTACATAGAAAGACCCTGTCTCTGTGAACCAAAGATAAGATAAAATAAAATAAACAATTGAAGTAAATGCACTGCATGGAGGTATTTACCGTTCTCAGTGCAGACCCGAGGCTCCACAGCAGCCGTGTGAAAATCCTGCTAAGCTGCTGCTCTGTGGTCTTGTGGGTCACTGGGCCCTCCTCCTGGGTGGCCGGCGGTGCAGGCTCCTAATGACCTTTATCTCTGACACTGACCCATCTCCCTACAACAGACAGAGCTGTGACTCCAGAGACATCTCCCAGGCAGTCTCTACCCACCTTGATGATGTCTTTTCCTAGAACTGACCCTTCTGCCTCTGAACCTTCTCAGCACCCAGTTCTGGGCAGCAAGACCACTGCCTCAAGACCTGCCCCAACTGCACTCCATCCCAGAATGCCCTTCTCTGCGTTTTCCCCTAACGTGCTGTTCCCAGCGCTGGAAGGATACTACTGTGCTGCAGGGACCAGAAGGTTCTGGCTGACAGGACAGGCACTGGTCCGAAACCTGGGTAGGAGGCAGGCCCATACTGTTACGGACAGGGGACTTCATATTCTACTCAGTTATTTTCAAAGCACAACAACACGTAATCATTTACCTAACAGCTGAGGAAAACCCCATTTGGTTAAAACTCTCTGCTGCAGAGTGGCTGAGTATTACATCAGCCCAGAAAAGACTCAGTTGTGAGCTTTCAGCTTTGCTTTGGGACACAGTTACCTTCCTGTTTCTCCGTTTCATTCATCCACTGGAACATAATAGAATCGCCATTTAAGAAAGAGCGAGCAGGAATCTTGTAATGTTGTAATCTGAACACATGAGTGACTAGCTCTTTAAAATAAACATCCACTAAATAATAGTCTGTATGTGAATCTTTTCATAGTGCTCTAAGGCAAGCTCAGTAATGACTTGATCTTATTACTCTGAAAAAAATCGGCGCTGTCTGGGGAAATGACTACTCCTCTGAGTGCAGCCATCATGATCCCTGTGCACCCGCAGCAATAGGCAACTGGCTTCTGATTTTCATTTTTACTTAGGATTGTAAAAATTACAAAGGAAAACTAAAATCAAATCAGTAGGTACATACTTAGACGTTCTGGGTGTACTTTATAGGCCTTTTCTTCAGTGTCCCTGGAGCTGTCTGTGTTAGGTCTGAGGTTTACACGGAGCACTAGGAAGACAGACTTTTTGGACTTTTTATATACAATGGTATGTCCTCCTCTATGCATCTGTTTTGACTTAAATATATTTATTGTACATTTTTCATGTCATTTAGTTTAGATATAATTCTATGCATGCAAAATATATATGTAAATAAATATATGCATATTGACATATAATAAATGCAAATATAAACACACATAGTTTGCATATAATAAATGCAAATATAAGTATATACTTTACATAAAACAAATGCAAATCCATATTTTTGCACATAGGAAATAGAAATCATGCATCAGATTTTAAAACGAAATGACTCACTGGAGCGTGAACCCAGGGCCTCGGAACTGAACTACAATTCCAACTTTTTTTCCCCCATTTATGTGTTTGGTACAGGGTCTCAGCAGCTTGGACTCATAGGGATCCTCCTGTTGCCAGCCTCCCCAGCGCTGGGATTATAGGCGTGTGCCACCATGCCCAGACTTGATTACCGGCTCAGCGCGCCCGGGGTCTGGGTCGGCGAGGCATGCAGGACTGTGGATCGAACCCTGATCCCTGTGCTTGCCACAGCAGACGCTTAGTCAGCTGAGCTATCTCGCCGGCCCTCCAACTCTTTCTTGAATGTGACACGGAGTCTCCCTAATTTGCTCACATACCCGTCTTCCTGGCTCATTCTCCCGCAGAGCTGGGACCACGAGGGCGTGCCCCACTCCTGGCTTCTTTCTCTCTTTTATCTGTGGGTGTTTGCAGTACGTGAGGCTCACATCCCTCGTGTGTATCGGTGCGCAAACAAAATGCAGCTTCTTCCTGTTGTCATCCCCAGCCCCACGCCTCTCTCTCCCTCCCTCCAGCTCTTGGTCTGCTTCTCATTGGAGAGAAATCAACCTCCCTATTTTCTGCTTTCTTTCTTTTATTTTGCTCTGGTTTATTTATTTTTAAAAGCTACCAGGGTGGGTCTTTAGCATATGAGAAAGGAACGAAGAGATTGGCAAAGGTGGACACAGGAGAAGAAAATGAGATTTTAAGAAAGGAGGGGGCAGAATTGTGACATGCTCTGTAGGCATACCAAGTGCCTATGAAGAATGTGATCACCATGTGCCACTACAAACACGCGTTTGAAAGATATTTTGCTTTGCATATATTTGCATATATCTGTGCAGCACATATATTTGCATATATATAAAGAAATTCAACAGATGCAGGGCAAGGGAAGGGATCAGGAAACGGGAGTAAGAAATGTTATATCGATGTAGTAACTCTCCATCATGCATGTAATCATTACTTTTTTTTTTTTTTTTTTTGCATTTTATGTACAAGATCTATAGGGTCTCACTACACAGATCAGGCTCATAGTGATCCTCCTGTTTCAGCCTCCCCGGCACAGGGGTTACATGAGTGTGCCACCATGCCCAGTTTTGGTGGCCAGCTCAGTGCACCTGGGGGCAGGACCAACGAGGCATGTGGTGCTAGGGGTAGAACCCCCGGGTCCCTGTACTTTCCTAAGCAAGCACTTACTTGGCTGAGCTATCTCTCCAGTCCTTAAAGAATCATTTTAAGCTTCATTTCCCAGGAATACAGTGAAAATGGGTACGCAATTATTTTCCACTGAGCCATCTTCCTGGCCCAAAGGTACACAATTATTTTAAAGTCTTTCAGTTTATAAACACCCAACTTTAGAGTACACTAAAGATTAAATAATCCTCTCATTGCCCCTCTCCTATTATAGGGTTATACATAGGAAGAGGCTGCCCAGGACCCCAAAAGTCAGCTACTGGATTTCATGAAATGGTTTCTGAAAAGAAACTTTAAAGAGTTCAGGGGATGCACAGATGAATGATAGAGCACCTCCTCTTTTACACAAAAGCGGTCCTGTGAAACCCCTGTCAGCTCTAGGCATTGAAACTGGAAATGATCTGCAGGTAGAAATCGTGAGCTAAGCCCAGGCCCCACCACCCAGAGCCTGGGTGCACAAAGAGGCCCTCTGCTTGGGTGGATGCTGGAGCAGGTCGCCGGCGCCTTGACTGCTCGCTGTCTGCCCCTGTGATCCTGTAACCAGAGCTGGTTACATTATAGCCCCTCCAGAAGGACAGGTAGCAGGAAGGGCAGGTCAGGAAGGGGTAATGTTTTAGAAGCATTTCCTGCTATGGGTCTGACTTTCTGTCTCCTGAGATTGCTCCGGTCAGTGAGTCGGCATGCACGAGTCACTCTTGGTGGCCTGGAGGCTGGCCAGGACACTCCCCGTCCATGCTGGGCTTGGCATGGGCAGCCCACTTAGCTCTGAGGTGGGCAGGATGCCTCAGCAGCATAAACAGAGGTGAACTGAAATGTATAATGACGGTAATGTCCTGGGATGCTTTTCTCCTGAATCACAACAGAACTGCTCATAGGTACTGTGGACCTAAGACTTTTGGTTCAAATCTCTCTTCTGGAATTTGGGCAATGGATATGGAATGGGGAAGAAATCCTCCTACCTCTGACTGCTTCAGTCTCTGTGGGGGGGTGTTTTGTCACCTCTCTGCAGGGTCCAGCTTGTATACCTGCATCAGCAGTCAGACACAACTGGGACTTGGATGGCAAGCTGGGGTGGGCATAGACTGCCCTGAGACCTACTACAACGGAGCTGAAGTGCTAGGCGTGAGGGGCCCGTGATCAGGTTTCACCGTGAGAGTGAATGAAAGTGGTATCCTCTGTGGTCCCTCCCACACCACACCGTATCTTTCCAAATTGCCAGTGTTTGGTATTATTTATCTGTCACCTACCTATTTATCTATGTATCTATCTGTATATGCAGGCATCTGTTTTGGGGTCTATGTATGGATGTGCATACCTATCTAGTATCAATTTATCTAAGGATCTGTCTGTGTCTATGTATGTATCTATGTATTTATATAGTATCTATTTATCTATGAATCTATGTGCATATTTACATGGCTATCTAGTGTGAATGTGTGTCTACCTATCTATGTATCCATGAATCTAAGTATCTGTTTATATATCTATCTATGTATCTATTTAGCATCAATGTATTTGACTATGCATCCAGGTGTCTATGTATTTATGTGTCTGTCCATGTATGAATCTAAGTACCAATCTGTGTATCTGTGTATCTTTGTGTCTACTTCTCTCTCTCTCTCTCTCTCTCTCTCTCTCTCTCTCTCTCTCTCTCTCTGCATCAGGCTATACATCTGTGTATATATCTATATATCTACTTGTAGATAGACACAACTTGAAAATTGTATCGTGTCAGCTTGGGAAATTTAGAATGTTAACTAAGTAACTCAGCAGTTCTAGATCCTAGGGTGGTTGTTTAAGCTCTAGGATGTTGTAATGGTTGATTCATTGTGTCAACCTGAGAAGTTTAAGTGACTCACCAAGATGCCAGGGTCCTCATTTTGTAAACATCAGGAGCCTGTGCAAGAGGAAGACAGGGAAGGCCAGGGAGAATAGCTCAGCGGCATAAGCGCCTGCCTGGAAAGTGGAGGGTCCTGAGTTCAATCCCGCAGTACTGAGGGGGAAAAAAAGGAGGAGGACACAGAGCTGGTGTGAGTGCTGCTGCCACCCCAGGGTGGGTAGTCCGCCTAGAATACAAGGGAGGAAAATATGCTTGCTCTCCCTGTTTTTGTTCTTGTTGCTTTTCTGTCTTCCACTGTCATGAACTGTTTCCCTTCTGACATGCCACACTGCCTTGGAGCCTGCTGATTATGGACTGAAACCTCTACAAACTACAACATTAACCCATTCCTTCCTTAAGTTTGGCTGTATTTAGTCTCAGCACTGGGTATGGGGGGAACTAACGCACTATGTTTGTGGTACTGAGACCTGAACTCATGGCCTTTGCGAGAGCTACATCCCAGCCCTTCTTTATTTTTTATTATGAGAGTTACTCTTGCTAAATCACTAAGTTGCCCAGACTGTACACACACTCACACTCCCCCTGCCTCAGCCTCCTGGAGTGCCCAAGTAGAATTCTGTTTATTTATTTATTTTTTATTTATTTGTGAAACTGGGGATTGAACTCAGACCCTTGCACTTGCCAGGGAAGCACTTATTCTACTGAGCCCTCTCCCCGGCCCTCAGGTAGTATTTTAAAACATCAGATGTCTGTGACACATGTAACGTAGAATCACAAATAATATTATAGAGAAGATATTATAATATTATTCATGGTTCCTTCCCTCCCTGTCTCCCTTGCCTCCCTCTCTCTCTGTGTCTCTGTCTCCCTCTCCCTCTGTCTCCCTTTCTCCTTCGTCTGTTTCTGTCACCCTCCCTACCCCTCTCCTCAGGAGCTTTGGAATTCTAGTGAGCAGCAGTTTAGAAAACCTTGTGTTAAATCAGTATCTCTCCAAACCTTGCAGTGGCCTGTGGTGCACAGGAGAACCATCATATCCTAAACGGTGACTCAGAGATGTGCAAAGTCGTGTGTTACAGGAACCTATTAGCACGTTGGAATGAAGCTGCAGCCTGCGCAGCGGCATGCCCTTAAATAAACCATGCAGTCACCTGCACCATTGGTAAGTATATGTATATATCCATTCGCTGACAAATGGTAGCTCTTACAAATGCACTTGTGTGCTCAAAATAAATTTATTACTTCATATTAGCTGACAAACGGTGTCAAAATTACAGGAGCGGCCTGGGAATGGTGGTACCTTCCTGTAATCTCAGCACTCTGGGCAGCCGGGGCAGGAGAATGATAATCTGGAGCTCAGCCTGGACAAGTTAGTGACTCAGTGAGGTGCTGTCACTCAACTTACAAATCCAGAAGAAGAGTCCTGAAGACAAATCTTAGTGTGAAAGCCAGGGTTTAATGCTTAGCACACACATGTGCACACACACATGCATGCTTGCACAGGCACGGACATACAGAGGCACACACATGCATACATGTACACACACAGGCACTCACACATACACACGCGCCCACACACACAGGCACACCCACATACACAATTAGAAATGCAGGAAGTGGATTTTGAACAATTCTCTCCAGCTTTAGCTCCTTTGGGGCCATTCTCCTTTGTTCTACATTTTGGGCCTTCAGTCTGAGGAAGGCTCCTTTTAATGTTTGACAATTTCCTCACTACTTTTTCATTCTTAAGGGAAAGGAAATATCTTCTTTATAATATTAAAATTATTTAGGAACTGGTTTTTTTTTCATGCTTTTTGCTTTCTCTAGAGAATTTAGCCTCACTTTTAAAGGCAGTGTTTGTTTATTTTTGTTACTAATTAAGTGAATTTTCTGGTTCAGGGTTTTTGGCAATGCTGGAAAATGTAATTAAGATCACACTGGTCACAAGGGGAGACTTTTGGCAAAAGAATATTTTACTCTTTTCCTGAAAAACCACATTCAGCGCTGGCCAACCTGATTTTTATCCAACTGGCTGGAGGGCCGGGAGCTGTAGCTGGTCCCCCAACTTGGCCCCACCAGCCCTGGGGGCGGCCGTAGGGCTCTCTGATCCCAGGCTCAGAGACCAGCCCCAGTCTGCCCGAGGGCAACACTTGGGCTCTAAGCCCCAGCGCCTGGATCCAGAAGCTGCTTTTCCAGAATAAACCCCAAATCAGATCCTTGGGAACCGCAAGAGAGGGACTCTAATGCAGGGTGAGAACTGGCGCACGTTACCTGGAAGGAGGCTTTGCAGAGTAGGGGTTTCCTGGTGGTGGATGAAGAGACCCCTCTGGAGAGAAAATCTAAGTGTGCAGTGGGAGAGAGACCTGTCCTCCTTCAGAGACCATGGGGAAGGACACTGCAGAATTTCACTCTTTGGTTCCTCGATGACGTTATGACTCCTAGGTGAGCTCCTCAAACCCCTTCCATCAATTGTTGATTGGCTGATTGATTGATTTATCACACCCCAAGCCTTCACACCAAACTATATCCCCGGCTCTTTTTATTTACTTACTTATTTTTTAATGCTAGGATTTTTGACACAGGGTTTCAGTAAGCTACCGAGTTACCAGGGCTGGGCTTGAACTTGAGATCTATGTTGCTCGGCCTCCCACGGTGCTGGAAATACAGATGCCCACTACCATTCTCAGATATCTTGCGACTATCTCCAGCTTTGGGGAACATGCTTAGAATCACCACATAAGCCCTATTTGTTATTTGATAGGCTTGAAACAGTCCCCAAATATATTTTTTAATGCTTTTTCAAATTTCTGGGTGGCTTTTGTTGTTGCTGTTGTTGTTGTTGTTGGGGTTTTTTTTTTTTTCTTTTTTTAAAAAAAAATCTAATGATTGAACCTAGGACCTTTACATTGAGCTACACACTCAAGCCTTTCATAAGTTTCCTTTTTTTAAATTTTCAGTGTTTTTCTGAGTCACTGACTTTGCCAGTTTGGCTCGCATCACTCTCCGACCTGAGCCTCCGAAAGCTGGGATGGCAGGGGCGCAATGCTAATGTGCTTAGACATCAATGTCGTAGCATTTGTTCCTCTGTCCCTGTGTGGAAATGATGCAGACAAGTAGTCAGAACAAAAGGAAAACTCGGCACATTTGCTGGGCAGGCCCACGGCCTTCACCAGAGGGGAAAACCATTTCATCTCCACTTCAACACTGTTTTGTGCAAACGTAGACCACAGGTGATTGGCTTGCTACGAGCTGGGAAAAAGGCAATTGGTCAATTCACACTTTTTAAAAAAGTGTTTTGAGACCAGGTCTCACCATGCAGTGCAGGCTGGCCATGAACTTGCAGCAACCCTCTGGCCTCAGCCTCACGAGTAAAGGGCTTACAGCTAGGGGTCGCTGCTCCTGCCTGTCATTGCGTGCTTTGCTTCTGCTTGAGCACCTGCGCGAGGTGACACCAGCTTGGGCTACCTCCTTTCCATCCCTTTCCTTCCCAGTGTTGCTTTTCACTCATAGTCACACTCCCGTACCCTGTAGGTGTGTGAAGGAATGTGTGCACGCGCGTGCACGCGCATGCATGCACACACACACACACACACACACACACACACACACACACACTTTTGCCCCTACTGAGCACATTCTTTGGTTTCTCTGTATGATATCAAGCTGCGTGTGATGTTCTACGCTGTCCTCACTGAGCGGATAGATTCCTCTTCTAGGAGGGTGCCCTGGCTTCCTCCGGTTCCTGGCTGTGTCCCTGTCATGCGTTTCCTCATAGTCCAACTATAGTCACCCCGTTGCAGAATTATCTAAAAGTAAGAGTCGACAAATGCAAGGAAAAGGAGTGTGATCCACCTGGTTCCGCTGGTCCTAAACCTGGGCAGGTACTGCATTAGCTTCTGCAATTTGGACACCTTGGCAGACCTTTTAGATTAAGAAACAGCAACCAGATACAGAATTGAGCAGGTAAAGAATCAACGAACAACACCTATGCTAGAGAAATGGTGGGCACTGAAGCAGCTCAGGGAGAGCTCTGTGATTGTCTTTAGGATTCTTCATCAGGGTCAGAAACTCTGGGTCTGGGACTCTGTGATGTCATGGGATGGAGAAACCTTGAGCTGGGGACCCCTCCCTCTTCCAGATTCTCCAAGAGGAAACCACTCGCAGGCCTCAGTACCCTGCAGGGTTCACAGCACCTTTCTCCTTCTCTCCCTCTTGGGGACCACTCGCAAGTCAGATGTAAAGCCAGGCTGAGATCACATGTCTCAATTCCAGGACTATGGTCAGTGGGCAAGAATTAGAACTTAAATGAATGAGGTTACAACCTAGTAAAGGCTGCACCACCATGGAAGCACTTGGAGACTGAATTTTGCTTTACTATGTAGTTTTGAAGATCAATACAAATTATTACTAATGCTTTAAGAGGTAGCAGGGGAGGAGCCCAGATTGCAATTTCCAGACATGCTGAGTGGGCAGCTCCATGGGGTGATAGAACAGCCATAATTAAGTAAAAAATCAAAAACACATTTCTGCTCCCACCTTCCCTCTTCTCTCCTTTCCCAACCAACTCTGTTAAGGGCTCCACATTGACAAGTCCTGAAACTTAACTTTCTCTGTTAGGAAAGTCAAGATCCATACGAGATGATTCAGCATCCTTATGGGTCATCAGTTTCAAGAGAGAAGGAGGAGGAGCTATGGTAGAATTGGAAATGGTGTGGGAAAATATTCTCAAGAAACAAAAATTATCAAGAAACAAAAGTTATAGCCAAGGTACCAAGTGGTTTCAATTATACTTTTGTTCATTTACTGTTTGTGTCCCCCATGCCTTTGTTGAATACCTATTATGTGAGAAATTCACATATAAATACAATTTCTGGAATGCTAAACATCACAAAGTAGAATAAGTTAATAGCTAAGATGCAGTGTTTCCCCATGAGGCAGACAAAGGGCGTCCTATGTTGTCCAGTAACATGGAAAGGGAAATCCATAAGAATATTTTATTATGTACAAAGACATAGCATAAAAGGAACCCAGGAGGGGTGCAGTACCTTGTGGACTGACAGACAGCAGAGATCTCTCTCTGCAGAGAGGAAGCAGAGGTGAGTTAGGGAGAGGAGAGATAGTTTTGCGACAACAAAGGCTTTGAGTTAGCTCTGAGTGACATGGGAGGACTCAGAAGGCTTTGAGAAGAAGAGGATCCAGTTGGTTGTGGGTTTTCTCTGCTTCATGCATCCCCTCCTGAAGGAAACTGAATGGCTGCCTAGCACGCCCTGAGGTGGTTCCATCCCTCAGGCCTCCTCTTGGCATTCCTTGTCACCTGAGACACACATCCCCATTTGCATGCCTGTCTGTCTTCTGCAAGTGAGATGCAAAAACAGGAAGAGAAAAACCTTAGTCTTCAATGCCTACAGCACTGTAATCTTGTTGTATACTTGTCATTTACCAAGAGCCAAGGATGAGAGAGAATCCCTATATAGTATTTGTGTTTAATTCCTGTAGAAATGCTCAGAGAATTGAGCTTTCCATTTTATCGACAGAGGACCTGAGTATGAGGAATAAACCTGGCCCACATATTGGTGTGTGAATATGTGTTTGGAGGAAACATAGCTGAAGGTAGGTTAGCTCTTTGGCAATGGAAAGGAGAAGTAGGCCCTGACTGAGATTAGGGGTTCTGTGCCTGAGAAGAGACCTGTGTCTTTGGTAGAGGCCTTTGAGAACTCAACACTGGAAGGTGAAGGCAAAAGGGACCTATTCACACTGTTGGTGGGAATGTAAATTAATATGACTACTATGAAATTGAGGTGGTCTTCAAACACCTAAAACTAACAACTCCATCTGACCAAGCTATTCTCCTTCCAGATGTCTTCCCCAAGGAGATAAAGACATTATACTAGAGTGATCTGTTCACATTTATGTTTATAGTAGTGTGACTCACAGTATCTAAATATTGGAAGTGGCCTATGTGTTTGTCAACAGATGGGTAAGGAGGACCAGGGAGATGGCTCAGTAGAGTAAGCACTTGCCTGGCAAGTGCAAGGCCCAGAGTTCTATCCCTGGTACTGAAAAAAATAAAATAAAATAAACCAGATGGGTAAGGAAAATGTGGTATTTACACACAACGGAGTGCTACTTGGCCATAAAGATGGATCAACTCAAATCATTTGTAAGAAAATGGGTGCATTTTGAGACCATCATGTTCAGTAAAGCAAATCGGATCCAAAAGCTTCAACATTGCATCGCATGGTTTCTCTTCTTTGAGATACCCACATGATGAGGAAAATGCAAAATAAAAGACAGATAATAGGAAGCAGGAGGACAAAGCTTTCTCCAGTTGGATGGGGATGGAGGAGAGAGGGAGGAGGAAAGGGGGATGAAAATGGAATTAGGATCTCGTCTTTCCACATCCCAACTCCCTACGAGAATGGAAAGCTCACGGACCTCAAACACAGGCTAATAAAAATTTAGAAAGTCCAAGACAGTGGTACTACACACCTGTGACCCCAGAACACAGGAGGCTGAGGCAGGAGGACCACTGTGAAACTGAAGCCAGCCTGAAATATATGGTGAGATTCCGTTCAAAAACACAAACTAGGAGAGCAAAACTGACGCCTGGCTGGAGCAGCAACCACTGAGGTCTCTGGCCAGTGTCAGTTCCACCCATCCACCAGCATGGAGAATATCTTCGCAAACCTCTTCAAGGGACTTCTTAGCAAAAATTAAATGCACATTCTCATGGTGGGCTTGGAAGACAACAATTCTTTATAAACTGAAGCTTGGTGAAATTGTGACCCCCTTTCCTACCATAGGTTTCAATGTGGATTCTGTTAAATACAAGAACATCAGCTTCACCGTGTGGGATGTGAGTGGTCAGGACACGATTCGACCACTGTGGGGCCACTACTTCCAGAACACCCAAGACTTGATCTTTGTGGTGGACAGCAATGACACAGAGTGTGTGAACGAGGCCCATGAGGAGCTCATGAGGATGCTGGCTGAGGACGAGCTCAGGGACGCTGTCCTCCTCGTGTTTGCCAACAAGCAGGACCTCCCAACGTCATGAGTGCAGCTGAAGTCACAGACAAGCTGGGGCTGCACTCTCTACGCCACAGGAACTGGTACATTCAGGTCACCAGTGGCGACGGGCTCTATGAAGGACTGGACTGGCTCTCCAATCAGCTCAGGAACCAGAAGTGAACCAGAACTCCCTTCCCTCCCTTCCTCCTTCTCCGCCCTCCACTTTCCTCTCATGTGGCAAACATTGTGGCTCTGTGGTCCTGAGGGCCAGAGGCACAGTGCACATGCATCATGCTGTCTGTGTGCAGATGCAGCCTGCAGCAAGGTTTTTATTTAATGTAAATAGTTTCTGTTTCCACTGAGGCGGTTTCTGGTGCTCCTGTGCAGTATTACTCAGCTTTTTTATTGTAAAGAAAAAAATCAACTCACTGTTAGTACTGAGAAGGGATTTGGGTGCAGGGCACCCGGCCTCCAGGAGCCGCTGAGCTGTAGATTGGTGTCAGGATCCATTCGGTGGTTGGTGTATAACCCACACTCAGTGCACTTTTAAAAATAGTTGAAAATTATAAGGTGAGAAGAACATTTGAGCACACAGAAGGGAGATTATTCCTAGTGCGGTTCTGCCTCATCATCAGATCAGCTGTTCCTCTGGGATCTCCAGAGATGCAATGAACAAATGCCATCCACTGCATGGTCACAGCCGAGACCCTGTGGCCCGCCTGTCTTTGGGTCACCTGCATTCCAGAGCATTGTGCTTGTACTCATGCTCCCATGGTCACCTCGGGGTAGCGGGGAGGGTTATGTAGGGTACGGGGCCCACCCTCCCCCTTGGTCAGCGTGCAGCCGGAGTGGCAGCCTGTTCCTGGTGCCCACTCAAGACTTGCGTTGGTCAGAGTCTGAGTCTCCCCAGCAGGAGCACGAGCAAGCTGGGTCATTTGGTCCACTCCGGACCACAGTCCCAGGGCACTCCCACCTCCATGCATAGTAGCTTACTCTCTCATCCTGCCAGGGTCTGATTTGCCATCAGAAAAGATGACCTCTATTTTTTTCTTTTGTAGTTTGATAAACTCTGAAGAAGCTGTAATTGTTAAATTTACCTTGGGAAACTTCAGAACTCGTTTGTTTGGTGTTATGGAACCTCTTACTGCTTTTAATACACAATTAGTAATCAACCATTTTGTATACTTGTTTTCAGTTTTCATTTCGACAAGCACTGTAATTACAGGTATTAGAATAAAGTCTCTTAACTATTTTTTAAAAAACACAAAATAAGGAAAGCTAGAACTTGGAAACTAGACCTGCCTTGAGGTAGGGCATAGGAAATGCATGTGGGCTGGGCTCAAGTTGAGCAGTGTGCCACTTTGCATCTGAGGACCATAGAGAGGTTCTGGGATAGAGGTGGCCACACCACAATCTCCAGGCAGCCAGGAGTAGCAGAGAGGCCATGTCATGGATGACTGTGTCCCTTGGGAGCAGAGGTGGGACTTTCAGAGGCCACATGGAGCTAGAAGCAAGGTTGCAGTGTTGTGTTGAAGCCTGAAAGCTTGAGAGATGGGGTTTGGAGAGTCCACATACACAGGCAAAGTGGTATGGGAACAGGAGTCAGGTGGCTTCCTTTAATCTGTGAGTGGTTTTGGGATGGTGACGATCAATGATGATTAACCATGTGAACAGTCAAGGAAATACCTTAGAACGTTTGTAAAGCCCTTTCTAATGTGTAGGCGAGTGGTTCTAGAGATGATTGGCATGTAGGCCAGCCAACAAAGGGGGAAGAACCACCTGACTGTGGGGGCCACCAACCAATAAGCTTGCAACCTAAATGGAAAGGCAGGGGTCGGGGAAAGGAGAAGAAAGTCAACTACCTTTTGTACATTTTGTTTGATGTTGAATCTAAGAACTGTTCGTTTAACTCTGATTTTGGTGAAGTTGGAATGTCTTTTCTCTTAAAATTTTATAATGATACATTGACCTGTTATCCACTGTGGGCTAATTTTTTCTTTGTAAGATCAGAAGTCTAGAAGGAAGAGTCACTGTTTTGATTGTAAGGGTCTAACTTCTCAGCAGTTGACTTGCTAAACATGCATTTTGCAGATAGCCGTGTTATTCAGTGATCTACCCCATCTAATAGCTTTTTAGATGCTCTGTTATTTTGAAGATATAATCTGAGCTCATTTTCCAGTATTTTCGCCATTAAACTTTTAGGTCCATTTATTTTATTGCTTATTTTCTTTTTAAAAAAAATTGTCAAGTGTCTGCTGACCTTTTAAATTTTTTGTCAGTGTTTTTATTTTATTACATTTCAACAAATGTGACAGATATTTTAACTTCTGAAATTTATATTATTTACATAGTTTAGTTCACTTAGAAAATGTTCCATAGGTATTTGAAATAACACTCCATATAAGGTATGCTTATCTAACACCTTTGTTGATAAAATCATGTATGTCCTCTTACATTAAAAAGGGGTAATAGCATTGGAAGTATTATGTAAAGATTTGATAAATGAAAAATTTTAAAATAAAATAAAAAGGGGGCCAGCATCTTTACACTGTGATGAGAAGACAACGGTTGATATTTTGGTAATTACAGGGAGGTTGTTTAAGATAAAACATATTATAAAAAGTAGGAGAAAAATCATAGTAAATGGAGTATGACTCTCTCACTTTAGACATATCAATGAGACCCTCTTTTCTCCTGGAAAACCAAGTTCTTGTTTTCCAATATAAAATTCTAGGTAAATATCTAACTCCCCCTGAGTCACAGGCCAATACACTTCTCTCTGTGAGCTCAGGTATTTATCTACTTTCCATGTAAAGTGCATGTCTATCAAACATCTGCTGCATCTGTTTCCAATCAAAATGAGATAATTGAAATCAACTTTGTGCATGCTTATGGTGAAAAGAAAGCTTTGGTCACTATCATTTCAGTGCTAGACATGCTTAGTATAAAACAAATTTCAAATCTTTTATGGAATTAAACAACAGCCTGTGATAACTACCAAATCTTGGGGAAAATCAGAAATTCCTGAAGGATACACAATTAAATTTTCAAGGAGTATTGAAAATCTTGCTTTTTATTAAATAAGAACAAAGTGAAACAGTAAAAAGCCCATTTGTCTTTCCAGTTAAATGCATGAGAATGATTGCAGTCGTGGTTTTCATGATTCTTGCAACTCTGGTTTTTAATGTTGTACTTGAGAGTGACTGCAGTAAATTTTGCTTTGTATTGTATGCCCATTATTTCAAAAATTCTAAAGTTTTCTATCTTTTTAATTGCAATGGTAAAAAAAATTCACTAGTAAGTTTCATGTTACATTTTCCTTGTGTTTGCATGTGTGTGTACAAACATGGGTACACTTTTATGTTTAATGCATCTCCTGAATTCCAAGTGTGTCTCCAGGCAGGGATCTAAGTCCATTCAGCATCGCTGATAGAACAGCGGAGACTTATGCATTCTTTCTTTCATGCTACACAAAGAGTAAAGGATATGTTGAAAGAAAGAATGACAGTCCTACACAAAGACTCCCTCAGACAAATACCCTCTGCCTCTGAGCTTTGAGTTCTGTAGTGAATCTGCCCAGCGTGACACGGAAGGGAGCTTTCTCTAAATGATGACTGTCTTCTTTGCCTCATCTTCTTTATGTTGGCTATAAACATATTCAGTTTCCCTGTGTTGTATAAGAAGATAAGCTTGGGCCCCTGAGATTTCAGCACACACTCTAACAACTTACAAAAGCAAATGCTCCCTTATCGTAGTAGGAGACGGCACAGAAGAATAAAGCCTATTTACATAATAACACCAGAATTTTCTCTACATGCACCTTGTATGGGTAAAAGCCTTCCTGGTAAAGAGAAGATCAAAGTATTTTCAAATGGAGAGCTGTAGCCAGCAGGAGATAGAGGAGAAAGGAGACATCAGACATGGAGCGGAAAAGACAAAGGACACAGAAAAAGAAGCAGAAGGAAATGATGACCACACATAGTCCTCAAGATGCCTAATGTACCGGGTCAGGTTGTACTGTAGACTACTAACATAACAGTATTTAAGGGGCTTTGCTGGTATTGGTGCTGGGTTCTATAGAATGGAAAGTTTGTGGGGGACTTTTGAGAATATTAGCAAGACTCTTTCCTGCCCTTCTAAAACCAAGTTAATCAACCCCAGTTTAAAAATCCTGGCCATTGGGCTGGACCATCCAAGAAAGAATAGAAAGAAGCAAGGGCAAAGGCAGCCTGGTTTCAGGCAGTCTCCTTACTAGGACACGTACACACTCTTCTCATAGATGGTATGTCCTTCCAGGACTGATAGTTCTGGCAAAGCCTGATATCCACATACAACTTTTGTATGAAACCACAAACACTTGATGAACTTTAGAGATCTGTCTTCACCATTATTTTCTTTTAACTAGGGATGGAAATCCAGACTTGCTACTGAGCTACATCCCCAGCCCTTCTCTTGGTTTTCATTTCCAGATGGGGCTTGCTGAACTGCTAAGGTACCTAGGTTAGGCGCAAACTTGTAATCTTCCACCTCAGCCTCCCAGTGCTGCCTTGTGGGCATGGGCTAATATGCCTGGCTTATCTTTGCTTCTTTATGGAAAATCTCATTCCTGAGACCCAGAAAGTTTTAAAATTGTAGTTCTTACCATGAAAAAAGCCACTAACCACTCATTGGAGGGAGATGTCTTGCACACTTTCTTCCTCACTGAGGCTCAACACTCAGCACCAAACACGCAAAGGGAGGGAGGCTCATTCTGGGGGCTCACAGTGTAAGTCCTGGACTGGCTGGATCCAAGGCAGAATAACCCAGAAGAAGGGCCAGGTAGAAGGAAAAAACAGCTCTTGGGCTTGGTCGACAGGAAGGGAGAGAGAAGAAGATAAACCCTTCCGGGTCACACTCCAGTGAGTCCCCCCTTTTGATCCCTCCCTCTCCTGAGAGTAAGTCAGCATAAGCCCTCATGACTGTGACTTTTCAAAGCTCCTGCCATGAGCAGTGCAGGCCTTCGGGGACATTCTCTGCTCAAGCTACAGCAGAAAGCATAATAAATGAATGAATGATGGACAGTGTGGTTCTTTTTGTTTTTGTTTGTTATGTTTTACCCCACATCTATCTACAAGTGACTGTCATCCCCAAGTAGACTATGAACCCCATGGTACTGGTGTCTCTCTTGCTTTGCTTTCTGTAGCCTTTTGTAATTTAAGACTATTCTACTTCCAGAAGCACAACTCATTCTGTCTGCTTTTTTTTCCAAAGGCAAAGACCTTTAACTCAGTGGCTGTAAAATCACAATGTGTGAGTAAAACAAACGTGATCTGCATAACTCCTTGCTGAGTCCTAATCAGATTTACTAGAGGGAGAAAAAAATACACTATCAGTAGCTCAAGGGGGAGGATCCAAATATTCCCCTTTCTGCTACAACTTTGTGAAGATGCTGGTAGAGAGAGAGCAGGTACTCTTGTACCCCGAGAGTCTGGGCTTCCCACACACAGAGAGAGTGACTCCATCTACAGCCTTCATGAGCACAAGAGGAGGCATATGGAAGAAAGGACCCCTAGTAAAGCTGCTGCTCAGGACAAACTGACTACCAGTCAGGGTCCTCAGTCGGGGCCCGGCCCTCAGAGGCTGGGCGCCTGTCTTGTTCAGCTGTCCACCAGGCGTTCAAGTCATTTTTTTCTGAAAGCATTCTCTATGTTTTGTCTACTGTCTTTCGGCCTATGATCACATCATTTCATAATTAACTGGGTGAATTGGACAACTTTTCACTGGAAGCCAGAGAGCCTCACCTGATTTAAGGGAAACTCCTAAGCAGTGTTTTTCAAACATGGGCCCCAGTGGAATGCAGGAGGAGACTGAAAATTAACCAGTTTCCCAGGTGTGCTACTCTGAAAACCTGGAGCCATAGAACCACAGGTTTAAGCCCAGCCTGAGCAATGTAGTCACATAAGGAGACCCTGTCTCAAAGTGAAAATGAAAGAAAAGCTGAGGGGGTAGCTCAGTGTGAAGCCTGGGTTTGATTCCCAGTGCTGTAGAACAAAAGCCTGTGGATACCTGACTTCCGTGCTGACCACTTCATTAGGAATGACTAAGAATAGGCCTTGGAAATTCACATTTTTAAAACTACTACAATACCTACTGTAATGTCCCAGCACAGAAACATAGGTCCCACCAGGTCTGCTACTTTAGATATGGTCCACACCACAGATGCGAGGGCTTAGCATAACCCAGGAGCTCCTTAGAATTCCATAACTTCAGGACTCACAGGAGGTGCAGAGTCCAGAATCTAAATTTCTGTTATATTTTTAGGGGAACATGAACTGGTGTCTGAAGCTGAATGAATAAATTCGTAGAACATCCCACACCCACAAGAATTTAACACCCAAAGAGGAAGTCTCAAGTCCCCTACCAGTACATTAATAATAAGTATGAAATTTTGGTTGAAAGAGTAAATGGATGGGAAGCATAAAAATGTGAGGCCCACCCTGGAGGAGCTGTCATGCTGGTGCCATGTCATCTCGATGCTCCCATGCATCACAGAGACCCATCTGAGCTCCTGGGCTCCTTCCTCCCCTCACCCACAGCTGTTTAGTTCCCTGTGTTCCATTTTCCACAGGACAGACGATTTGGAAGAAATATCACCACATCTGAAATCATCTCAATTAGGGGGATAAGCTGCCTACTCTGGTTGCTAGATTATTTATTTTACCCTTTGGCTGGCAAATTGCTTGCCAGAGATTTTTGAACTCTCCAGTTCAGTAGCTGCTGAGTTTTCCGCCTGGTTCCTCCTGTATAACGCTGAAGTAACCTTCAAAAGAGGAGGGGCCAGACATACTGCGTCTCCTTCAACCCTCTTCTGTGTCTGTCTTCCCCAAGCCTTAGGTAAACTGGATTCACCTCTGACAACTTCCAGCTGAGGTTCTTCCTCGGTCTCAAAACTGTAAGATCAATTCAGTCAATATAGCATGATCTTCCTCCCTCTGGCCAGGTTCTTTGCTAGTGAGGTAACACCTTGTCTCAGTTACTTTTCTCTCATTGCGAGGACACAATACCCGACACCCAAAATGAAGGAAGGAAAGGTTTATTTATCTCACAGTTAGTGAAGGTTTCAGTCCATGCGCATCTGGCTCCAAGGCAAGGTAGCACATGGCAGAGATCAACCATTCATGGTGGTGGCAATGAGCAAAAAGCAAAGGGAGAGGCAGCAGCCCAGGCCTCTAGCAAGCTTCTCTCCCCTCCTTACATTGCAATGCAAATCACCCACCCCAGGGCCAGGGCGTAGCACTCACACTTGCAATCCCAACATTAGGTCAAGAATCAATCTCAGGACTGAATGAACCAGTAGGTGAGGGGCTTCTTGTGTGCCATCTTGGCTAGCACAGCCAGGCCTATACACAAGCAGCCATGTTGAAGGGACCTGCAGTTGGCACTGATCTTGGCACCACCTACTCCTGTGTGGGTGTCTTCCAGCATGGAAAATGGAGATAATTGCCAATGATCGGGGAAATCGAACTCCTCCAAGCCATGTCGCTTTCACTGACACTGAACGACTGATTGGAGATGCTGTAAAAAGTCAAGCACTTATGAACCCCACCAACACAGTTTTTGATGCTAAGCATCTGACTGGACATGGCTTTGATGATACTATTGTCCAGGCTGATATGAACCATTGGCCCTTCACGGTGGTGAACAATGCAGGCCGGCCCAAGGTTCAAATAGAATACAAAGGAGAGACAAAGAGCTTATACCCAGAGGAGGTGTCTTCTACAGTGCTGACAAAGATGAAGGAGATAGCAGAAACTTATCTAGGGAAGACTGTTACCAATGCTGTGGTCACTGTGCCAGCTTACTTTAATGACTCTCAGCATCAGGCAACCAAAGAGGCTGGAACTATTGCTGGTCTTAATGTACTTAGAAGTATCAATGAACCAAGAGTTGCTTCTATTGCTTATGGCTTAGACAAAAAGGTTGAAGCTGAAAGAAATGTGCTTATTTTTTTATTTAGGAGGTAGCACTTTTGGTGTGTCAAATCCTCACTATTGAAGATGGAATCTTTGAAGTGAAATCTACAGCTGGAGACACCCTCATACGTGGAGAAGATTTGGACAACTGAATGGTCAATCATTTTATTGCTGAATTCAAATGCAAGCACAAGAAGGACATCAGTGAGAACAAAAGAGCTGTCTGCTGTCTTCGTACTGCATGTGAGTGAGCTAAGAGAACCCTCTCTTCTAGCACACAAGGCAGTACTGAGATTGATTCGCTCTATGAAGGAATTGACTTCCACACCTCCATTACTCATGATTGACTTGACGAGTTGAATGCTGACCTGTTCCATGGTGCTCTGGACCCTGTGAAGAAGGCTCTTTGAGATGCTAAACTGGACAAGCCCCAGATCCATGACATTGTCCTGGTGGATGGTTTTACCCACATCCCCAAGATCCAGAAGCTTCTGTAGGACTTCTTCAATGGAAAGGAATTGAATAAGAACATCAACCCTGATGAGACTGTTGCTTATGGTGCAGCTCTTCAGGCAGCCATTTTATCTGGAAACAAGCCTGAAAATGTCCAAGATTTGCTGCTTTTGGATGTCACTTCTCTTTCTCTTGGTATTGAAACTATTGGTGGTATCATGACAATTCTTATCAAGCACAATGCCACCATTCCTACCAAGCAGCCCCAGACCTTCACTACCTACCTCCACAACCAGCCTGGCATGTTCATTCAGGTATACAAAGGTGAGCATGCCATGACCAAGGATAACAACCTGCTTGGGAAGTTTGAACTCATAAGCATACCTCCTGCACCCCGTGGTGTTCCTCAGACTGAGGTAACTTTTGATACTGATGCCCATGGCATCCTCAATGGTTCTGCAGTCAATAAAAGTACAGGAAATGAGTACAAGATCACCATCACTAATAAGTGTCATTTGAGCAAGAAGGACATAGAGCATATGGCCCAGGAAGCAGAGAAGTACAAAGCTGAAAATGAGAATCAAAGGGTCAAAGCATCCTCCAATAATTCACTGGAGTCCTATGCTTTCAATATGAAATCAACTGTTGAAGATGAGAAAATCCAAGGCAAGATTAATGATGAAGATAAACAGAAGATTCTTGACAAGTATAATGAAATCATTAACTGGCTGGATAAGAATCAGATTGCGGAGCAAGAAGAATTTGAACATCAGCAGAAGGAGCTGGAGAAGGTCTGCAATCCCATCATCACCAAGCTGTGCCAGCGTGCAGGTGGCCTGCCTGGAGGGTTGCCTGGGCCTTCCCTGGTAGAGGAGCTCCTCCTTCTGGTGGTACTTCCTCGGGGCCCACCACTGAAGAGGTTAATTAAGCCACTCTAAGTATAGATATAGCATTCTTCCACAACCAATAAAATTGAAGGACCTAAATTTGTAGCAAATCCTGTGTCAGTTATTAAAGTGGAGCTGCTAGGGTAAAGTATTAGGCATTCTCAATACTTGAATAAGGCGACATGTACACGGGTAAACATAGCATTGCACTTTAAGCACTGTAGTATAAGTGGAAATGCAATATCTTCAATAAATATATTTAAATTGGCAAAAAAAAATCAATCTCAATCCCCAGAAGCTGCCCCATGACTGCATGAGGCTTTGTTGGAACAACTAGACACAAAACATAACACATATCCACAAGAGACATGCTAGCATGCTTTACGCTCTGGCCCTAGAGACAATTCTGATCATCACTTCTCTGGCTTTTGGCTAAGATCAAGTGTAGGGACAACGCTGGTCAAAGTCAGTGATGATCAAATTGTCATAGACAGGATAAGCAGAAGTAGTGAAGGAAAAACTGCCACCAGTCCGAGGGTCATCTTAACACACCAGGATGATATGCAGTCTATGTTTTATTTACAAATGTATAATTACTCTAAATATCCTTCAATGGGCAGGGAGTCCAGCACAATAGCCAATCAAGGCTTCTTCAGTAATAGTCTTCCAAATGTCACATTTTAGGGATTGCATCTGTTATTTCTTGTTTTAGGCATAACTTCTATAGGACAACTGGGGATCATGGTTTTCTCAGCCTCAGGTCATTCCTGAGTGTCTGCCTTTTACTGGGACTTTGCTTTGTGATAAACAAGAATGACAACAAAGTAGTTCCTACCCCACAGGGTCTCTGCCCTTATTATGAATAATCACTCCACTGTTAGGGAAAACCCTACCCCATTTTTACTCCAGATATCCTATGGCTGAGGTCTAATGAGTTCTCTGTCATTGCTGAGTTAGGGTTGCCAGGTAGATTTTTAATACAGTCTTCTAGTTTTTGAAATCAATAACCTAGTACCACAGCACCCCAAAGAATGGGTTCACATTCATTGGCAGATGACACCCACAAGGACCAAAAGGAAAACATTTTGCGACCTGCTATATTCAATAACTGATGATCATAGAGCATTGTCCTTTCCTTCAGATAGTAGGACATGACTTCGAGTGGTGGATGGTATTTATGTGAGAAGAAAAGCTGTGGCCATGGCCACATGCACAATCTTGAGTTTTCTCACATTCTCTGCCAGACCAAACAAGTTCAGAAAGGACACAATGTTGTGGCAGTGCCGCTCCAAGCAGGGGAAGAGATATTTTACTGCCAAGGAACTGTGCTTGAAAAAAGCAGCAAGGCCTCTATGTTTTCCGGGAAAAGATTGGCAAAGGAGATTTCTGTGTGGATAGCTTTGGAGATAGGGAGGGTCTTTCTTTGGCAGTAATTTGATATCCACATTCATGCACACATGTGTACCTACAGACATCTGTAAAATCCATGTGCCATGTGCAAACACATACAGTCTCTTCATCTTATATCCTTTCCTTGCACACACATAAATCATATGCCCCAACGAAAAGACCAGAATCATATGCATTATTTATGGGTGGGAATTTTCAAGTGAATAGTCATTTTTTTGCCTTACAGCTTGCTTGACAGTGTGACTGATTGGATTCATCTCCAATACGCAGCATGACCTTTATGGCTCTGATATTTGGAGGAGGTATTAGACCTCCTCCATTGCCTTGTGGATTTGTTCTGTGTGGTTACCTTTGGCAGAGGCTCATTTGCCCTTTAGTAAATAAGCTAACCTGCATTTTATTATTCCATGTTATAATGGCATTCTGCTGGGTTTATTTGTTAAACACTCCAAATCACTACAATTGTTTTTACCCTAAAGTATTTAAATGTAAATGTCAATGTTCAGTTTATCTTTTCAACAAATATTTTTCAAACACTCACCAGGGTGAAGCAAATTGTGATATAGCTAATGCTTATCAAATATGAGGACAATCAACTTGTCCTTATAAGAACTGAAGAGCATGTGGGAGAAACCCTTCAGGTAGAGGAAAGTTCAAACAAGTGGAAGATGATATAGCATAAGCCCATGCAGGCCCAGAACAGTGAGCATAGCAGCCTTCATTGAATAAAAAACCATAGCTGGCTGTCCTAGGAGGGCTTGGGCCTGGGTTGATAGATTTGAACAGGTGGAGAGAGACTAGTCCAGGCACAAGATGCTACAGGGACAAAGGCAGGAGGCAGTGACATCCTGGTTAGTTTACTCTCTGTCGGGATTTGGGTTATTCCTGAATCTGACTTCCACACTTGGATGGCTCTGTCACGCGATGTATAAACACACACATGCCAAGATATGTGTGTGCTCCATAAATAAATGAATATGAGACTACTTGAAAACCTCCAAATAAATAAAACCACTCCCTAATATGAAGGCTCCCAATGTTCATGAATTTCTCCATGTGCTTTTTCGTCCTCTAAAGATAGTCTATGAAGATTCCTGTCCCTGGAGCTGGGATCCCGTGCAGTGGTGCCACTGTTTTCATACCCAAGGGACTCAGCCCAGTCAGGAATGGGAGGGCTTAGAGATTTCTTATGTTTGAAGTTGATTTGCATATACTGTGGAAACCAGTCTTCTGGGAAAAAAAGTCAAATGCACAAGCTCTGTCCAAGTAAACATCATAAATATTAACTTTGCTTGGTAGAGAGCATTCATACACAGTCTCTTTGAGGAATATTCCAGGAGGTGGAAAATTTTAGTGGGAAAGAAAATTCTAAGAGGACAACCCAAGAAAATTCTCATTTCCTTGTTTCATGTTGCTGCCTATTGAACTGTTTCCCTAGAAATAAAACTCCATTACTCTGATACACTCTTAGAGGAAATTCAGACTAGATTTACTGTCAATTGTTTAAACTAGAGAGTGGAAAACTTTGTATCAAGTAAATATTAAGTCATTACTTATCTTTAGGTCCTGAGGATGAAAGCTGGGATCACTATATTACATTCCTAGTCCTTGTGGTTTGGGACAGAGTCTCACTAAACTTTCCAGGCTGGCCCTCAACTTGGAATACTCCTGTCCCAGCCTCCAAGAATGGAAGGAATATTGAGATGTTACACCATGCCCAGCTTCCGTGGTTAGTAATTTCAATTTCCTGGGAGAGTTATCCCAACCATTCAACTCTGTTTCGGAAAACAACCTCATACAATGTCTTGAGCATGGCCTTTGATTTCCATTGTTATTTGTGAGCAGTTGAAAAGCCATTTCTGTATAAGGATCCTAGAATTCTTTTTCTTCATTCCTTTCAAACAAATATTTTTAACACAAATAAAAATACATGTATTGTTATTGATTATTAATATACACATATATAGAAAAATATACAAAATGGAAACATTAAAGATGAGATGAAAAAATTTAAAAATGACCTCAAATCATCACTTGATAGTACTTGTCTATGAGAATGATGCTAAAATGATGTTTATTGAATTTGAAAACTTGGTTTTCATGATTATGAAATTCTCCCAAGATGAATTTCTCTATACTTTGTTGTTACAACACTTTAGTGCATGGACTTCAAGATCAGCTTGTTTCATTTATTTTTCAGTGGCTGGAAAAGGCATCTCAAGGCAAGTGACACCCCAGGAGAATTTCATGTTGTACTTATTAAATGATGGTACTTAGTGCTAAGTCCCACATGCCAATTAAGTAAAATTTGTGTTGAAAATCTGTCCTGTGATTTCTCTCTTTTTAAAATGTCAGTCAGTCACTCCCCTAAACAAATAGGGAGCAGTGGCATTTATATTTTTGATACATGGGTTATAATCTCATTGAACTTCTATACTGAAATTTTTCAGAAAAATATTAGAAATTATGTCCTCAAGATTTTTTTAAAACTATACGCGTAAGGTTCTGTTTTGTTTGTTTGTTTAAACAGGTGAGCTAAATTTTTGGTCCAGAAATTTAAAAATCACCTTGTGGCAGAAATATTTTTGGACACTTGTTAGTATAATATCCCCCCCAAAAACAATACTTTGCTTGGAAAAGCAGTCTCTTCAGGAGCATCCCTAAAATATCCTCCCTGCCATGAAGGATGAGATGTTTCCACGCAGCGCCCACCAAGAGGTTCATGTCTGCTCAGCACCTTGCGCTTCCTTCTGTGGCTCATGAAGAATTTAGGGCAAGGGGCTGACCTCAGCTCCACCACCTCCTTCCTGACCCCTGCCCCTTGCTGTAGTGTCCTTCTGAATCTCTTTACCCTTCACAATTGTGCAAAGTAGTTTTCCTATTTGTAAGAACTTTCTGAGGAAATTAGAGGACACCATCTTTAAGAGCATAAACCACCAAAGAGGAAAGTGATCGATGACGTAGAGTGGGCCTAAGGAGAGTCACATGGGGAGAAGACACTCTCTCAGGCTTTCACAGAGAGCACATTGGCCAAGCAATGGCCGTGACTCATCCACATGGCTGCACTGATAAAGGTTCTACAATCTGAGGTACAGGATCTCAGGACAAATCCTGAGGGCATTTCACTGACCTTCTCAGACCAAAAAGCTACAACTCTTGTTGCATAGGTCCTGCTTTACCTTGGTCTTAACCATCCAGTAGAAAAGTATGAAGACGAAATATAAGAAATAAAGCCACACTGTTAAGTTGAGCTGTGCGGGACTCAGGTCAATAATTTCTGACATTGCCAGTTAAACAGAAGACCCAATGCTATTATGGGCTACTGGAATCTTTTAGAATATTTTGCTGTTTACACACCTATAATATTCAATAACGGAACTTAGAAAAAATGGGGTATACCGATGAATGTCCATTTTGTATCTGTGTATTCAAAGTGGTTGGGATAGATTTATAGTTGCATTCTCTTAATGAATAGAATGATTTGTTCTAATGGTGTTTGTAAGTAGGATCACAAGTCCGCATCTTGTACAGCAATTAACCACTAAGAAGAACATATGCAGTGTATTATTTGTTGAAACTGTACTTCCGATTTGATTTGAAACTGTCTCATTGCTATCTGTTTATCAATAAAACTTTGAAAAAAAAAGAGCATAAACCAATAAGCAAAGATCAGCTGGCCCATCTTTGTGTGTGCCTGTTGTGTACACGTGCACACACGTTTGTGTGTGTGTCCATGTGTGCACACATGTGGTGGTCTCACACAGTTGCACTCTGGGTAAAACTCTGACCCTCTACTTCTTTCTTTCCCTCACACATACAGATGGAGCAGACCTGGCCGACAATGTGGTTCTCTGTCTCCCAAGAGACCACGAGGAGAGGAGGAAAGGTGGTCACAGTCTAGGACGTTAAGAAATAGACAATGTGATGTAAGCTGCTGGGTTCCCACGGTCACAGACTAGGCTGCTGGGCCACTGATACTTAGTTATTAAGATGATGGCAGCTCTTGGATGTGGACAATTGAAGGTCAACCTGGACTTCCACACAGTCTTGTGTAGAGTCTTTTTCTATCCCCACTCATGGGTGTTGTCATTACTGTCCTGTTCCTGAAGGAGAAAGAGGCACACAGAGGAAGTATCTTGTCCCAGGCTGCTCTGCTACTAAATGGGAGGTGCAGCCCAAGTCTCTCCTTAGGTGCTGCAAACACGCTGCTAGTAATGAAAACTGGAAAAAGAAAAAGCCAGGTCATAGCAATGAGAAGACTGCTTATGTAAAATAAGAGTCTCAGTGGGAAAAAGAAGGGTGGGAACGCAGCTATGCTTTGTTAAGATTTTTAACGATATAATTATATGTGATAATTAATATAACAATAATGTAGTCTGAGATACAAAACAAATTTTGTTTTCAATACAAGAGAAGCCCACTTTCACAAAACGTTATCATCCAGTTAGAGATTTACAACTTATGTGAAATAATATTTTACTTACGTTATTTTATTTTTGATTTTACATTATTTTTTTCCCATAATTTTATTGAGAAACAAATAGCAATGAGACAGTTTCAAACCAAATTGGTAGGAGAGTTTCAATAATTAACACATTGCATACATTCTTCCTAGTGGTTAATTGCTGTACCAGATGCGGACTTGATATCCTATTTACAAACACCGTTAGAACATATCATTCTATTCATTAAGAGAATGTAACTGTATATCTATCCTAACCACCTTGAATACACAGATACAAAATGGACATTCATCTGTATCTCCTTTTTTTGCTAAGTTCCATCATTTAAATATTATAGGTGTGTAAACTCAGCAAAATATTCTAAAAGAGTCCAGTAGCCCATAGTAGTAATGGGTCTTCTGCTTCACTGGCAATGTCATTTGCATGCATATTCTCAGTGTTTATTCTTTGAAAACAAAAATTGGAGCTTATAGATTTTTATGGCCCTGGCAATTTATTTGCCATATTAAAATCCTAAACACAATACAAGTTTATGCCCATCTACAAAAAAAAAAAAAGTCTTTTTTTAGGGTGAGGTGATTTATTTCAATAAAAGTTACGTCAGATTTGCCTCACAGATGCGATTCTGAGTTATATGGTACTAAATTCCTTGACCTTAAGAAAAGCCTTATTATATTTTTAAGCTGCTTAGAAGGAAAATATTAATCGTAAATCATCATCGTAAGGGCTGGAGAGATGGCTCAGTGGTCTAAAGCACCTACTTAGAGCAAGCTTGGCAAAAGCATCAGGGACCGCGGTTCGATCCCCCAGCACCACATGCCAGCCAGCCCCGCCCCCTGGTGGGCTGAGCTGGCCACACACACCTCTCTCTCTCTCTCTCTCTCTCTCTCTCTCTCTCTCTCTCTCTCTCTCTCTCTCAAATAAATAAAATAAAATAAAATAAAAATATTAAAAAAAAAATCATCATCGTAAGTCAAGGCTTTGGGTGAATCCACGGCTCAGAAACACAACCTGAGATGTGCCAGGCTGGCCGCCCCTCCACCCCACCCCAGGCCACACCCGGGGCTGGCGGTAGCGTTCTCACCCACGTTTCTTTTCAGCACAATCTCGTCATCGGCAAAAATCTTCCTCCTATACTTGAGAGTGGAACCTGAGCAGTTGCAGTTAGCCTCGGCTATGTTCCCTATGGAGAAGGAAGACAAAGAAAGAAGGTAGACTGGTAGAAGGAACACAGAGAAAGACTGGGGAGGTTTTCCTGGACATCTCTTAGACTAGAGGGTGCCCCGAGCCTAGTGTTGTTTGGGAGCCCTGAATTTTATTGTCCCCGTACAATCCGAGGGCCCGGCAACCCCTCTACTGCTCACCTATACTTGTTTTCGAGCCCATCTTTCCAAATGAAAGCCAGTCATTTTATATATTAGACCCCAGAAAGAACAGCCCTTTCCAGTGCTAGTGGCGATGGTTAAACTGTCTTTGCGAAAACACATTATCATACAGCGTGTCATGTTCATTACCCTCTGTAGTATCTTTTAAGTGCAGTAGTTGCTTAACAATTAGGTTCACAAACAGTGCTCAACAGAAACTTTGCCTCTGTTTCCAAACTCCACGTTGGGTAACCAACACAACTGTAGCCTCCTCCCCTAGGACGGTGGACCAAATCAGACTCATGACCCAAGATACCAGGCAGGAGTACATCAAGAGAAGTCCCAGCAGAGGCATGCCACATTTTTCCTTATGAGGGGTCTTAGAAACGTCGTTGCGTTGCAGTCCAGAGACACAGAAAATAGATAATTAGTTGCTGAGGCCAGTTGGAAGGAAGACAGCATGGGTAAGAAATATCTTTTTCTGGTAGTTTAAAATGTGTTAAAATTTGACAGAGGTGATAGTTACAAACATCTTTGTGTACATGAGAAAAACAACTGAATTTAATCATTTAATTGGGGGGGATGGGGAGAAGGCACAGTGGCATAAGTACCTGTTTGTCAAGCACAAGATCCTGAGTTTGATCCCCAGTAACAAATATATATATATATATATATAGGCATGTTAATGATTTCTCATTTAAGCTCTTTTAAAATTTAACTTCTTTTCATTAATGTCTGTGCTACTCCAATCTAGAAAGTTCCATGACATAGAAAGATTTTTCTGTGATGCTGTCTTCGGACAGCTTCAGGAGATGGGAATGGATGTGAGGGTTCTGTGTTGGATTTACAGAAAAAGAAAAATAATAACCCCAGAGGCAATGAAAAAATGAAGAGGCGTTCAAATGACCTTTCTCCTATTGTTTGAGTAGGAGATGATGTTGTTCTACTACAGCAATGTGTAGAATTTCCTTTCTTTTTTTTTTTTTTTTGAGACAGGGTCTCACTATGTACCCTTGATCTCACTACTTAGGCCAAGCTGGTCTCAATTTACTGCAATCCTCCTGCCTCAGCATCCTGAGTGCTGCGATTTCAGGTGTGCTCCACTACATTCCAAAGCAGCATAAATTCTCTCCATGTATTCTCTCCAAGTATTCTCTCCATTATCTATCTATCTATCTATCTATCTATCTATCTATCTATCTATCTATCTATCTTAACATTTTTCTTTGTTTACATTGTGAGACCTCACAATGTAGCTAAGAACTGTATTTTACAATTGGAAGTGTTTCAGGGTACTTAATTGAAGGGTATGTTTTGCACACATGACCCTCTTAAAACCAGACTTTTCAGGAGCACGCATCTTAAATTAGAAAAACAAGGGGATAGGGCACAGGTCAAAAGCTAATCCCATAGTGAAATTTCTCCAGCTTGTCCTAATTGCCCCTGGTGTTTCCAACACATACAGCAACCAAATTGTACTTTGGAGGGAACAGAGACAGAAAGACAGAAAGAGAAAGGGAGGGAGACAGCAAGAAGCAGAAAAGAGGGGAGGGAGAGGAAGGAAACAAAGAGTTTGATCTACTTTGGAAACCAAGGATTTATGCTCAATTTCTCTTTTTCAGCAATTCATATTAGCCTTAAACACAATTTCCAGTATTCCTGGGATGTCTTCCTTTCCCGGCCCTCAACTACTATCCATGGCTTATAATTTTCAGCTAACACTTCACAGCCTTTAGCTAGCTAAGGCAGGGTGGGAGGAGTTAATTTATAAAATATCAAGTTGTTTGAGACTTGAGACAATATTTACACTAGCATTTTTTTTTTCGGAACCGGGATTTGAACTCAGGTCCTTGCGCTTGCCAGGGAAGCACTTATTCTACTAAGCCATCTCCCTGGCCCTACACTAGCATTCTAAGCTATTCGTAATGTATGTGCAAGTAAATTTATGAGCAATAAGAAAAAAATCATAGATTGAAAAAATGATTTTGAAGAAATTTGAGGGTAATTCATTTATATCCTCTATTTTAGATGTACCTGACGTTAGCTTCATTTGGTAATACACCATTTGCCAAACCAGGTTATGAAATGTACATGAGCATTGTACGTATATGAGGCCATGCATCCCTTAACGACTGGTATATAATGAGCAGTACATCGTTAAAGAATTTCATCATTACGTAAATATCAGGAAGTGCACTTGGGATGACTAAACACTGCATCATCTGGCAACACGACCACTTGGAACCAACCAGTAGGTGAAGGCAGCCACTGAACAGAACGCCACCGTATGACCCATGGCTGTGTGCGTTCATACGTGCATGTAGGTGTGTAGAACCTGCAACCACAGTCTCCTAGAACTGAGCACTCCTCATTCATCCAGTGCTTTACTCCCATATTTCCAAGAATCCAAAGAAATTCTATCAGACTTTGATTATTTTGTGACCACTGTCACAGTTTGAAGCCAGGATGTCACCCAAAAGACTTATGCGTTGAAGATTTGATGTGTAGTGAAGATGTTTTCGAGGGTGGTGCTTTGGGGGAGTGATTGGATGGTGAGAGCTTTGAGTAGTCGAGTGATAAATCCATTGATGTGTTAATGCGGCCTGAAGCAGAAGAGAACATCGTGCCCTGGGTCACTTGGTCTGTCTCTATCTCTGTCTCTGTCTGTCTCTGTCTGTCTCTCTCAGTCTCTCTCTGTCTCTGTCTCTCTCTGTCTCTCTCTGTGTCTCTGTCTCTGTCTCTCTGTCTCTCCCTCTATCTCCCTCCCATCCTCTCTCTCTGCCCCCTCCACCTTCTATGAAGTGGAGCCAATTGACCATGCTCTGTTGTTTCCAAAGCTGTGAGCCAAAACAAACCTCTCTTCCTTTGAGTCATTTTTCTCAGGTACTGACTGGACCACAATGCTGAAAGGCTGGCGTGAACAGCAGTGATAGTAACAGTGAGTATTGACTTAACACTGACTTCTGTCACTCTTTTCAATATTTTCAGCATTCTCAGCCCTTCAGTCTGTACTGCAGTGAGCCCATTGATGAATATCCTGAGAAAATAACAAGGTGTTTTCAAATATTTTCACAGCTCCAAGTACAAAGCTTACATTTATTTAACAGAGGCTGCAGGGCATCAAATCATCATTTCTATTACCACTGGATTATAGTACTATTAGGGTTCTGTTTGTTTTTAGTTCTGTGTCAAGTACAGATTCTCCTAAAACCTTGCAAGAACACTGAAAGTTTTGCCAAAACAAAGATCTTGAGCCGGCCAAAGAACTTAGCAGATGAAAGCGCCTGCAAGCAGGCCCAGGGTCCAAGGATTCCATCCTGGGGCCTGCTGTGCTGGCCCCGCCCCTGGGGTGCACTGAGACAGCAATTGAAACTGGGCGTGGTGGTGCACGCCTGTACTCCCAGCACTTGGGAGGATGTAAACAGGCGGATCACTATGAGTCCAATCTAGTAGTGAGACCCTGAACACCCTGTAGACCCTTCCTTAAAAAAAAAAAATACAAAAATAAAACAAAACAAAAACAAAGACCTTTTTAATACCCAGCCCTAATTGTCCTTAGGCTTCCGCAAATGTGCACGCAGCTTTGTGTTTATAGCTGCACGTGTGTGAGATTCACCAAAATGTTGGCATAAACATTTCAAATGTTCTCTGCTTTTATGACCTGGCCTTAGATTCAGTTCTAATTCTGTGTCTGTCTGTCTGTCTCTGTCTCTGTCTCTCTGTGTGTCTCTTTCTCTCTCTCTCCTCCCTTCTTGTCTCTTCCCTTTCTTTCACTTTTTTCAATCTGCATGCTGATTTTATTCCCAAGTTAATGCCAAACTTGATGTTCCAACGAGAAGGAAAGAAAGAGAGAGAAAGCGAGAGAGAAAAATTATTTTTACAAAGCCCCTGTCATGATCTTGGCTTTGCGGCTCTGACTTTCATCCTGCCCCCTTACTCCCGCCCCCGGGCCACGGCATAATGTTCAGGAATGCACGTTTGTGTCATCTGCCAGGGAAACATCGCCATAGCTTAGGTACCCACTGGGCTTTTCTTCACTTTTCACAGAAGTCATATAGAGTTTATATTTAAAGAAAGAAAAATGAAAGGCTAGCCTCTGAATTTCTAACAGAAAATGTTGGGCTTTTTAAATGCCCTGCGCCCACGGGTGGTTCTCAGAGCGGAGCCTGGGGACGTCCTGTACAAACAAAGGCAGTGTCTGGTGGTGCTCTTAATGTGAAGGTCAGGGTTTTATTTATATTCACACTCAATGCAGAGAGAATAAAAAATCAATACAGATACGAAGCCGACATACATTGTCCGCAAGCTTTGGTATTTCTAAATGTGAAACAGAAGCACACAAAGGAAACCCTCTGTAGAAGAATTCAATTCTCAGACATTCATACAAAACTCTACCCCTTATTACAGGATTCCAAATATAGCATGAGATTCTTTCTGCTTAGTTCTTTTTGACACACTTAGATTTATTGATCGTTCTCGCTGCAGAATGCATTAAATTAATAGCTTTACGGAATACATGAACTTCTAATACTGCCTCTAGTCCTCCTGACAGCTTCTTGTAAATGGAAACCAGAAGGTCTGGGGTATACGTGTTTCATAAGATTTGGAGTTACGGTGGATCAGGAAAACTCTGTGGTTGAAAAGGCCCATCATGATGCCTCGTAATTGTAGATTTCAGCAGGAAAGAAAGGCCAGTCCTCTTTCTCTGGCCACACGTGCCATGCAAAGACATCTTTCAGGCTCTACCTGAATGGTCCATTAAGCATATTGAAAATAAGACAAAAATCTCTCAACCATGCAGAATTACTTACCCTCTTTTTATCCTTGGATTCCTCCTGCTATAGAGAAACCTTAAGCATGTTTTAAGAATTTTCCATACTATGGGCTTGCTTTTCTCCTCCTTTTCTGCCTCTGTCCTCTGAGTAATATTATTTATTTAAATCAGAGATGCTCCACCCACAAAGCTATATGCACACAGGAGCAGGGTGTCAATAACCTGATACAGCTTTTTTTTCTCCTGAAATTGTTTTAACATTGGATTCATTTGTTTGCAATTGACAAATAAAAAGCCTTTGTGATGTATATGATGCTTCCATCTGTGTGTGTATTAGGGACCTGCTAAATCAAGCTGCTAGAAACACACCTTACCTCCTATATTTGCTTATGTATTGGGAGAACATCTACAACATAACAATTTTCCAGCACACAGTGCATTGTCATTTAGTATCATGACCAAGTTGTACAGAAGATGTTTTGAAATAATTCTTCTCCTCTCACTGAAACTACAGACGCTTTGACCAGCAGCTATCTCATTCACCCTCCTCGAAACTCCTGAAAGAGCATCTACAATGTTTGGTGAAAAAGTCACACCTCAAGCTCCTCCCCACCCACGGAACACACCTCTCCCCTCGTCCTGGCCACTTTCCCAACATCTCTGGAATCCTCTTTCGTAAATTTCCCTACTTGTGCTACCCCAGCTGTCTCGAGGTCCTGAACAGGCTCAAAAAATTTCCCTTACCTCGTCATATTGACTTTAGGGAGGAACCAGAGGTCTCAGAGAGCCAGATCTGGTGACTGAGGTGGATGAGGACACGAAGTCATCTTTTTCACAAGCTTGCCTTTCTGTTGGGTGGCATTGAGCTGCAGCATTCATTGTATTCAATGAATACAGGCAAGAGTATAATATACAATATTATAATATATATAATACAGGCAATGAACACAGGCCTTATCAGGCCTCATAAAGATGCTCAGGCAAGAGAACTCCAGAGCTGCTGCAGGAAGGATCAAGAATGACAGGATGAGTGTTTGAAGCAAGGGCGTGTGTCATGAGGGGGATTCATGACAGTGCACCTTTTACTGTAACATTTGTTAATACAAACATTCACCACCTGTTTCTAGCACACTTGATGTCTTGCTTTGATAGATGTATATGGGCAATTGTCTATGAGCCTATAGATATGGATAGAAAGGTACACGATGAGGTGACTACTATCAGGATAGCTGTGGAAAATAAGAACAGCAGATGCGTGCTACCTTGCGGCCTGTCATAGTCATCTCTCTGTTACTGGGAAAAAATACACAATGCCCACAGCCTTGCTGAGGAAAAGTCCATTCTGGCTTGCAATTAAAATTCAGTTAGTTCTCTCCAAGGCAGAAATATGGTGGAAGGGCCTGGGCAGAGGAAAGTCACTCACCTCATGGGAGGCAGGAAACAGAGGGACAAGGAAAGGGCCAAGGCAGACTGGTGTCTTCCAAAACCATGCCCCAGTGTCCCAGCTCTTCCAGCCAGGCCCCTCTCCTCTGGCACACCAACTGTGACGTACTCAATGGGGAAAGTCTTATTTCCCCGGGGAGATCTGTGCAGGAGAACGGCCCTCCTCTGACTGACCTTGCTTTGGACTGTCCTTGGTTGGGAACTGTCCTTGGCTTAAGCCATTCCTGAAGAATGAGGAACAGAGAGGAAAGAGGTAGCGGGCATCTATGTAAGGCTCCGACCCACAGCCACAAGGGGCCTGCCCAAGCATGTGCTTGGAAAGCCAGAGTGGAGGACCCTCATGCATGATAACCCCTACTGCGAAGTGCGCCGCCTGAAAACTGGGTGAGGAAGCAAGGGAACCCACTTACCCCTCCACGTTTATTGACACTGCTATCCACCACATTTCATGATCTTCTGCAGCTGCTCCTTGGGGGGTTGTCATGAGACCCCAGTTTGGACCTGTCACAGAGGCAGAGGCAGAACTGGAATGGCGAAATGGAAATCTAAGGCAAGATTCTACATTTGTAAGGCGCAGCACATTTAAATCTACTAAATATTACAATAATTATATTTTTAGTAGGCTACAGTTTATGTCATTATAAAATAAGTTTCTTTTTATTATAAAACATATTACAGAACCATGATGACTATAAGATGTAAAGAGGTATTTTAAACTCCTGAAATTTCACTGTTTCAGAAAACAATAATGAAACTACTGCTGTCACTTCAGTATAACTACGTCAAGACTTATTTTTGCTCTCTCTACTTGAGTTAAAATAGATTATTCTGACTTAGATCCTGCTGACCAAAAATTTTACATTTCATGCTTTTTCACATAGCATTACATTGTGAATAATTCTTAATTTAAACCTGTTTTAATGAGCACAATTTTGAAATATTGTGTTTTACCCTACCTTTTGATTACAGATAATTTTTTATCCCAATCATTTAACTTGGCTTTAGAAGTTTTGTTTATTTTGTTTATTACTATAACTACATCTGTATTATAAGAAATATTAATCTCAAAGGCTCCATACATAAAATACCTCACTTCTATCTAGTATCATTTTTCTAACTTATATTTCTACCAGCAGGATGCTTTATAATTTCTAATACTTTCATACTTATTATCATTTTAGTTTTTTAAATTGAAAAATGTTATACATGCAGTACCTGTAATGGTTTACTCTCTGCTACACTGTGGAAAGGTTTACATTGGTTAATGGCCAGAGGCTTTTCCTAACAAACTTACCAGGTTTTGAGTCATGAACACTTAAGTTCTCTTATTAATTTGTATGTGCCAAACACACTGTGTGGGAACTATGGTTACCATGCTGGGCTGCAGATACCTATAGCTTTTTCCTCTTTCTTTTTCTCTTTTTTTTTTTTTTTTTTTTTTTTT
>NW_004524780.1:2966229-2976212 GCF_000260255.1 Octodon degus
TTTTTTTTTTTTTTTTTTTTTTTTTGTCATTTAACCAATGCCTCCCCAGTCTCGGCCCCTTTCAATCACTGATTCATTTCTATGAATCTGCTAAGATTATAGCAGTTTCCTTATTTTGAGTGATTATTTTATGCTTACGTCAGTTTTATAGATACCTGCATAAGTAATTATTACCTACACTCACGCAAAGGCATGCAACACATAACACAAACTTACATTTGGACATCTTTAAATGTAGTTTTCTAGGAATAGCCAAATAACTCAGCGAATTAAAGCTTCTGCAAGCAGATACAGGGGCCAGGGGTTCGATCCCAAGCCTGCCGGGCTGGCCCTGTCCCTGGGCCGCGCTGAGATGGCAAATGAGACTGGGCGTGGTGGTGCGTGCCTGTAATCCCAGCGCTTGGGGGGCTGTAAACAGGAGGATCACTATGAGTCCGATCGAGTAGCAAGACCCTGAATACACCCTGTAGTCCCTTCCCTAAAAATACAAAAAAAAAAAAAAAAAAGTAGTTTTCTTTTTGGACAAAAATTAGAAATGAGGGAAAGGAAAAAATAAAGAAGGTAGGGAAGAGAAATATATATGGCAGCTTGGCTAATTGTACTGCTGATTTCTGCTAGCCTATTGAAAGGAGGAGAGTTAAGGCTTACATTTGTTGCCCTCTTCTTTTTAATTTTTGACCAGTTTTGCATGCTTATATCTGATCATCTGAATGACTAATCTGAAGACAACAATATGCATTATAACACCCATTGTTGAATTCCTATCATTTCATTTGGTGAAATTATGTATCATTTTTTAATGATTTTCTACCTTTTTTACTTACTTTTAAAGATAAAACAGAAAACCTGAACAAAATTAAAAATGTATATTTTTATACAACATTAAACTTGGATATGCCAAGCAATTAATTTGTGATTGTGAGAAAATTGGAGACAGAATCTGCATGGGTCATATGTCGAGTTTGGGGGAAGATTTAATGGGTTGACAATTGAAAATGCCGCATGTCAAGCCCACAAGATTTTCATAATCATGATTATTAAAATGTTTTTACGTATTGTGGAACTGACAGCCATAGAAGTTGTATAACTTTGTTAGGAAAACATATTCCAAAAGTAGAAACCTTTTGCAGTAATCTCCTGTTGCCTTATCTACCCCATTGCATAAATTAGCTGGCAAACCAAAGCTTGTTTATCTAAGTCACACTGCTCAATACCAATTCAGTTGATGAAAAATTGACTTATGCCTGAAGATTTCAGGCCTGTCTTGTTCTTTGGCACATCGCATGGTCCTCCGAAGAAAGTGCTCTTGATCTGTGTTTTCCTAATTGCTGGCTGCTTGGATGGACCCTTGCTCATTTTCTTTTCCCTTGGTGGCTTAGCAGACACTTACCTGGAAAATAGTAACTTGACCGACAGCATGACCCCAGAAGAGGAGCCTGCTCTGTGTGCAGCCTCCTCTCTGCAGCTGAACTGCCTGAAATCCCACTTCACTGTTCCTAGAAAATGCAGGACAATGCCAGGCCTGCTGATCAGACCTCCTATCCTACGCTCCCCCTGTCTTTAAGAAGGGTGGATGTACATGGTACATGTGGAGAAATACACAACTGGAGGAAAGGAAAGATCACAAATCTTTATAAAATAAGTTCCATCTCAGTCTAAGACTCCCCTGTGGAAGACACCCTCCTCCTTAATGGCTGTTCCAGTTGAGGTTTAATGTTATCTGTCTGATAATTTGATTTATGACTCTCTTGGAGTCTATAAAGTCTGCGAAGTCAGGAACCATCAGATAGTGATTCACTTTGTTGGAAACAGAAGAGTGAACAAACGCTGTCTCAGAAATGTTTGTTTCACCAAATACTTTATACATGTCTGCAGAGCAAAGGGCATTTTGTCCTACTTTGCATTACTTTGAACAAGAACAACAGGGCAGAGGAAAGGGAAGAAGATAAGATTATGAGGCTGTAGTGTTGAATCTCAGCTCCTATGCTTACTGGCTATGTCATGACAAGGTGGATGAAATTTTGTGCTTTTAATATGTTCAACCTTTGAAAAATGGATGTATGACCAAGACACTTGTGACCCCAGCACTCTGGAAGCCTGAAGCAAGAGGATCTTGAGTTCAAGCTCAATGTGGGCAACTTAGCAACTTGTCAAGACTCAGTCTCACAATAAGAAAAAAAAAGACTAGGCATGTAGCTCAGTTCAAATGGTTCAGGTTCAATTCTAAGAACTGCAAAGAAAAACAGTGGGGTGTTTCTCAGTTATTTTTCTCTTGTTATAGGGTCAAAATACTTGATACCCAAAGTTAAGGTAGGAAAGGTTTATGTAGCTCACAGTTCGTGAAGGTTTCAGTCCATAATCAGCTGGCTCTAAGGCAGAGTGGCACATGGCAGAGGACAGCAGTTCATGGAGGCAGAAAACAGCAGAACAGCAGGACTAAAAAGGGAGGAGCAGCGGCTGTGGCTTGTACTGTATTCCTTTTGTATGTCCATTGTATCGTACTCTTTCTATTGTCTTCAGGCTATCCTCCCCAGGGGGGTGTAGCCCTCACAATACACCATTCCCTACTGTGTCACACAGCACAGAAGATCAAGGACTACATTGTGGACATGGGTAAGCGAGCATTGTTAATGACTGCTATCCAGTCCATCCAGGCAGTCATTATTCATGCCTGTGTTCCTGGCATCGGCACCAACAGCACACTGTTCTGCCCTCACTGTGCCCCTGTTTTGATGGTGGTTCGCAGGGTCACTCTAGATATGCAATTTTTGCATGGTGGTCTCTTAGATGCCCTGTATTTTCTTAGCACTTCTTCCCTCTTCTCCAGACCAACTGCTGTCACTGCTGTGGTTGCCTCTGATGGCTCAGGGAGCAGAGGGAGAGTATTCACATTGAATGACATGAGAAACAAAAAGAAAGAAAGAAAGAAAGAAAGAAAGAAAGAAAGAAAGAAAGAAAGAAAGAAAGAAAGAAAAGAAAGAAAGAAAGAAAGAAAGAAAGAAAGAAAGAAAGAAAGAAAGATAACTGGTTGAGCTTCTCAAATTTGAAGCTTATTTTTCATGGTAACTACCCCAGTCCACTTATTAGACATACACCATAGAAGAAAACAAAGAGAATATGTGCAGAATTATGATTAAAAAATTTTAAAAATCCGGCTACACACCTGTAATCCCAACACTTGGGAAACTGAGGCAGGAGGATCACTACAAGTTCAAGAGCAGCCTGAATTACATGGTGAGATCCTATATCAAAAACTCCAAAAACAAAAACAAACAAAAAACAAACTTGACTTAGACCCAAAAGAAGTCCAAGGAAGACTTATGTAAACAGTGCACACATGGGGACATTTATTTTACTTTATGTTTGGTTTATGTCTTCTAAAATTTCATAAGAAGACAATTTCAGTTATGCACATTCAAGCAACAGCTGCATATGCTTTTAAAATCCATTCGAATTTAATTCCACAATTTATTTCAGGAGTATTTTGTCAGCCAGATGATGATGATTTAAGATTATTCTTTTGATCTCACACCTTTGGCCAAGAAATAGACCAAAAACAATAACCAAAAAAAAAAAAAAAAAAAAGGGTGGGGACCTAGCATTTTGTTTCTATAAGCCTACCTTTCTATAGGATCACCCTGAGCAGCAGCATTCACTGTAATTCTGATCGTACCTCTGAAAGACCCCCCAGGAGAGAAAACCCCAGAGTGGCTGCACACAGCAGCAAGAATGAAGGGACAAGTGTCCCTGAAGCGAGGGTAAAGGTTATGAAGCGGATTCGAGGCAATGTGTCTTTTATTGTAATAAATGTTGACTTAATTAAAAATTCTCTTTGTATTTCTTTCTTTAAGGACCCATCACTTTTTAGTAGCACCTATTTGTAGAACACGACTGCATCCACCACGGAGCGCTGGGTTTGCCACATACTTTGTCCGCTCCTCCAGGCGCAACTGGTGCCCAGCTGAGAGCCCCAGTGCCCAACAGGCTTGATCAGCCACCACCACTGGTGCAAGACCTCCAGGCAGACCTGGTCCCCATTCCCTCCACTCACCCAGGTGCCTTTGCATCATGGTCCCCAGGTGGATCTCAAAGTCTGTGTAGCGCCCCCTATTGTCTGAGAGAGACATTGCCATCTTCAGAAAGCCTGAGCCCTCCACAAGGCTCTGGTTTTTTTTCCTGTTTTTATTACTCAGTCCTAGTAAGTGACTTGTTAGTCACATTTCACAATTTCTGAAATGGCTTGTGAGGCAGTATCTGAGGAGACATTGCTTCAGATGGGCAGGAAATGGGCATAAAACAGAAAGAGTATAATGTAAGAGACCAGAGAATCTGTTTTGTAAGGATAATATAAGGCTAAAATATATTTTTGAGTTGATGCAGTCTGTCTAGAAAATGCAAAGAAAAATATTCCATGAACACTGGGAAGACTATCTTAATGAAAAAGAGAGATTTTAAGTTAATACTTAATTACCCACTAAATTTCATCAATATATCAAAGTGATTAATAGAGGCACTGGTGACTCATACTCGTTCTATTTGTCTCCAACATGACAGTTTCTTGGACTTAGGGATTTAAATGAAGGAAGGAAAACTCTGGATTTTGATTAAATTGCAAAACACACTTTTAAGGTCCATGCAAAGGGACCCGCATTGTCACTGAACACAAGAGAGCCAGCTTTTCATACTCACTGGTCACAGGGTGGGAGGTTCTGTCCTGCAGTCATCTCCCCAGGACGGGTGGGGTGAGGGTGCTGATTCTTCAGAGCCTTTGAGCCATTCTCAGGAGCCTTCCCTCTTTCCATACAAGCTCAATTTGGGATTCTAGTTTCTATTTCAGTTTCATTTATGACACTTAGTAATGCAGGGGAGGGGGGTGGTCTTAAAACACAAGTTCAGCAAATTTCTAAAGTATATGGACACTGTCTGCAAAGTACAAATATTCTAAGACATGAATTGTTGCAGTAGCTCAAGTCATGACCACTCTGAGTTTCCAGGAAAGGAACAGGGCTTTTTCTCATCTTATGTCCAATAGCTTCAGCTCTAGCTGGGAATAGAAGACATATACATGCAGATAGAAAAATATTGAATCAAACATCGTTAATTGGAAATCAGCAGGATGATGTATTAGAAAAGGCATAGACATTAGCTCAGAGACCTTTAGACTCAAACCTTTATTCACTGCTTGCTAGCTCTGAATGTCATCAAATTCGAGGGTCAGATTTTCCCCTGAGAAAACAGCCTTACTGAGACCCCTGGGAAGCTGGGTATACAGGGCAGACACTGACTCATTGCTCCTGATCGTCCCTGGGGGTGTGTGTGGCATCCTTAGGCTCTAAGACTCCCCAATTTGCAGCCTAGTTTGTAACAAGTGAAAAATAGACACAGGAATTGGCCCACAGAGGGAACTTATTACAGAATGAAACTGGGAGAAAGGTTGACCTTCCATATGACAGGGCAGGTGGGCTAGAACTCTCTGCTTGATGCCCTTCTCAGAGTGAAGAGGAGGTGGTGGAGGTTTGCATCTGCAGAGAGGTTGCACATCCAGAGGAGGACTGCTCTTCCCCGCTGCTGTCTCCAGGGGAGATGAAGGAAACACGCTCGCTAAACTCCTCAGGGTAAAATCTTGGATAGAGTGATTCTTTCTAGGTAAGGAAACAGGACTAATTAGTGACCCACCAGTGAAGGTCAGTTCTTTGTTCCTTTCAGGGTAGAAAGAGGCTTAGAAGGTTACCTGGCTGGTCTCCATCCAGCTTGACAACATGCACAACAAAGCATCAAGCATCCTGCTCAACAATATCCATGTATATTTCCACATATTTCCAACAGACTTCAAAGTCTGTTCTCTTCCTTGGGCAGAAATAGCAAAACCAGCTCAGAAAGAGTGGTGCTTCTCCCCAGCTCCCCTCTGGGCCCAGCTCTGCCCATACAACTATCTTCCTGCTACTATCCTCATGCCCTGCACTGTAGTGACACAGGCACGGCATGTTCCCCTAGGCAGCTCCTTCTCTTTCCCTCTCTCCACTCTGCTGGGCTCCTCTGTCCATGTCTTTCCCTCCCATCTGCCTGGTCATCCTTATTTCTCTCCTTATCTAATCCCAGCTCTGCTCTCGTGCTCCCCCATAGCCCTGATTTATAAAGAATCATTCCAACTTCCATTTGTTTATACCTTGCTCTAAAAGGTACTTACTGAGGCTACATCCCTATTAGGTCTCTGGGGGATTGAGGCAGGAGGATCTCAAGTTGGAGCCCAGCATAAAGACCTTAGTTACTTAGCAAGATAATATCTCAAAATACAGAATCAAAGTAGCTCAGTATGAAGGCCCTGGATTAAAACTCTAGTACTCAAAGAATAATCGCATCTACAATTATAATCTAAGTAGCTACGATCTGTGCTGTATCACAGAGATTCACACATAATAATAGCATTATGGGTACCCAACATCTACTGAGAACTAGCGAATCACTGCACACTCTGCTTAGCATTTTCCAAGCACTGTTACTTCACTTATTCCCCGTGACACTACAATGTAAGGTGTACTTGAGGCTCATGATGAATTAAGTGACAAATTGTCAAAGTCCGAGGTCACAGAAGTATGTCTCCAATAAGACGGTGGAAGTCAAGCAGTCAGGGCCCTGGAAGACCAACTCTGGCCTTTCTCCTTATGGAGATGGGCTATGCTGGCGTTCAGATGAGTTTTTCTATATCAGAGATTCTTCTTCAGGTGAGGAATGTGGTTGAACACTTGTATTATCCATGCTCAAGTGACAGAAATGAAGCCAATGCCAATGTGGAGGATGAAAACTGGGGTGCATTTCATAAAGAAACACTGCCTGGACCATGTCACCTTCATCATGAGTATCATTTAGTACCTGTCTGCCACACCCCACCCTCTCTTAAACCAGTCCATGATTAATTCTGTTCATGTTGGAAACCTACATTGCTGTCCATGTTTCATTTCATAGTGTTTCTTTTATCGAATTATTGTTGAACTTAGCTGCACCCTTAGCAAGTCCCATGTTTCTCAGAATGTCAACCGTTCTCACTAATGGTTTTCTAAAAAGTATTTTATTTCTCCTAGGAATATTAACCAAATTGAATCTCTACAAAGAAGAAAAGTAATGTAGTCATTTCAATCACTATTCTATGATTCCCACTTGTGTTTATTGCCTGTCTAGTGCAGGAGAATTCTTTGGGAGTAGACAGCACTGTAGAGAAGCAACTGTGTGTCCATCATGCCTTGTAGATTTCCACATATTTCATTGTCTATCAAGAAAATGAAGTAAGGCATCTTTAAAGATAGGCTCAGGAGAGCTGCAAGAAGTCTTTTCTATACAATAATTTCCGTAGATAAGGGCTGCATAAAGTAATCTTCATTATCAAATTACCTGATAGGAAGAGTTAAACCTGAACCACCCCTCCCTTGGTATGAGGAAGCAAATCATCCTTATCCCAGACTGTGTCTTCTCACGGGTCCAGCTGCACCTTTGACAGATTTTGGCAGGGGGAATGATTTTCAAAGCCAGACAAACCTGCCAGTGGCTCCTGCTTATTCTGGTCCTGCCTCTTGATGGGGGTGGGGTAGTTGCAATTAGGAAGATCACACGGCCTGTGATCTGGTCCCTTTCCCTTTCCCCTTGGCCGTGATTCATCCTGACAAGGGAAGTTTAAAAGTAACAAGTAAAATATGACAAACAATACCACTGCTACATGGGGAACTCTGGCTAAAAGCTGTCACTGTTAATAACCCTGGTTAGTTTTTAGCTACCTCTGGAATGACATGAGCTGTGAACAGGAAAGGCTAGGAGCACAGAACCTTGGGAAGGATTACCTGCATGATGCTTGCCTCCGACAGTGGCTTCTGATACCCGCCTTACCTCTGAAATGATCCCTGTGACTAGACAGAGTCAGACACAGCACAAAATGGGTGGCTGCAGCTGAGTCTCTGCTGCTGGGCTCCCATTTCTGACCATTTGACCTCCTTATTGTCATCTCTGAAAAGCTGGCATGAGCTCCCATGCTTGCTATAATGGGTGGCAAGGAGGCAGCTACAGAGGAGTTTTAGCAAAAGGAACATAGGAGGCTGTGTAGAGAGGTGCAGACAGAGAGGTGCAAGAGACCTCCACAGAGATGCCAGAGGGGGAGTCCCTGAGTGCAAGCGTAAATCGGGCAAGTGGAGCGGAACTGCAAGTCAGACAGGTGGAAGAAAAACGGAATTCCGACAATTCTGCCAGAGAGAGGGCTACCAGAATGTGGGCATGGATCTTTATGGCTTGGAGGCTGGAGAGGGAAAGGAACTGAAGAATACAAAGGAGAATGGAAGCTTCATGCTGTGGGTCAGCCACCAAGACATCAGTGTCACTAAAGGTCTGAAATCCAGCACCTGGGTGACACCTAACAGATGTTAGAACATTCTTAATACTAATTTTATTTTGAGGCAACTTCTTAAGAACAAGACTTGCTTTGATTTGCCCAACGTGCTTATGTATGCTGATCTATACATGTCTGAGAATTACTGAAATAAGTGAGTGGGCCAGATAGCTCAGCGGATTAAAGCACCTACTTAGGTAGACACAGGGGTGGGGGATTCAATCCCAGATGCTCCATGCTGGCCCAGACCCTGGGGAGCGCTGAGATGGCGACTAAGACTGGGCTAGGTGGCGGGCACCTGTAATCTCAGCGCTTAGAAGGCTACTAATCCGGCCTACATAGTGAGACCCTGTAGACCCCTGTACTAAATAAAAAATAATAATAATAAAAAAGAAATTATTGAACAGCTTCCAGCACGTGGGTCCAACTGGGACTGGTGGTGCTGGTGAGACAAACCCTGCAGTAAGTTATCATCCTTCCTAGTACCAGTTTGAGCTTCTGTAGCACTTGTTCTTGCCCTAGTCGTTAGAAACACTTCTCGTATATCACTGCCTTTGCTCTAATATTCCAGAGACATAATTAGGTGCACGTATTACTGTGCTTAATTTACAAATATTGACATCTGACATATTGGTTATGGAATCTGCTAAAGATAAAAGGGGACCACAGCTCTCAGGAAGTGGCACATTATTATCAGTCATTTTGCATTCAAACCACCATATAAATAAAAATGCTATAAGTGTTTCTCTCTAATTGATTGCATACAGTGAATATTTTTACACTGACTTACACTTTTAAAATAACTCGTACCGACATAGTGTATGAGTTTACATGAGTTTCCAGCTTGACAAGGAACTATAAAAAGGAAAAGCAGAACTATATCACATGCTGCTATTATTTGATGAAAAGATACTTTCTCCGTGTTGCTATGGAAGAATCCTTGCCTCTCGGGGGCCTTGAAGGTGGGGTAAGTTCTACCATAGCTTCATACAAGGTAGGGAGAGACCAGGTCCTCGAGAAGCCTGAGCAATAGCCGAATTGCTAAGCGTGTGGGGAAATACATCGCAACAGCTAGGAAATCTCAGAACCATCACATCAGTGACTTAGCTTAATCACAGTGAATTTGAAGTGCCTGCTCCTATCTGTCCCTCTGGGTATCATATTTATTTATGTATATTTCATATTAAATAAACAGACAGATAATCTGAGAGGGAAGAAAGATAGACATACACATATACAGATGAAGATAACTTTCAAAATTGGGATGTGGTGTATTATCATCATAAAAATTATCAAATCAGTTTCATTTTAATCTAATGGAATAAAAAAATTAACCAAGAGACTAATCCTTACCATCTCTTCTAAATCTTTGCTTAAAAATTTAAGGGGCCGGGGGCCGGGGCTTTGATCCCTGGGCCTGTGGTGTGGTCCCACCCCCGGGGCACGCTGAGAGGGTGATTGAGACTAGGTGGGGTGGTGCAGGCCTGTAATCCCAGCACTTGGGAGGCTGTAAACAGGCGAATCACTGGGAGTCCGATCTAGTAGTGAGACCCTGAGCACCCTGTAGACCCTGCCCTAAAATACAATAATAATAATAATAATAATAATAATAATG
>NW_004524780.1:2976312-2980318 GCF_000260255.1 Octodon degus
AATAATAATAATAATAATAATAATAATAATGCTAAAATGGAAATTGACATCATTATACTGCAGGTAAAATCTTCATTTAGATTCGGTACATGTTGGCTTTCTATATAACAAAGCAAATAAACAAATGGGATTCTCACACTTCCCCTTTCCTCATATCTTCATTTGCTAAATTACGTTTAGTTTGCGTTCCATTGAAGGTATCTTCAGCCATGATTACGTGGCTCTTGTTTGGTATTTACATTGGTCCAAAAATCACTCAGGCTTTTTTCCCAGAATGCCTTCATTCCAACCATTTCTTTGTGATTTCTTGTCCATTGCATTTCGCTATCACTGAGCCCGCGCAAGTCCTCAGCCACGCGCTGCCTTTATACTGGTAGGGCTGTGGTTGCTACAAGAGCAAGGGGCTGTGCTCTTTCTTCAGAGAGGCAGAGAAAGTACGGTGCTGCCACCTGGCCGCAGGACCAACGCACACCCTCTCATCCAGACCTTCACCGTCTATGGAGAGGTCAGTAATCCTACTGGATAGTAATTTTCCAAAAAGCACACACAAGGCTTCCATTTCTTGGGGTCTGTTATATTGAGGATGTCCTCCTGGTTCATGGTTTCTTTTCCGAAGAAAGTACCCCTCACTAGAATGTTCACCTTAACTCCTGGTGCTGAGGCTGCTGTGGTAAGATTCATTTTACTGGTTTAGGAAGTTCATTAAAATTTTTTCAAAAGGGCATCAGAGGAGTGAAAGGAAAGGAACACATTGAACTTGCTGAAGAGAAGCTGGGGACACAGCTTAGTGGTGTGGCCTTGAAAAGTAAGACTGCAAGCAGGGAGCATGTATTTGTTTTAATGTCCAGGCTATGCTCTCCCCAAATGACCAGCGAGATGTTAATCCCAATATTAGAGAATAAGAAGACCAGGGAGCCTGGGGTCAGGGGTGAACAGAGCCAGATGTGGAACAAAGGCAACTGTGTCTGCGTTGCTACCTGCGTACCGAGCAGCAGAGTTGTCCCACAGGCCAGCTGCACAAGGCGCAGTTTCTTCTGCAAAATGGGATAGCACTGTTGGCAGCCTCCCAGCACTCTTAACAAGGATGAGAGCAGAGAAGTAACACATGGAAATACTGCCCGGCAATAACACCTGTAAAATCATTTCATTATTTTATGTAACTGAGACTTTCTGTCTCAGGCCTCTTGGAAGAATACAGAGGGTGAGATGGATAGATCATCACTTTAGGTTATGTGATATAATTCTCGGTACAGCATCAGAAAAAAAAAAAAGGAGGGGGGTTCCTGAAAGATCTGATTTTTTTTTTTTTTTTCGGAACTGGGGATTGAACTCAGACCGTTGTGCTTGCCAGGGAAGCGCTTATTCTACTGAACCATCTCCCCAGGCCCAAAGATCTAATTTCTAATTCCAACTCTTCCAGTGAAACTTTAACTTTCCCTTGCTAGTGTGGCACTGGCTGTGGTGTTACCCTTGATAAGATCTGGCCCCTACAGCGGTACTGATAAGAAAAGGCGCCTGACTGACAAGCATGCCTCGTCTTCTCTCTTTGAGTGAAGATCCCCGCTACCATCATTTTTCTACTTCCAGACGCACTTGTTCATACTGTGCCCAGAACCACGTAGCCCTCGCTACCACCCAGCTTCCCAGAAGCCTCCAGCATGTCACCTTCCACTCCCTGCTGGCCCCATGCACACCCAGTATGATGCTGCTGCATTGTGTTTATTCATAGAAAACATCCAGAGTTCAAACCTTGCCTCTTCTCTGGAGCACAAGTTGACAGTTGCTGTCTTAGTATATTTTGCTGCTGCTAGAAGTAAAGTCCTGAGTCTAGGGAATTTCCAAAACACAGCTGATGGTTTTGGTGGGCAAGGACACCCAGGAGCACGCTTCCCAGAGCACTCTGGCATCTGTTGAGGGCTTCCTTGGACACTGCCACTGCAGAGCATATTACCAGGTGACACAGAGCTGTGTAAGTTTTCTCTCTTCTTATAAAGCCACTAATGTCACCATGAGGCACATTCTCATGATCTCATCTAATCCTTATTTTCTCCTAAACTCCTAAAGACCCCACTTCTGAACACCATAAACGTGGCTTCAGGGTTTGTTGCCAAAGCAGAGAATTTGGGCGATACGTTCTAATCACAGTCATCCTTCGACTCAGCGTTTGCATGCTCCTTGCTACCCACCTTCTCCTGCCTCCAAAAATCCTTTGACTATCATTTCTCAGTGGAGTGATCCCTTCAGGAAACCTCAGCATCCTGTGTCCTCTAGTGAATTTAAGTACACATCTTAGAAGAACAAATGAAGACCTCTTCCAGGTTTCCATATCCTGTCTTGGAAGGCAAAGGGAATTCAGCTGTTATTGTAGACTGAGGAAGGAATCCTAGAAAGGGAGGCTTGGAGTTTGTTGCTTTTGTTTTCATTTTCATTTTACTTATCCAGGGCTGGGGAGATGGTTCAATAGAATAAGTGCCTGCCTGGCAAGCATGAGGTCCTGAGTTCAATCCCTGATAGCACAAAATAAATAAATAAATTAATTAATTAAACAAAGAAAGAGAAAAAAAAAACTCATTGTACTGATTCACCTGGTCAGAGCATGTTCTAAATGGAAACTTCACCTGGAAGGAAGCAGGGTTTTTAGCACTTCCTGTTCCATTTAGGGCCCCTCCTCAGGGCCTCCCCAAGCTGTGGCCCTCATCCAAGCATAGGTGACCGAGTGCACACAAATGAGCTGGAGTGGGGAGACAATATGAAATGTCACCTCCTGTGGAGGCCTGGCAGGATGTAGAGCTGTGTAACTATCCGACCACTTCTTTTATTATTGTGATGATGATGATGATGATGATGATGATGATGATGATGATGATGATGATGATGATGATGATGGGGAGGATTTGCAGAAATTTGACCAGGCTCTTGCAGCTCATCTGGATTATTTCTTTGAAAAATTTTGTGTTTGAGCTCTTCCATTTTATATTTTCTGTCATTTGCTTTTATTATTTTTCCTCTCGTTTTATATCTTGGACAACATCAGATTGTCGTCATAAGAAGGAAATCTACTTATCTGGACCTGGAGGCAGAATGCTGAATATATATTTTTCTCTAGTAGACCCTAACCATATAGGCTTTTCTTAGAGCTGAGTTTATTAGATTTCTTGGAAGAAAGCAGAAAAGATTTGCTAAATTACGTCTCTAACTCACAACTGGACAGCGGGCAGTCACAGAGCTTTCAAAGATGCATGCGGGCGGGTATCGTTTCATATCCCTCCATGAGACAGCGAGGTTTGTTCTGGGTGCTCCCGGCTGATCTGGGAGAGGGCAAGTCTTTCTTATGCAGATGGAAAACCTCTGAGCATCTCAGGCTTTTGCTTTTCTTTCTCACATAATAGCAGATATTAATAGTGCACGAGTGTTCATGTGCGTGGTGGGGCAGCCATTTCTGGAGACCATTTCCTGCAACAATGCCCCTGTATTAAATCCCCAGATTTACGGAGGCTCAGCATGGGCATGTGACTCCTTGCTGGTTAGCCCAACTTACACGTGTGCTACAAGGAGACACTGATTTTGTGAATCTGGATCTGTAGTTCTTTTTGCTATAGTCCAGACAGTAGTCATATGGTCGGGAAAATAAAAGCCCAGTTTTGTCTTCCCCTTGTTCCTAGCTGCCCTTTAAGATGCTGACCCCAAAATAAAAGAGAAGGAGGCTTCTATTTGTGAATGGTCACCTAGGTAGGAGCATCTTGAAAGGGATTATCCAAATTTTCAGGCCTACTCATTGTTTCTCAATATCAGGGTGTCAGAAATGTTGACATTTCACAGCCCAGGTCACTAGCTTTCCCCAGCCTTCCTTCCTTGGAATTGCCGATCAGTCCCCACCCAGCTTCATATTATTGCGTGTGTATATGTTTTTGTATATGTATATGTGTGTAGTACAGAGGATTGGAGGATAGAACTTGGGAACCTGGGGCTTTTGCATGGAGCAACATCATATATATATATATATATA
>NW_004524780.1:2980418-2982111 GCF_000260255.1 Octodon degus
TATGAGAGTCTCTCCACATACTTCTGCGTTACCCCGGCTGGGCTTGATTTTGCAATTCTCCCTTTTCAGCTTCCTAAGTACTGGGATTACAGTTCTGTGCCATCACACCCAGCTTGGATGAGCTCCTTTGGAAAGCTTCCCCATATGGGCCTGGGTGGTTCTCTGTTCCCTGTCATCCCAGGAAAGTCCCTTTGGGTCACTGCTGTTGTGGACTTAGCTCGGCACTGCAGTCCCCCCACGCCCAGGCTGTTCCTGATGCCGACCTCAAGCTTAGATCCCAGGCCCAGGGCCCGTGCTGGCTGCACGGCTCCTTCCCTTCCCTAGCTCCAGCCCCATCACTGCTGCCGCTTACTCCTGGTAATGGGGATCCCAGGAACCCCCTCATCCCACAGTGCAAGATTGTTTGGAAATGTCAGCCTCCCAGTCTGCTGCAATTACTAATATGCACCACAGAGCCCAATGCTCTTCTTTTGAAATGCTGAGCCTGGGTGAGGGATTCTCAGCTCACAATTCCACTGGTGGCTCCATAGGCCAATGTATGTTAATGTGTTCCTGGCTTGAATGGCAGCTTCTCACCCTTCCTAGGACAACAGTGATTTAGTTCAGAGAGTGAAACCCTCACGGTCCTTTACAGGCTTTCCAGGAGACCAGTGCAGAGGAGGTCTCATCACTGCACGCATGCACTGCTTTGAACCATTGTTACTTACGGCACAGTCATTGGTTTGGGTTTTCTTTTGTCTCTTTGTTCACTTTTTGCTTTACTTTTGCAGGACTAGGAGTGGAACCCAAGGACTAGTTATAGATGTGGGTCTGATTTGTTTCATTTATGAACATGGTCTCTAGTTGCATCCATTTACATACGAAAACTTTGAATTTATCTTCCTTATAATTGAATAATATTCCATTGTATAAAAATACTACTTATTTTTATCCATTCCTGTTTGTTTAGTGAAATTTTGTAACATCTCTAATGCTTGCTTTTTCACTATTTATTTTATTTTATTTATTTTTTGTTTTGTTTTGGCAGTACCGGAGATTGAATTTAGGACCCTGTGCTTGCCAGGCAAGCACTTATTCTACTGAGCTATCTCCCCAGGCCCTTTTATTTTCTTTAAAAAAAGAAACAGCAAGAGTGTCCTGTTCTATGAAAATCTAACCTGTGTAGTATGGAAAATACTTTTGGGAAAAGAAAAAAATGAAATGGTATTGATTGATGCCTGTCCCCCATTTTCATGCAAATGAAATTTCCCATAGATAGAATTGTGGATTATCGAATTGAAAGTGACTTCAGACACCATGGAGCTGAGCACATTCGCATAGCGGCATTTAAAGACTATGTAACTTTTATTTGATATTGAAATGAAGAGTGCCTAGGAGAGCGCCAAAGTGGGTGAACGAGGAAAAGGATCATTTTGTCGACGCAGATTCCCAAAGCAGGTGGAGAAAATAACCTCGACCTTTGGCTCCACGGCCCCTGGCTCGTGAAATAAGAAGTGTGACAGCTCAAGGTATAATGCTTCCCAGAGAAAGTGAGCGCTACAGTGTGAGGTAAGAGAGAGCTGTCAGGTGAGAAACAAAGTCACGAACCAAAAAAAAAATTTACCCATGTCCAAAGTCATCAAAGTGTGCATACAGAAAATGTGAAATTTGTTGTTATAGCCCAGCAAAACTTGATGAAGAAAGGAAAATATAT
>NW_004524780.1:2982231-2984346 GCF_000260255.1 Octodon degus
AAAACCCAACATGTTGTGTGGTGGTTGGTACACTGTGGCAACTTGAGAAGCCGGAAACTTGGCTTGAGGCCCCGCCGTGGGGTGTGGAGGGCCCACCCTGGAGGGCTGCTGCAAAGGCAGGATATAAAAGGGCGCGGAGGAAGGATTAGAAGCGCCACTTCCTCGGAGGAGCACTAGTTTGCAGACAGCGAGGAAGGAAGGGAGAGAGGCTTGCTGGAAGCTGCAGCTGCTGCTTCTCCTTTTGCTCCTCTCTGTTTTCTGCCCCCATAAGCTGCTGCCCTCTGCCATGTGCCACTCTGCCTTGGAGCCAGCAAAGCATGGACTGAAACCTCCACTAACTGTGAGCTAAATAAGCCTTTCCTTTCTTAATTTGGGGTGTCAGGTATTTTGTCCCAGTGACGAGTAAAAAGTAACAGAGACATGCTGCTATTAGGATTGCTGCCACAGGCCCCTCTGAGCCCCACCCATGCTCCTACCACTTCTCTTTATTACATTACGGTTTTCCTATGTGCCTTCCTCAAATTCATGTGCAACGGCCTGAGCCTTCAGCGGGATGTTTGCGTGCAATGAGAGCTTAATATATGCCAAATGAGTGAATTATCGGGAACAGTACTCACAAAATAGAGTTGCATATCAGCTAAGAAGTAAAAAGGTGCAGACATATAGCTTTATCTGTGTAGTTTCCATTGCCTGGAAGACTATGGCTTAACAAGATTGCATTAATGAGAAGTGGCCAAAGCAAGAAAGAGGAAGAATGTGAGTTTCAATAAATATAAACTAAGGATTTCCACCAATGAGATGTGAAAACAGCCCATTTGCTCTTCACATAAATGGGTGACAAGATTGTGGCTTGTCCGTGGAGCACAAGACAGCCTTTGAGAAGGTGGCAGTCCTGGCACTGGCAGCAGTGCACGTGACTCTGGGGCATGCGATGTGCACAGCCAGGCACAGGAAGAAAATCTGCTGCATGATCTCAGAGTCATCGTTCAGAGCTCAGCATCCACCCAGACCTATGTGCTCGGGGGTGGGTCATGGGACACTGCAGCTGGCTTGCTGTGGGGAGGTGGGATCCGGTCTGGAGAGGTGCCTCCCTCCCTGGGCCCTTCCTCCTCTCTCTCTGCTTCCCAGCCTCCATGAAGGGAGCAGCTTTCTTTCCAATCCTTTCCACCATGCTGCCCTGCCCTAGAGCCAGCTGACCTTGAACTACAACTTGTACAAACTGTGAGCCAAAATAAAGCTCTCCTCCTTGAAGCAGTGGGTGTAGGCATAGTGTCTCAGCAATGAGAAGGTGCTGAAGATGCCTATTTTGATGTGTAAAACAAACACAGTTGGATACTAGAAGTAAGAAGAGGAATCCTACTTACCAAGATTGGGAGGGACAGGAATAGGCAGATGGACCTGAAGGTACTGACTTGCATGTGTGGGAGATAATAGGCTTAAAGGTGGATAGCACTGCCTATGGACAGTCTGCCAAAATAAACTGTAGGTGCTCTGCCCATGTACACAGGAAATCTGACAGTGAGAGGTCAGCAACGTGTTCACTTGCTTGCTGGGCCTAATGATTTCTCTAGATACATATATCTAAGCATCATGTGTTGTACCTTAAACACAGACAAATTGATACATGCATATATTGATACTCTGGCATCTATATCTTCAGAACTGAAAACATTTGCTCAGGATCTAGGCTGTTGTTGTTTGGGGTAAAATGTAAAAGCAGTGACATCTTTTGTGATTGAAGGCCTTAGCTATTAATATAGAAAAGCCAAGTGTGGTAGTACACAGGCCTGTGATCTCAGCACAGTAGGAGGCCCAGGCAGGAGAATTACAAGTTCTCTTGGGCCCAGTGTGGGAAAATTAGTGACTTAGGGAGACTGTATCTGAAAATTTAAAAAATGACTAGAGATGTAACTCAGTGTGATGCCCAGTGTTCAACTGGGAGAGATAGAATGAGAGGGAAGGAGGAGGAAAGAGAGAGAGAGAGAGAGAGAGAGAGAGAGAGAGAGAGAGAGAGAGAGAGAGAAAGAAAGAAAGAGAAAAAGACAGGAAAAGGTAGTTACATATGTGCTCACAATAAATTTTTATACTTAATAGAACAAGAGAACAACTTCTATT
>NW_004524780.1:2987377-2989001 GCF_000260255.1 Octodon degus
CTTCTCCTCTTCCTCCTTCTCTTTCTTCTCCTTCTTCTTCTCCTCCTCCTTCTCCTCCTCTTGTCCACTCCTCCTCCTCCTTCTTCTCCTTCTCCTCCTCCTTCTCCTTCTCCTCCTCCTTCTCTTTTTCCTCCTCCTCTACCTCCTCCTTCTCTTCCTCCCCCTCCTCCTTCTTCTCCTTCTCCTTTTCCTTTTCCTTCTCCTCCTCCTTCTCCTTTTCTTCTTCCTCCTCCTCCTTCTCCTTTTCCTCCTCCTCTTCCTCCTCCTCCTCCTTCTTTTATAGTGTCAGTGTTCACCTCTGCTCCTTTCTCAGAGCCTGGCCTTCAGTAAAAGCATATACCAGGTTGTACCTGCCACACTCACTCCAAGATGCCTGTGCTTATTAGATAATGGAGCCAAACAAAAATATTAGAGAACAGGTCCCTGTACTGCTGCATAGACTGCCACACCCCTCCACCCCACCGGTGATGCTTCCTTGAAAATAACTGTGGACACTTAGAACAAAAACGGAGTGTGGCTTTTCATATGTGTTGGAAGTAGTGACGTAAACCAAAGACAAGACAAATATGTCCACGGTAGTTCTTCTTTATGGGTAGCGACTCCAGTGGTTACCTTTGCATTCAGCCTGGTAATGCACGGCTTGGAACCTGATTCTGACCCCCACGGACATAGGATGAAGATGTTTTCTACCCTCATGTAAAAGACTAAACAGTTCATCCCAAGCTCCACCCACTCTCTGGACTCCATCCTGGCTAAGAGGGACTTCCCATGATTGCTAAGGCCATAAAGTGTGATGTCATATAATTTACACTGTCTGTGGCTGCAGGTTATATCCTGAAACCCATAAACCATTACAGCTTTATGGCTTTGCTGCAGCTATTCACCAAGTGAAAGAGTTATTCATTTGAAATCTGGAATTGGTCTGACACCCGAGCTTAAATTTATCAAGTTCCCACGAAAATAAAATAGGTGAAAATTTTCAAGATAAGAGATGACACACAGTGGGGCTGAGGACAGGAAAGGAGGCAGTGTGAGAAGCAGCTGTGGAGGGGAAGCCCATTAGTGCCAGGGAGGAACGGTGGAATTTCAGCTCCCAACTTGCATGGACGTTTTTAGAGGGTGGAGTGTTCTTGACCCAGAACTGAATCCCAGTCGTTGCTCGCGATGGGCCTGTGTGTGTGTTGTGAGTTACGTAAAGAGTTTTATGTTCTTTGATTTATTTCTGAATATGCAGAGAGAGAGGGAGACAAACACAGAGATGAGAGACAGAGGAGGAGCTGTGACATAATGAGTATTTATCTTCTGTGCCAAAATTTGCCCTGCTGTATCATGCAAATCAACCCCTTCCTTTTGCAATTGCTTATGTGATTATCTGTTCTCAGGGCTTCTGCTTTTTTTTTTTTTAATTAAAGTTACAAATGTGGACAAAACATGCTAATACTGCTGATCCCAGGGTGTGGTGACACTGTGTCCTGCTCAACAAATGGACATGGGATCTACTTTCAAATCTTCATGCTTATTGAAGAAAACCACGCCACTGATCAAAGCTACCATTTGGAGTTTACTTAAATAAAATGAAACTTCACCTCTCATCAGGGTGGTAAGTGGGAATAGGTGCCATGGG
>NW_004524780.1:2989101-2999666 GCF_000260255.1 Octodon degus
TAGTGACTTAGGGAGACTGTATCTGAAAATTTAAAAAATGACTAGAGATGTAACTCAGTGTGATGCCCAGTGTTCAACTGGGAGAGATAGAATGAAAAGAAAGAAAGAAAGAAAAGAAAGAAAGAAAGAAAGAAAGAAAGAAAGAAAGAAAGAAAGAAAGAAAGAAAGAAAGAAAGAGAAAAAGACAGGAAAAGGTAGTTACATATGTGCTCACAATAAATTTTTATACTTAATAGAACAAGAGAACAACTTCTATTTGTCTTTTAGGTTGAAACCCTATAATTTTCTGTGTTCTCGCTGCCAACCATCAGAGTTGTTTACTGATGGCCTACAATGTGGGAGACAATTTATCGGCACCTGCAAATTGGCCCATTTACCTATTTGTCAGAAATTGGCAGTACTGTGCCCTTTTCTGCTAGGAAGATAAACTATTTAATTCACAGAGCCACTATCTCACCCTCAGAATATGAAGAGTCAGTGTGTATTTGTGAAATAAATTTTCCATTTTGGAGCAGAATAAAAATGAGAATGTGAGCATTCGGCCCAAAGCTGACTTTCTGAAAATCAAACTCAGAGACTCCCCTGACACCGGAGGAGGAAAAGTCACGCCGAGGCAGGGGCCCCTGGAGGACACAGTGCACTACTTGTGCCTAGGTCCATCCTCTATCAGGTGTTGTGCTGAACAAGTCAAGTAAGTTCACTGAAGTCTTATTCTAGCAGTGAAAATTTATCTTAGGCAATGAATAGCTCACTTTTACAAGAAACAAGATCGAGAGTCCAAGAGGTGTAAAATGAGCAGTCTGTCCTCATGTAGTCAGCGAGGAGCTATTCCAGGAAGTGAATGGGGGTCGCTTTTCAATTTGGTGACACTGTTGGATGGGCAGAGGAAAAAGCCACTGGAATAAACAGTGGAGCCACCAATTCAGGAAACCTTGGGTCACCTGCAACAATGAATAAATTAAAACCAAGGAGAAGATCCACTGTCACACAGGTGGGACTTGAGTAGTGCTAGAATGAGATTTGCCACATAGTACAGCTTCTGTGCATAGGAGGTCTCATCTGGACACCGCTGGATTGGGTCTTCTAAACCTTAGGAGACCGAAAAGTCTTAACCCGGGGAGCTAATACACTGATCCAGTCAGAGCCACCAGACTCAGCTGAGTCAGCACAGATGACTTGCTTCTCTGTATAATCTTGGAGAAATAAAAGGGCTGATGCCATCCATCGGCTAAGTGTTTCCCAGCACACGGGCCATCAGCCTAATTGAAAAGCATCCCTGGCTGATGGCGCTCCTGCGAGTTTCCTGACAGGAGTTTCGCTGTGCCTTTTCCTGGAATGAGAGGTTAGTCTTTGATGGGAAGCATCCAGCAGATTCCTGCCTCCTCCCAATGTCATGGGAGAGCCGGGTGTGGGCTGACTGTTCCTGCACATGGGGAATCGGATCCTGCACAGCTTTTTAGCGAAGGGTCTACAGGGCATACAGGGTCTCACTACTAGATTGTATTTGTAGTGATCCGCCTGTTTACAGCCTCCCAAGAACTGGGATTACAGGCATGCGTCACCACGCCAAGTCTCAATTGTCATCTCAGTGTGCCCCGGGGCCAGGGCCAGCACAGCAGGCTGGGGGATCAAACCTGCAGCTCCTGTGCCTGTTCGCAGGCGCTTTAATGCACTGAGCTATTTGGCTGGCCTACGGCTCAGCATTGAGTCCCAGCTGTCTTCTGAGAAAACTGAGGTCAGGCACATGTCTGTACCCCGAGAATGACTTTTCCATTAGCCAGATGGAGCTCCAAGCTGCTGCCAGAACAATGTCTGCTGGATACAGAAATACAGATCCCCCGCCCAGCCTGCGTAAGCCCCAGTAACTCCACCCTCTCAGAATGGTAAGTTCCTGAGAGCTTTGGCTCGTTCTCCCACCCCTTTCTCTCTCTAAACTGGAGATTGGAACCTAAATCTTCGTTTTCAGCTACATTTCCAGTCTTCTTCTCCTTCTTCTCCTTCCTCTTCTTGCCCATTCAGCCCACCCTGAGGGCGGGCCTGGCACAGCATGTGGTGCGGAGGATCGAACCGAGGTGCCCTGTGCCTGCCTAAGCTTCCTAAGCAGGCGCTTTAGACCACTGAGCTATCTCGCTAGCCCCTCTAGTCTTCTTGCATTTACTTTTTTCTTTTACATAGCGTCTCGCTAAATCACTAAGCTGCCCACACTGCGCTCCACCTTGCAGCCCTCCTGCATCAGCCGCCACAGCACGGGGATTACGGACGGCTCCCTTCCCTCAGGCTCAGCTCTTTCTAGCAGTGTTCAGCTCTTGAGCTCAAGCCTCCCGCACGCCACACACAGCAAGCCCGTCTTCCTTTTGACCTTCACCCTTTGTGCACTTTTCCAATCAACGCCCTTGCAGGTTCTAGTCTGTTTGTCTCACATCTGAAATTTCAGTCCTTTGTTCTTCTATATTTTATTTTGACGTATTTCTGACTTAAAAAAAAAAAAAAAAAAGTTCAAGAATAGAATAGTACAAAGAATTCCCGGAGACTGTTTACCCAGATGGCTCAAATGTTAGCAGTTTACCTCGTTTGCTCTTCTAGTTGAGCTTTCTTTGTCCTGGTCTCTTCATGTCCCTCTGTCTCTGACTCTCTCTTTCTCTTCAACCCTCACATATACACACCCATCTGCGAAACTGTTCTGAGCCTCCGAAAAGTTACTTGTGGACCAGATACCTCCTCCATCCCTAAAACTTCACTGTGAATGTGGGAATTTTCAAAGGTTATGAATAATTTTGCATAAATACAGTTGGATTGTCAAAATCGGAAACGAATATCCTCATTCTATTATGCGATCAAGAGACTGTTTCCGATTTCCCTTGGGTAGCGTCTTTCTCACTTCCGGTTCATCTTCTGCCTCCCCGTCACAACTCAGAGCATTCCATTGCTTGGCAAGACGGCATCTGAGGGTGCGCGGTGGTCTGCAGGTGCTGCTCGTCCTGCACTACAGATTCTCACCTCCGTCTCTACTTCCTTTCCTGGAGAGCACTGGGCTCTGAGACCCCAACCACGTAAAAGGAGCTGTTGCCCAAGGTCAGGATCCCCGCGCAGCATCCATGCAGCCCAGGCCACGGTTGCCTCCCATTCTTGCTTTGTGAGTCTGGCCCCACATGGGCACAACTCCCCTGTGCATGACTCTGTCACCACCTGAAGGTACCCACTCCCACTTATGTATTTGGCACTGGGGGCTTCTGAGCTGCCTGCTCCGCCCACCTCCAGGTTCCTAGCCAAGGTGACATCCACAGCAGTGTTCCACACTACACTGTCCTGGAATGCGTGACCTGCGGCCACCTCCCCCAAGGTGCCCCAAGTCACCAGCTCTCCTGCCCGCATCCTGGCCCTCTTCCCCCTCGCTTGCTCTGCACCGAAGCCCGCCATGCCAGGTAAGCCTTCAGTCTAGGACGTGGTGTGGAATGACTGTGGCTTCAGTTGTTCCATCCACCTGGCTGGTGTTTCCAACTTCACTGCTTGGTGGCATCCACTTGCTCTTCAAACCCTAGCTCAAATGTGACTCTTGTGATGTCACTCACAACACCATGAGAGAGATCTGATTTTCCTTATATGTCACCCTATAACCATTTGCACAGAAACAAAATGTAGCAGGCAGCCCATGATGTCCTGCTTCCTAGCTGGGCACCCTCTGAAATCAGTAAAGTTGGGGGTATTGAAATGTCCCCAATTCTTGGCAAAATCATGAAACTGATGTCCTCCTCACAGATCTACCTTGACAGCCACCAAGAGTCTCAGGTGGAGTTTGCATGTGTTCTACACAACAGCCTGACCAAGCTGCACCTTTAGCCTGGATGGAATGAAAGCCCCCCACCAGGGCCCCCAACCCCAGCCCTGCTATTGAGCTACTAAACATCCACATGCCTGACTAAACAGGAAATTCCAAATTAGCCACTTTTTACTTTAGGATTTTAATACTGGCCCCTGAGCAACAGTCATTGCTGAAAGCTATTTACTTTGAGCTAAGGTGCTAATGGACTAAATACCACATTTGCCTTTCTGTAGGTGGCCAAATGCAGTGCACTTCAAAACAACACTGCTGGGGGACATATCAGAGGGATGAGGAGCTGTCTTGCAAAAGAAAAAGAAAAATCCAGGAGGGCATTTCAGCCTCTGGTTAAACTGGGGAACAGACACAGCTGTGTTCTACCGGGCTCACTGCACCAGAGATAAAAATATTAAGTGTGATGTAGAATAAAGAAACTTGGGAGAAGCTCAGTAGAATAAGCGCTTGCCTGGCAAGTGCAAGGGTCTGAGTTCAATCCCCGGTTCTGCCAAAAAAAAAAAAAAAAAAAAAAATTCTTAACAAATTGCAATAAATGACACATTGCCATGGATCTCCTTCAAGGGCTGGGGAGATGGCTCAGTGGAATAAGTGCTTCCCTGGCCAGCACAAGGGCCTGAGTTCAATCCCTGGTTCCCCCCCAAAAAAAAAATAGTTCTTCAAAATCTTCCTTCTCACTTTGAACACACTCACTCATTGCATGATGCCAGCCACTTCCTGCAGCAGCTCTGGAGTCCTCTTTCCTGAGGGTCATTCATTGCTCTGTCCTGGCTGCCTGGGAGTCCTGAATGGATCCAAAACATTTCCCTCTCATAGCCATTTTGATTTTGGCCAAAAGCCAGAAGTCACATAGTGCCAGGTCTGGAGACAAAGGTGAGGAGGACACAGCCTCATGATTTACTAGCCTGCCTTTCCATTGGATTGCACGTGGCAGCAGCGTTTGCCATCGTTTTAATCATAAATTATAAAGGACTCTCCCAAAAGAGGACTCCAGAGTTGCTTCAGAAAGCAGTAAGACTGAGTCCAAAGCAGAGGGGTGGGGCTGGGGAGATGGCTCAGTGGAATAAGCGCTTCCCTGGCAAGCTCAAGGGCCTGGGTTCAATCCCTGGTTCTGCCACACATACAAAAAAAAAAAAAAAAAGTATTACAAAACAGAGGGGAGGGCTTTGAGAGGGTAGTTCATGGTTGTGTGTCTTTTACTGCAATTTTTTTTAATTTAAACATTCACTGTGTATTCGATCACCTTATGTGTAATAAAAAGCAATCGAAAGGATGTAAAGAATCACGTTGTATCCTGTGCCTGAGTCCTGTTCCCATCTTTGTCAATGTTTTTGAGGTAGAAGGGAAGCGTATCTTCCCCTCCTCCCAGGGACGTCAAGACAGGGCAGCCAATGGGCTGTTTGCAGGATGTTTACCTATGTCAGGGACGTATATTAGCAGAGTAAAGCTGGGCTTATGAGCAGCTACACTTACAAGATAGTCAAACCCAGGGATGGTGGTGCATGTCTATCAGTCCAGCACCTAGGGAGGCTGAGACAGAAGGACTGCAAGTTAGACCCCATTCTGGGCAACCACACTATTTAGGGAGTCTCTGTCTCAAAATAAAACAACAAAGGGCTAAGGGCATAGCTTAGTGTAGACGTCTTGGTTGCGATGCCCAGCGCTACCAAAAAAATAAAAAGTGGCCAGAGGTGGGGTCTGGTCTGGTGTTCAACAGAAGAAGCCTTGAACCACCCTACTCAGAGCTCCCCCTGCAGGTGGAGCTGTGAATTGGGTTTCTTCCTCTTTGATCAGAGCGTTGGGAACAGCCTCAGCTTCCCACAGCTGAGGGTCTTTGTCCTTTGCGTGGGACACAGAATTGAACTCTGCAGGTACTGTTTCAATCTGGTAGGATGCTGGAGTGCAGTGGGCCTGGAGTCTTGCATGAGTCGGAGCGTGCGGTGAAGCGATAACCAAGCTGAATGCAAAGAGCAGGTAGCCTGCTTCATCCTTGTTACCCTCTTTTTTAGAAAAAGATTATTAAAGAAAATTATTCACAACTCGAGTTCAGCACCTAAACATGTTCTGATAATTAAGCAACCTATTATCGCCTGCTGGTCTGTTGTAGCCCCGGGAAACCGAACACCAGCTTTCCTAATCCTGTCCGTCCGGCTGCAGGAGGGTCAGGGGTCAGCAACCGCCCTGACATGCTGCACAGTGACACTGAGTGAGTCCTTGCTTAGAAAGCAATTTTTGGCAGACAATTTGGGGTCTAATCTGTCCTCTTGCAGTCCTGGAAGGAGGGCTTCTTCAGGACAAAATTCCCTTCCCCTCTCCCAGGTCAAGCAAATGCTGGGACCTAGGATCAGTTGTTCATTTTAAAATGAGATTCGTGCTGCCCATGTACCAACTCCCCACAGCGGATGCAATCATTAAGCATTGCAAACATGAACTTAAAAACATTGTAAAATAAAACAAAATGGACTAGATAGCTTACAAAAGAAGCAAACATGCAAAACCCACTTTGAAAGAAACAAATTATTTTTCAAGGAAAAGAACAACCTCGGATCTATTGAAGGGAAAAATGAATTTCTGCACGGCTTACCAATGAATTGTTCTCTACGAAGAGAGAATGGAGGTTGTTTTGGAACTATGTAGAAAGGGACCCCGGGTGACATGTGGATGAAGAAGGCCTGTGACCTGTGTGGAGCAGGAGGCTGGCTCTGTGGTGATGGCAGAAGCAGGATGTGTGTAAAGCCATCCAGAGTGGTTACACCAGAAACACAGAGCCACCAGCCACACGCCCACGGGGAGCACTGAGGGGGACCTGTGGGGGAGCTTATTCTCCTGAGCCAAGGCCCCGATGTTGGACTCACTCTTCCAGAACCTTGAGACGGCCCAAAATGCGCATGCTAGGTGAGGATCACTCCTGTGCGTGTGTATGTGTGCTCTGCTCGTGCTCTTGCCCAGAAACTGGAGTCCCAGGGAGGGGCTCCACCCCCTTGGCCAACAGGGTCAGCAAAGGACAAAGGAGCTGCCAGGATCCCAGACAAGCCTGATAGGTTAAGAGGAGCAGGAGAGCTGTGCAAACGGAAGCGGATGCTCTCGTGCACAACAACATCAGCAATAAAAATGCTCCAGAGCATTGCTTACAGTGGGCATCCTCGCTTTGCTCTGCACGCTGTCCTGTGAAGGCTGGCTGCTCTCTCTTCCTCTGTGGCCTTGGCTTCTGCTTCTGTTCCCTCTCTCCTCCTTCTCTCTGCAGAGATGGAATAGTTGCAAATATTAAGGAAAGAAAGCCCAGGCCTGGCCGGGCTCGGGCCACAGGCCCATCATCCTGGTGCTCAGGAGGCCAAGGCAGAGGACCACTGAAAATCTGTGATCAGCCTGAACTATATAATAAGACTTTGTTTCTAATGAACCAAAAAGAAGCAGCCCAGGCCTAAGAATCCCATGAATGCCTGGAAGATGCTGACTGACTTCCATGAATTCATTCCAGGGATGGAGCTTCTCGCTGCTTATATGACCCAAACTTTTACAAATTATTTATTTAAAACAAGACATTGTTGCCTTTGCTTCAGGTGAAATGAAAAGAAGGGGCTCGTTGTTGTTAGGAGAGGGCAAGACTTACGTGAGTCAGAAATGAAAATATTTTGAATATTAAACACAAATAATGACCATCTCGCAGGATGGCACCATAAACTTTGCAAGTCTTTCTTGGTGAAATAATTGCAGATATCTCTTAGATAACGGCATGGACTGTGTGATCCTGGAATGTACCCAAGACTGGGGATGTGTCGCGGTGAGGGGTACTATTTGGGCAACTGACAAACTTTGGTGGTAGACCATGAGTGACAGTAGTTTTGCGTTGATGTTAAATATCCTGATGTGGATAATTAGACAGGAGAGCGTTCTCATTCTCAGGAAAAGACAATGAGTGATGCTGTCTTCAGTGTATGGGCAAATCGCTCGAGAGAAAGTATACTATAAATGGTCACACATGCACAAACACACAGCCAGCACAGTCAAGAGTACAGATGTACAAAATATAAACAGCTGGGACATTTGAGTAAGTATTATGTGGGCTTTATCCTTGTCTTGTAATTGTTCTGCAAATTCAAGAGATATCCAAACAAAAGCCAAATTTTAAAATGTGCTAGAAAGAATTAGTCTTTTGACTTGTCATGTTGAGAATGTTTTTAAGATATCTTCCTCCTTTTTCAATCCCATGGGTAACTTTCACCAACACATAATGAAGGTTCTGTGAGTGTGATTTGGTGTATGTGGGTGTGAGTTTTTCATGGACCAAAAATTGCATTGAAAGGAACTTCAGTAAAATAATCAGAAAACAGAGACAAAACAGGAAAATATTGTGCTACCAGCGTGGTGAGATTTTGACCTCTGTACCCAGCCCTGTTGGAGGAATAGCTCCAGGGCCTGGAATGCTTTCAACTTAGTTACAAAGGCTGAACTCCCTTACATCTCCTGAGTGCTGTTTTGCAGGTATTTCTCCAAGTAGTCCAGACTTGACTCAAAACCAAATGAACCATCCGCAATCCTTCCCATGGGAAGAAATATTGTCTTTTCAGTATTATAATCCCTAATAAAATGGCATGTTCCTGATGTCAGATAGGCTTATTCTGCAGAAAAACATCCCACCCTGGCACTTCCATAGGAAGAAAAACAGAGGCATCTGGGGGAGGGGTTTGCTCTGGGATATGACCACTCCCTGATTCTGGATGCAGAATGGGTCTCTTCACATTGAAGAGCCTGGATGAACGACTGGGAAAGGAGCGGCTGAGACCCCAGGTTGGAAAGAGCTGGCCCGGCACATGTCTGCCCCTTGGCACTTCGCAGGAGTAAAGAATGCCCTACCACATCTGAGCTCAGCTTCAGGCTTTACACAAACTGCAGTGGTCCATCTTGTGCTGCACCTGCTTTTCTAGGCTGGCTGGTCCTCTGATTTCCTTGTGTGGCTGCTTGCTTGAGGGTTTTATTTTGCATGGTGCAGCCAGGGGTAACTGTGGGGGAGGGGTGGCCCAGAACATGGAGATGAAGCAGGGTTTTCTGTTCTGTTTTTTCCCCATTTTCTCCTCCCTTTCCCTCAAGCCCCACCTCCCCCCTCCTCTCTCTCTCTCTCTCTCTCTCTCTCTCTCTCTCTCTCTCTCTCTCTCTCTACCTTTCCTGCTCAGATTCCAGACCGTTTCAGAGTTCAGCAAGGCCTCTCCTCCTGGCACACCAAGCTACTTCAAAGCCAGGCCATCCTAAGTGAAGGAGAAAGTTTGTTCAGGTGGCTTGCATCAGCCAAGCCCTGGGGAAGGCACAGCGAGCCCAGACAGTGGCCCAGTGTCTCAGTAACCCCTCCCTCCCAGAGGGGCTCAACAAAACCCAGAAACACAGACCCCTGGTCTCCGGGCATTGGCCAGAAGCTGGGTGACACGGCGCTGCCCTCCTGCCCTCGCATTAGAGCCCTGGTCTCAAGGTTAGGATCAGACCCTCAGGGCAAGGAGCTGTCAGTTAGAGATAACTCCAGCCACAGCCGAGGTCTGCAGAGGGGGCTTATCACCTAGCAACTCTTGCTTTCAGGGCGCAGCCCTGGGCTCTGCCCGTAGCTGAGAGCTATCTTGCAGACAGTGAAGTAAGCTTTCCCTCTGAGTGTTCACACAAAGCCTTCGCGTCCTTACTGGGGCCTGGGTGACATTTGACTAGAAATGGGGTTGTGGGATCTGGAAAGAATTATGAGCTTCTTGTTTTGCAGATGTTTCCATTGGAGGATTTAATGGAGGGATCTGGTGGAACAATCGGGAAATCTCAATTCAGACTGAGCCTGGAAACCTCCTTTCCCAGATAGGAGAGAGCGACGCAGCTATAGAAGCTGGCATATTCGCCCTCACATTGCTTATTTTATGCTGAGGGGAAATTTGGCAACAGTTGGAAGGGGCGGGAACGTGGTTACCACGGGAACTCTGCCTCTTCCTTTATCTACCGTGGCAAGGCATATAGAAAGCCGACAAGCATAAATCCTATTAAGGAAAGCACGGGGTTAGGCACCGCTGATTAGAGCACTTCGCAGAATTTACTACTAGACTGTATGCTTGGTACACACACACACACACACACACACACACACACACACACCCCACGCACATTCCTGAGAGTTGTCTGTTCATTAGATTGTTGTTGATTTTTCTAACCCCACGCAGAATGAGAGGACAAAACAGGGGGTGGAGAAGAAGAAAGCCTTTGATATTCTGCTGTTATCTGCAGTAACAAAGGGGCACCCTACAAATGTTTTAAAAATAGCAAATGCAAAATACCCAGCAGGCTGCAGGGTGTAAATTAGGCGCTCTTTCTGGAATTAAAGATTTGGTTTAACAAAGCTCTTTTGTAGGTCAACAGCCTCTTTTGCGTTTAGGCAGGAACCCTGAGCTCCAGGGCTGTTTTTCCAGAATCTAGAAGTTCTTCCCTCTCTCACCTCCACTGACCAGCTCTGCCGGTGCTGCGAAAAGGGGGTGCCATTTGTAACATACAATCCTGAGTTTCACACCCACCCACGCCTACATAAACCCTGCGCTTGATCAATGAAGCAATTACCCTTTTTTGTTTCTTTGCTTTTATATTTAAATCGCGCATATTGTTACTGGTCATCAGAAATCCAGAAAACAAACAAAATCTTCATCAGGGTCCAGTCAGTCAAAGAGCAGAAACAAATTTTGGAGAAATCCAGTCTTAAAGCAAAAAGGTTGGAAAAAAA
>NW_004524780.1:3005981-3013760 GCF_000260255.1 Octodon degus
TGTTCCTCTATTCAACAAACCAGAAGAGAATGTGGGAACCAAAACAGTGGTCCAGAGCAAAAGCACTGTATCCCAAATCTACCTTCTTGGAGCATTTTACAAATCCTTTTTTGAGGAGCCCAACAGTGTCTCAGCATGTTCTGCACACCTGCGCTTATTGTTCAACTTACTTGACTACTGGTGATGCTCAAGTGGAAATCAAGCAAAAGCTACTTGAAATTTACAAACACGGCACCCTGTGTGCCCTGCTGAACTCCAACCACTGAGGTAAAGGCTTTATGTTTAGAGCTAAACCAGCCCACTCCGGAGGACAGTGTCACCCAGCATCCTAGCGTCCTCACACCGAGATGTGCTCATCAGCCAGACACATTGCTCTTCCTTCATTTGTGCAGGAGGACAGAAAAAAATCTGTCCTTTTGCTAAACTCAAATTATTTATTCCCATGTTTTCAAATCTGGAGCAATCCCAAGCGCATTTTACTTTTTTGCCAGAAATTTTCTCTCTACGCCTATGTGCATTTTTGTACTTCAAGCAAATTTTCACCCATATGTTATACATTTGTGGCCTCTTTGTTCATCTATATGTTGTTCTGTATGTCATCTGATCACTTCTCTTTTAGGTGCATGTTAACTGTCTGCTTATTTAGGGAGTGACATATGGAGATTTGTATACTTTTTTTTTCTGTTTCTTTTCAAAAACAGAAAGCCTTCTTTAGGCATTCCAGAAAACATACAAGGTAATGGAAATGATGAATGTTTAAGTCAAAAGTTATTATAGTAAAAGACATTGCCATGAATCCTTCTCAGAATCTTCCCTCTTGCTTTAAGCATGCTCAGCCCATCCTCACGGCCACATTCTGCAGCAGCTCTGGAGTCCTCTTTCCTGAGGGCCTTTACAAGGTGTAATAAAAAACGTGATGAACGCTGCTGCCATGTGCCTTCCGATAGGAGAGCAGACTCGTACAAACATGACCCCGTGTCGTTGTCCACCTGTTTACCGGATCTGGCACCATAAGACTTCTTCTGTCTCTTCCCCAAAGTCAATGCGACCATGAGGGGAGATAGTTTGGATCCATTCAGAACATCAAAGCAGCCAGGACAGTGGAACTACAACAGAAAGAAGCTTAAAGAGCAGCAGCAGAAAGTGGCAAAAGCAGTGGGATGAGTGTACTCAAAGCATGGGGGAGGATTTGAAGAGAGATTAATGGCTACATGTCTGTTACTGCAGTAAATTCTTTAAAAATTTAAATCCAGTACTTTTCTGCCATGCCTGGTAGTTCCGTACTAAGGGATCTAGGCAGTTACTCCTGCAAACCCCCAGTAAGAGCAGTAGGGATGGTGGATTTATGTCTAGCCCAGGCCTGGGTGGTTGATGTGTAATATGAATGCAGTCTTCCTGAAGACTCACTGGAGAGGTCACTCCTTTCCATCGTACCTGGACCCACAAAAAAAGTGAAGATTTTAAGGCACGAGCTCCACACAGAGGTTGTGATGTAAACCACTCTGCTGCCCAAAGCCCAAGCTTTTTCCATTCTATCTCACTGACTGCTATAGCATCTTGCGAAAGCAAACAGCTCCTTCATGACTACCTGAAGTCCAAATAAAATGTGTCACACTCATCCTCTTGGAATACCCTAGCTCTGTTCTGGAGAGTCATCCTTGTGGGTGCACCAGTTGGAGAGGCAGAGAGGGTGGGGTAAAGGCTTCAGACCCGCCCATCTTATGTGCCTGGACTGAGGGACGCTGGGCACATGGTGGAACTTCAGGAAACAAGGGTATGCGAATTCAGCCCATTCTTGTCTTGGAATCTTGCTACCTATAAAAACATAAAATAAAGCAATCTGGACTCACCCACACAGTCATTGTTAAAGGGATAATTAAATGGTCTCTATAGCAGTTGGGCAGAACCCATCAATCTTAGATCTTATTCTTGACTTGATTCTTTCAAAGGGATGGAAAGAATTGTGTGTTCTTTTGCTACTTTGTCCTGAGCTGATCTGGAGTTGTTGTTGTTGCTGTTATTATTATTATTATTATTATTATTATTATTATTATTATTAATTACTACTACTAATTTCCTTGCAATGATGGTCCCAGGTAACACAGAAAAATACTTTCAGTGGTTTCAAATAAAAATGGACACAAGGATAGAACTATAAATACTGCCTTAAAATTTTCAATAGCCCCTTGACTTACGAGGATATAAGAAAAAGCTCTTCAAAGACACAATAAATCCCAACTTCATAATTTTGAAAAGAAAAAAAAAATCAAAAATGTTGGTAGCAAAATGGCCACCCAGCATCATGGCTCTTGACCCAAGTAGCCTCTGCACCCAAGACCCTTCCTGAAAAGCTGCTTAGTATCATTATAGAAGGGAAAAGAGGGACCTCACCACCACTTCACAGACTGGAGCAAGGTTCAAACAACAGGAGAGACTGACAGTTTCATTCCTGCAGCACCCAAAGGTGTAGGACAATATTACACACACTCGTGGTCCTACAGAGTGACGGATAATTTCATCTAAAAGTTGTATGACTAGAACTTGTCTCAAGGAAAATAACAGAAACGTTTTGAAAGTTATGCTTATGCCATAGCAGTTATGAAAGTTGGATTAACACAATCATAGTAACTATCAGGTTTAAATCAGGAGCGTGTATACTTGAGGGTAGAAGAACCGTGCCTGCTACGCTTAGACCACACCAGGATTAATCGAGCAGTGATAAAGCTGCAATTTTCAAGTGCATGTTCATATCCGGGCATCCCTGAAAGCACTGTGTTTAGACTCAAAGCCAGGCTGCTCTGGATGCCTGCCGCACTGTTGGGCTGGATGGCTGCCTATGCCTCTCTAGGGGCCAGAGGCAGAATACACCTGGGGACTGCTGTCAGCGCTGGGCTTCGTGACCCAGAACCTAAGTCTGTGCAGTGGCTGAGCATTCCAGGTAGTCTGTGTGCAAGATGAAACTGCCTTGTGTAGTTAGTTTTACGTAAGAGTGGCGCTCAGTGAAAAAGGTAGATGCCGTGTTCCTTGATCTACGTAAGTACTTCCGACTTGCAGTTTTGTTCATTGCCCTGAATACTAAAAATTTAAGTGAAAATAATTATGTTTGAGTTAATTCATTTGATTAGCACTCTTTGAATATAAGGGGGCTGAAAATAATCCCTGTTACCTATATGTACCTTGTAGGATAAGACAGTAGACAGTGCTGGAAGATATCAGTCCATTCCTTCAAAATTAGATCTCAGATGATTTCTAATGGAGGGTTTGCTCTTGTAAGAAATTTCCTTACCCAGGCTTTTGTTCCAGAAATCAATTTTGTGCTTGCTTCATTTTACAAAACCAATTTCTTAGCCTTCTGGAACCCTTTATACCTTCTACCACAAGGACTGACCAATGTTATCGATGTCACGACGTGAGCTGCGGAATTTGGCCTTCAGGGAAGACAGATTATTTAACATTTCACAAGGTTGCAAGACTGGGCAGAAAGGGAATTAATTCAGGGGAGCGGTCTCCATCCAGATTAAGAAGCTGTGATTAGGACCTTTCAGTGATGGAAATTCTTGGAGACAGATGCAAGCGTCCATCCATCCGTTGCACTCTACACCCTGTTGCTCTTGGAAGAGCAAATCAGCAATCAGAAATTTAAGTGTCGCTCAGAGCTCCAAAGGAACCACACAGCAACACCAAGAAGAGGTGGTCAGCTGCCAGGCAGAGCCTTGAGGACTTGAACAGCTCGAGCATCTGGGGGCAAAGCTGGATCACAGCAGCTCTGCCCATGGGTCCCCTCGAGGTCCCAGGTACCCTTGTCCCCTTAATTGCTGAGCACTGCTTAGAAGCTCAGGAATACCTGAAGTCAACTTCAGATGTCCCCCTTGTTGCACCTGTTTGGAAGCGAAATGAAATCTCATTTCTAGGAGGCAAAAAGGCTTAGTTTACAATCCTATCCCAGATTGTGAGGACCCTACCTTCTCGGGCCATCTGCCAAAAGTCTCAAGGAGCATGACAAATCGCACGAGGGAACAGATGGCCTCTATGGTCCTGTCTTCAGGTTGGTGGCCCCTCCTGTCCACCTCTCCCTGCCTAATGCCACTTATGAGTCTGACGAACAGTGACTCTCAGTTTCATCTGTTCCTTACTGAAATGATAAGAACATTCCTTCCTGCATGGTTTAAACACAGTGTTGTGCTCCAAGGGGCTGACATCAAGCAGATGCAAAAATACTAACAGGTTTTCATCTCCCTTGTGGACATCTATTCTAAAAACTAGCTTAGGATCCTATAGCAGAGGAGAGTTTGGGTTATTTCTGTGCTGCCCACTTCACCGCTGGGAAGGAGCCTTCGGGGCACAGCAGTTGCTGTTTTGCGTGGCCTGACTTGAAGGCCTCCAGCCTTTCAAAGGGTCAGCCAGCTGTAGCACACCTAAACTTCCAGGCATCTTCAGCTGAGCTCCCTGTGCTGTGGCCCTCTCTGAGTCCCAGAGTGAAGTGCTAGAGGGGTTGGGGCCATGGGTTTGGAGAGAAAAGTTCTTCTTAATTCTCTAATAGCATCATGGTGATTCCTTCCTTCCATCCTTCTTTCCTTCCTTCCTTCTTTCCTCCCTTCTTTCTTCCCTCCCACCCTTCAGCTCACCCTCCCTCTTCCTTCCTTCCCTTCTCTCTCTCCCTGTAACCTGCTGAGTCTCCCAGGAACCCAAAGCTTGTCTCAGGCCAGCAGCAGCTGCCACCGCATGTCAGTGTACAATGGGGCCACACTGTGCAGTAGTGGGCCCAGACCAGCAAGCTTGTCACCTTTGATTACTCACCCTATCCCAGTGCTAAAGAAACAAGATGTGAAGAGTGGCCTCTCAAAACGTTTGATCTAACCTGCGAAATCACTGCCACTGGAGCCCTTCCCTGCTGGGAATCCATGTCTGGTGCACAGAGACGTTTTCAATGGACTGTCATTTTCAATCAATGGCCTGAGTATTTCAAACTCCACAGGACAGCCATCCTTTATGAAGAGTAGACAGAGAAGGGGCAGAAGGAACTTCACAGAATTCTCCTTTAGCAGTGTGCTGGCATTACAGCATTGCACTAGGCAGCAGGGAATCCGGTCTTTAAGCCTGACATGTTCTCAAATGTCTGTGTGCACTACCGTGGTCCCATCTGTCCCAGGAAGAAGTTGGATAAGATGGGATCTCGGTGCCCCTCCAGGTCTGCAATTCCATATGTACAGGGAGATCTGGAGCTTGGATCTGCACAAACATGGATTAAGCTCAGCTTCGCCATTTATGAGTGAGCTCCCAAATTATTTTGGAGTTTGTAAGCAGAATATGGGTGGAAAAAGTACCTAATAGATAGGATCGTTTGGAAGATGAAATAAGATTGTTTAATCACAGTAGCCGGCCTAGAGAAGGATTTTGATTGTATGTGTAGTAGGGGACCCAAGGCCTTCACACTGAGCTACCTCACCAGTTGCTTTCTATTTTTTATCTTGAGACAGTTTTGCTAAGTCTTTAAACTGCCCAGACTGGTCTTAAACTTTGCATCATCCTGCATCAGCTTTCCAGAGGGCAGGATGACAGGTGTGGACCACCATGCTGTGCTCACATATTGAAACTCTACTTATGACTGTCTGTAGGGTCAGTTTCTATCTGTTGGTCACTGCTACTAGGACTGTTTTATGAGTTGATAGTCTTAGGAAGAGTTGTACTTGTCTGGAAAGATTTAGATTCTTATTTCTACAGATGCTCTTGAATTGCTGTTTCCAAAAATGCATAGGAAACAGTCAGTAAGTAGGTAAACAAAGAAGACTTGGGTGAAGGCTCTCCAGGCTGGGCAGAGCCAATACCCTACACCTTAGCCGAGCAGATGTCTACTCTGGTCCTTTCAAACTCCCCCTCAGCAGCAACTCTATAAAACCACAGCAAGTGCTCCAGAAATCCATTTACAGTCAACCCGCATCAGAAAGCCAAAGGGAAGAGCCAAGGTAATTAACCCAGGGCGAAATCCTGCCTCCACAAAATTCTCCCGCTCTATTCTTGGATTTATTGTACAAGGTTTTCACTGTAATGGCTCTTGTAAATTAATTGCAGACACAATTGTCTATGGGCATTCTCAGAATAAGTGGCAAGTAGTTAATTGCACCCCAAATTAGCCAATTCTGCCCATAATTAAGCATTTGAAGACAATTAATTGCATGCATAATATTTGCACCTGCAACTAATTGGAGACCCTTATATTGTTCCTGGAAGAAATAAATAAATAAATAGCAGCAGCAACAACAACAAAAGAACCAGGGGCTATTCTCAAAATGTCTTTTCTAGACTAAGGTTTTAGAGAGTTAGCAAAGCAGTTGAGTTTAGGAAATGCTGCGCCGTGTTACAGTTGCCCAACTGGAAAATGCAACTTTAAAATTTATTTTTAATTGTCAAATACAAATCATAGGTTTTTTTGGTAAGGTATGCAATATGATATTTTGGTAGGTAGTATAGATAGATATGGATATAGATATAGATATGTGGATATTGTACAAATGCTAAATTAAGCCAATTACCATGTGAATTACTCTAAACTTGCTATTTTCTTTTGGCTGGAAAAATGATTTCAAATCATTTATAACCAGTAAGGTTTAAAGAAAATTATTCTTTTGCCTGTTTTCTTTTTCATTACAGTTATTAATGTGAACCACTTGTACTTAAAGTTCATTTCTTCAGCTATTTAATAAAAAAACCAAAATAAGGAAACTTAAGATTCTCTAGTACCTGGGGCTATTAAGACCATCTTGTGCATTTAATGATAGTGTTGATATAGAAAGAAAGATTATATCTTCTTAGGTTTTCTATGATTTTTGTCCTTGGGCATCTACATGATTTTGTAACAGTTAAAAAGAGAAATGTTCTTTTATATTTACATCACATGACAAGAAGAGCCATGTGTGTAACATTGCAGTATATCAGCACAATCAAGTCTCACTCTTAAGAAAATAAATTGCTATTAGTTATAATAAAATGAATGTTAACAATAGCAGCAAGGGCCAGTCAAATAGCTCAGCGAACTAAAGTGCCTACAAGCAAGCTCAGGGGCTGGGGGTACGATCCCTGGGCCTGCAGTGCTGGACCTGCCCCAGGGGCGCACTGAGACAGCAATTGAGACTGGGCATGGTGGTACACACCTGTAATCCCAGCTCTTGGGATGCTGCAAACAGGCAGATCACTACGAGTCCGATCTAGTAGTGAGACCCTGAACACTTTGTAGACCCTTCCCTAAAAAACAAAAATACTACAAAAAACAAAAAACAAAAAAAAAAAAAAAACAGCAACACTAGTTTCCTAGCATTTAACATGGATAATATCACTTAAAATGAGCCAGAGATGGGGACACGGAGGGGAGGGAGGAAGAGCGAGGGGTGCACAGAAACTGCACTTTTTGCTCCAAAATAAAATCTGTTAATCTAAAAAAAAAACCACAGTGATTCAAAGAAGATATTTTATTTTCATTCTGTCAATGAGAAGATAGTTCACATGATCTACATGACTTTTCCATGTTACATAGTAGCACTTCCTAAAAATGGAATTTAAACTTGAATAAGTTAATCCATAGAATGCCCTTTGTACAGTTCCTGAGACATAAGAAGTGAATGCTGCATTAAGCACAGCCCGTGCTGATGCCTCTGTTAATTTCTGAGTTTATTCCCTTTTAACAACTGCCTGAAGATGAGATGGAGCAAAACTAAGAGTTACAAGGTATTGAGTGCATCATGTAATAGGTACTATTCATAACAAGCATATTAGAACTATATTATA
>NW_004524780.1:3013860-3015675 GCF_000260255.1 Octodon degus
AAAAAAAAAAAAAAAAAAAAAAAAAAAAAAAAAAAAAAAAGGCCTCTTCGTCAGTTGCTACGTATTTCAAGGGCAAGAGGTTCATTCTTTATTATCCAGCTAGATAAGTAAAATCCTTCTGTCCGTAACCAGCACAGCTTTGGCAGTGGGTGTATTTGTACGCTCCCCAAGTCTCAGCACACAGACGCAGAAGGAGAGCTCCTTAAGACCAGCAGCACTTGTTTCTCTGTTACCACTTCTCAACACCACTGCAAACAGAGGAGCATTTTTGAAAGAACAGAAAGCTTGGACAACCTTGAACAAATCTATGTGTGTGTGTGTGTGTGTGTGTGTGTGTGCACGCACTCGTGCACAAGCGCGCATGAATGGAGATATATAAATTCTGCATTAGTTTATATTTTTTTAAAAAATCAATATTTTAACCTATGAACAAGCACTTGGCAAATATGTCACAAAATGTCCCATAACATAAGCCCAAGTTACACACAATTTGCAGAAATTAAACTTTTCTCATTAGTGGAGATAAAATGAATGCCAATATATAAATCATTTTCACGAGGCAGACCCACCTTAAATTATTTTCCTTGGGAGAGTAAAAATATTTAAATCAAACTCATTGTAAATGTGCAGAACAGTTTTTATAAATGCCTTTAATCGTAAGTTCTATCTAGCATAGAGATCACTCCTGCATTTGGAGCATGCTGGTTGGAATTGAATCTGAATATAGTAGAAAGAAATTGACTTTTTTTTTTTTTTCAAAAAAAGGAACATCAGTAGCAATCAAAATTCACTTTATTAAGCAGCAGATTAATGTTGCCGGGATTCTCCTGTGCACTGTCACGCCGGTTCCCTAGGAGATGATGGAATTTAACTGCCTCGGTGCTGTAGGAGCTGGGTTCTTCTGGAAGCTGCTTCCTGAAGTACACAGGCTGGGTTGTGGCTCCAAATCTGTGACCCGCAGCTCCAATTTCACAGGGCCCCTGGTCTGTAGGAAGGTCCCACACCAAGGCCACTTCTTGCTACTAATTTGTCTCCTCATATGTTTTGGTGGTATCTTACCTTATGAAATTTTTATTCTTCTGTTGTGTACCTACAGACTGCATCCTTTGTTAATCTGCTTAGTTCTTAGCTGTGGTCTGCCATTTAATTTTATTGAAGAAATGAGACTCTCCTGACTTGTGTTAGATCTGGGTTCAAGAACTGCCATGTTTAATACATCCATCCATTGTTTTTATTTAAACCATACACTGAAGAATCAGAATCTCTCCTTACACCTGCACCTTTTGGTCTGTCCATGTCAGGATCCTAGGAAAGGATCCTGAGCTTCCGCATACAGTGCTCCAATACACGTGTGTCGCAGGAGAGGCCCTAGGAACACCTGTGGCATAGGACAGCTTGGGTGAACGAGCCCAGAGACTGGGGCTCCTCCCAGCTGGGATGCTGAGCACCATTCTGGAAACCGCAGCTCCTTCGAGCCTCAATTTCTACCTGTGTGGGGGGGGGGAGGGGTTACAGTATCTGAAAGAGGCTACACATTGTAGACGATCACACCAATTATTACTTTGATGTTTTTATGTCATACTTCTAAGACATTAAAAATTGGATCCCACTATTATTGATCAATAGTCTCGTCAATATCTAAAAAGCACAAAAATATGCATTTACTATTTGGTTTTATTGGTTATGTCTGGCTACTCCTAAATTCCCCCCAGTACTGAGAGAAACATCATTTTATTGAAACAATTTTATTTTATTCCTCCATGCCTGTAGTACATGACATGCACATCCATTTTAGGGAGCAGGGGCGTGTACACA
>NW_004524780.1:3016178-3034330 GCF_000260255.1 Octodon degus
GAGAGAGAGAGAGAGAGAGAGAGATGGGGATTCACGTAGCCAATTACAGAAGCTTGGAAGTAAACTTACCTATGCGTGATCAACTAATCTTTGATGGAGGTGCCAAAAATACACAGGAAAAGACACTTTCTTCCATAAACAACTGTGCGAAATTGATATCCTCACACTGAAAAATACAACATTGAATCCTTACCTTACCCTGTACACAAAAATCATCTCTAAATGGACTATCCTGCAAAAATAAAAACTGAAGCCATAATTGAAGAAGGGATCAATGTCCAAAACAGAAGTAATTTAACAAACCAGAACAATGAGAAAAAAAAAATAAACTAGTCTTAAAAATAAACTACGAGGATGACCTGAATATTTTTCCAAGGGGGATATACAATTGGCTAAGGAGTTTACTTAAAAAAAGTTTTCATCACTAATCATCAGGAAAAGACAAAGGCAAACCATCCTATCAGGATGACAATTGTCAAAAAAAAAAAAAAAAAAAAAAAGGAAAGAAAAGAAAAGAAAAGGGGAGGGAAGGGAAGGGGGAGGACAGAGGAGGGAAGGGGAGGGGACAGGAGAGGGGAGGGGAGGGAAGGACAATGAGGAGAGGGGAGGGGACAGATGTTGAAGGGAAAGGAAAGGCTGTCCAGCTCAACTATCAGGAAGAAAAACCTGCATTCCTCATTCACTGTAGCACTGTCCACAGTAGTCAGTGGATGGAAATAGCCTAACTGTCAACCCAAGGATGACTGGGTGAGGAAATTTTGATGTAAATCTCACAATCAGTGTGTCATATTTGTATGTGTGTGTGTGTGTGCGTATGTGCAGGTAACTGAATATTACTTGAAAGGAAATCCTACTATTGAGCACAACACAAATGAAACTGGAAGACATTACACCCTGTGAAAGTAGCCAAAGACTACTGTGTGATCTGACTTGTGGGTGGAGTCTAAAAGCAGGAGTTAATAGAACCAGAGTACAGTGAGAGTTTCCTGGAGTAGAGGGTGGAGCTAATGAGAGCTTGATTAAGCAAACTTTCCAAGACCTAATGCACACCATAACAACTATCATTAACAATAACATATTTGGGCCAGGGAGATAGCTCAGTGGCAGAAGTGCTTGCCTGGCAAGCACAAGGTCCTGAGTTCAATCCCTGGTACCACAAAAAAAAACAAAACAAAAAAACAACGCACATTGGCTACTTGAAATTTTTGAAGAGGGTTTTAAATATATCATTGTTCCCAAGACTGTAGAAATCATTTCAGTGTATAAACACATATCAAAACAGCCCCGTCCATGCTTTAAATATATAGATAGGTTTTGGGTTTTTTAGATTATTCTTCAAAAAACAAGAAAATTTTTAAAAGTTAAAAATCAAAAACTAGCATTTCAGTTCTAAACATGGCTTATTGACATATGGCGTTGCCTCTTACAACGTGGACAAATCAATCTGTTTATTTTAAAAATCAGCAGGACCTGTGTGCACAGGTGAATGCGTGCACATAAACTTGGATGTGTGTGTGGCTCTTCCAAGCATCAGTCAAGACGGCATGCCTGCCTCTGCAGCTCTCCAAGGGTGCACAGGCATGCTCAGTGCTTCAGAAGGAGCTCAGAGAGGGGACCTGACAGAGCGCGCCTGCCAGCCCCAGAGCTGGAAAGAGGCACTTTCCGCAATGACTCCAAAAGACCTAGAACAAGCATCAAGAAAATGTCACTGAGAACAGAAACAGTAATTAGGGAAAAGAGCTAAGGGTGGGGTAAGAGGTCCATCCATGTAGTGCCCAAAGGTGAGGGTCTGGGGCCAGTGGTCTCTATTCTAGGAGAGAAGGCACCAGCAGGGGACCCGAGCAGAGGCTGCAGCCCCTGCTAGCGGCAGGTCTGTGTGCTCTGCTTCACTCTGTGTACATCGGGGCCAGGCCCACAAGGGCCTGTGGGTCTCCAATAAACCCAAGTGAAAGTGCCTCATGGCATCAACACGGAATGGCACTGTGACGGCTCACACCCAGAATGTGCTCCAGATGTCCTGTGTTCCCAGCTGTGGCTTTTGGAAGGCGACTGGATCACTCAGTGCTGCACCTGTCAGTAGAGTCACCCGTGGATGAGTTCAGAGCTGACTGTACTGTGGGGAAGTGGAATCTCCCTAGGGGAAGTCGCAGGGATCTGACCTGGGAGGGTCTGGGGTCTTGTCCCCAGCTCGCCTCTGCTGCCTGCTTCCTGACACCATGAGGTGAGCAGCCCTCCTCCACCACACCCTTCCACCATGGTGTACCTTGCTGGAGTCCAGCTGGTCAAGAAGAGACACTTCAGAACCACCAACCAAAAGAAGCCTCTCCTCCCTGAATCTGTGGGTGTTAGAGATTTTTCCCAGTGATGAAAAAGTTGAGCAATACCCACCTAACACTTACCAACTACAGATTCTCCCTTGCCCACTGCAGAGGGGCTTGCATGTACCCACTAAGTCCTGCACAGACTGCAAGACTGAGACATGGGCTTTGAGCAGGACTTCCATGCTCAGCATCAACAGAGCACCACCAGCAGCCACAGGACTGACGCCAAACCCTGGCACTTCACGGAAACAAAGAAATGAAAACGTTCAGGGGAGTGAAACACACACAAGTTTTATTTTGTGACAACGATAAGCCTTAAAAGCATTGGAGCATTTCTAGAGTTTTTTTTAATCCCCTTTGAAATAAACTTAAAACATGGCCATGTCGATTAAGTCCCTGATAAAAATTTTGAACAGGACCAAACAAATAGTACGGACTGGGGCACACTGAAAGGTAGCTTTATCATGTGGGGCAAAGGCCCATTAATCAAAGATGCAGAGGGGAATTTACTAGCAGAAGCAAAGAGCTCTTGTCTGAGCTGTGTTCTCCTAGATGCTGGGCTGCAAAACCCAGGCGCTCCTCACGTGCATACAAGTCTGTACCCAGGCACCACGCGGCAACTGCTTTCGCTCCTAATGCAGTTCTAGTATAACTGCTTCTATACTACATTAATCCCTCACAATCTTTTTTGCTTTTTAAGTCATTTGGATTAACCACACTATGTACAGTTTTTTTTTGTTTTTTTTTTACCCCAAAAGAGTTAAATACATGAGCCTTCATTGTACCTTTCTTTTCCATTGCAGCACTAGAGAAAGCTGATACTATAGTACTATGCCTGGTATGCCCCATAACTGCCTGAAGTAGTGGATTCTGGTCCAAACTCCAAGCCCTTTAAAGCCTCATGGGATGGACAGCCTGGGGCACTGTGGGTGAACAGTCATTCCTTTGGGTAAGAGTGGACCATTTTGCCCTATGGAATGACACTTCCTACTAGAAGGACTGTGATCTTGAATAATTTCTACCTTTCTCTGTCTTATTCCAATTAGGAAGCCCATCTGTACAGATCTGGGCAGTAACCACAGTTACACATTCTGCATTGATTACACCCACTTTGGAAGGCTTAACAGATGTTTGGGGGTAACCATGTTTGTCAGTCCCCTCCTCAACAGTGAATTTTTTTAACCTACATTTATTACTGTCACTCTCTCCTCCCTGAGAACAACCATCAGTAGGAAATTGCTCTGCATGGGGAAATTCATAATCACCCGCCCACCTCGGCACCCACTTTGCTGTCGGATGCCTTTCCCTTAACACCTTCCAAAATATAATTTTAAAGTGTGCTCAATAAAATAACCAAGCTTGTTCCTGTCTTGCCATCAGCCCCCAGTCAGAGGTTGCAGCCACGGTGACTGGGAGTGGAGGACCAACAGACAAGAGGACAAAGAGGCCAAGCATAATGTCTCTGTGCTTTTCTGGCTTCAGGCTCCTAACGCCCTGCTTTCTACAGAGCTCCCAGCCATCCTGTCTGCTCATCCCTGGGTTTACTGTCCACAGAAACCTCCTGCATGGCTGGCCCTGCCTGCCTGTCCCTCCTCCTCTGCCTCCACAGCAGTGCATCTCACACACCACGTGAGCAGACGCTCACAGAGGTGTAATTCAAACAGCTGTGCATTCGCAGGCCAGCCCCACTCCTTTCAGAGTCATACAAAAGCAATGAAAAGAATCGCTTCTAGAATACAGGGCACACATCAGATGGTACCGGCCCCAGCGGTACTGTGGAACGTGTGCCCTCCTAGTGTAAAATCCCTGTAGCCTCCGCAAACACCAGCACCTCAGACAGCTGGGTCTCTCGGAACACAAGGCATGTCATTTGCTAGTTTCTCACCTTACCTTCTCTTTAAATATGTCCCACTACTACCTGCTAGGCAGAGCCAGGTGTAAAAGCATAGTCCTACTATGTCAGGAGATGGGACAATCTTCCAATGCCTTCTGTTTCAACAGCCCAAATGATCAAAGCAGTTGGAAGCCAGGAGGTGGGGAGGAAACCAGGGGAAAAATTACAGATTCATTTCTCATTGATTTAGTGAAGCTCCACAGCCTGCTATGCACACATTTTGTAAAATAGTTATTTCAAAACTCACATGTCTATTAGTCAATGACAAGCAAATCTCCTACCCAGAGGCACCGCTTGTGCTGGGGTGGGGCTGGAATCATTTTTCCGCATTTGTACTCCCTGGCGTAACCTCCCCTGCGTCTCCTTATTAAGGCTGGGCTTGGAGTGAGTCACTCGCTGGAGACATATTTAATCAAAATTACTCTCTTCCTTGACTTGGGCTTCTGATGGACAGGACTGAGAGATGAAATATTAATGAAAATGGAAGAGACAAAGAAGGAAGCCTACTGGGTGGGTTGCATATTTTGTTCCAAGGCCATCTCTGGGAGGGTGGAAGAAAAAATGGATATGAATGAGCTTTTGGAATTCTTCATTTGAATTGTAAACTAATAAAAAGAAAATCAAATTGTGTCCAAGAGAATAACTGGGTTTGAAACCACAGGAAGAGCATTTTCGGACCTGAGCAAGTCACATTATAACTAGTGCAGATAAGTTTATTAAACCACCTAGGCCCAGATGGATCATACGAGCTCAATTATACAGGCACATCAATTATACAAGTTCATTAAGCTACCCAGGGAGAAACACAATAAGATATTTAGAAAACACTATACATTGTACCCAGGCCCTTGCGGAGGGAAAGGAGCAAGTAAATTGTTAGTAACTGACTTCGTGTGGTACCAAACAAAATTCTACCCATCAGACTTGATGTCTAGCATCCTATTTGACAGCTGCAGTAGCCATGTGAAGACATGCTGTAGATTTCAACACAAATATTAGAGAACTTAGTGACTTGAATAATTTTAATAGGTGAGGCACAGGCGATTATGTAGGAAATTATCAAAGGAAAGAAACAACTATTTAAAGTAAAGTTTAAAATAAAATTAGGCTCAGAAAAATATATCTGTTTACACTTTCAAATAAAATTTGTTCATGCCAATTTTATTCTGTAGGTGATTTGGGAAAATGTCCTTTTTTACATAGATCCACATATGTTTGACTAATGTGTCCATACAATATCTAACACATGGGTTAAAATCGTCGCAAAACAAGTGCAATACTTAGTACAGAGACAGATTTATTCAGTGAGTGGGAGGGTCTGGAATCTTGCTCTGGTCACAGTTGAAGGATTATGATATTCAGCACTTAATTTCTAGCGCTTTGTCCTTCCTTTCTGGTCACTAATTCTCCTTGTGGAGGTAGAGTAGATTTGTGAACCTACTGCCCTTTAAAATTTCTTTCCACTGCTATCCAATCTATTAGAAACCTCCACTGGTTTTACTGAGATAAAATTCAATAGGAAGGGGCTAGTAGGGCAACGTGGTGTCCCATTTCTGTAATTCTAGCAGTCTGGGAGGCTGAGGCAATAAGGTTGCGAGTTACAGTCTAGCCTGGATACCATGGGGACTGAGGGAGATTTAATTTCAACGTAAAACATGCAAAAAAGGGCTGGAGATGCAGCTCAGTATGAGGACCTTGAGTTCAGTCCTTAGAACTGCAGGGAATCAAGAAAAATACGAAGGATGGTTCTGTGGGCCCTGAGACCAGGAGACTAAGTCCTTGTAGTCTACAGCTGTCTTCTGTTCACGTGGGAAAGACTTCAGATGTGCTGAGGCCCAGTGGGCCGGAAGGGCTCCTCCTGCCGCCATGGCCAACGCCACCCCAGACCTCATTCTCACAGCTGGATCCTCCCAGACCCTGAAGGACTGGAGTCAGGCTGCATCATGTGTGGCCGCTGTGGGCGGGAGATCACATGCAGGGCTCTACAACAGCCTGGGGTGAGGAAGCCATTTCGGTAGTTCAGCTATGAGGACAAGGTCTAGGGGACGTAGACATGAAGAATGGAGCTCAGGTCGGGCCTGGTGGCACACGCCTGTAATCCCAGCACTTGGGAGGCAGAGGCAAGAGGATCCGTGAGAGTTCGAGACCAGCCTGGGCTACAAAGTGAGTTTAAGGCCTGCCTGAACTGCATAGCAAGAGCCTGTACCAAAAAGACAAAAAATAAAAAAGAGAAAAAAAAGGGAATGGAATGGAATGGAATGGAATGGAATGGAATGGAATGGAATGGAATGGAATGGAATGGAATGGAATGGAATGGAATGGAATGCAATGGAAAGAAAGGAGCTCAATGTTCCTCTCAGTGGAGCTCCATTCCTGCCCACGCACTGTAGGCCGCCTGTCTTCTGCTTCATGATGCCTCCAGGCGCGCGGCACAGAACCATCTCACCTGTAAGAGATGCACTGTGACATTGGCCAAGCAATGGCCATGACTTATCCACATGGCTGACACTGACAAAGGTTCTACAATCTGAGGTACAGGATCTCAGGATAAATCCTGAGGGGATTTCACTGACCTTATCAGACCCAAAAGCTTCAACTCTTGTTGCATAGGTCCTGCTTTACCTTGGTCTTAACCATCCAGCAGAAAAGTATAAAAACGAAATATAAGAAGTAAAGCCGTGCTGTTATGTTGACCTGCAAGGGACTCAGGTCAACAATTTCTTGCATTGCCAGTGAAGTGGAAGACCCAATACTATTATGGGCTACTGGACTCTTTTAGAATATTTTGCTGAGTTAACACACCTATAATATTCAAATAACGGAACTTAACAAAAAAAGGGTATACAGATGAATGTTCATTTGGTATCTGTGTATTCAAAGTGGTTAGGATAGATATATAGTTACATTCTCTTAATGAATAGAGGGATTTGTTCTAATGGTGTTTGTAAATAGGATATCAATTCCGTATCTTGTACAGCAATTAACCACTAGGAAGAATGTATGCAATGTGATAATTATTGAAACTGTCCTACCACTTTGATTTGAAACTGTCTCATTGCTATTTGTTTCTCAATAAAATTATGAAAAAAAAAAAAAGAAGAGGCACTGTAAGATGTCAGGAAGGAAGTGGAGGGTCCATGCTGTCGCAAAGATACGTCTTGCCTGTTTTCCCTAAATAATATTTTTGACCCATGGGAAATAGTAGGCTTATCCAACTCTTTTCTCAAGCTATTTTGTCTTTAATGTAGAGACTTTAATCTTTTTAGTCTTTTCCTATACTTTATTTTTCTCTTTTTCTATACTTTGTGTCACTCAAATGAGAGGTAGGGTGTGGTACTTAAGCTTGTGCTTCTGCCGGGCGTGGTGCCAAGTGCCTGGAGTCCCAGCTACTCCGGAGGCTGAGGTGGGAGGACCGCTTGAGTCCAGGAGTTCTGGGCTGCAGTGCGCTGTGCCGATTGGGTGTCCGCACTAAGTTTGACATCAATATGGTGACCTCCCGGGATCGGGGGACCACCAGGTGGCCTGAGGAGGGGTGAACCCACCCAGGTCGGAAACAGAGCAGGTCAAAACTCTCATGCTGATAAGCTTGTGTTTCTGATTTGCATCACTCAATATTATATTTTCCAGATGCCTCCATTTTTCTGCAAATGTTTTGAATGTATCTTTTTGACGGTTGGGTAGTATTCCATTATATAGAGACAGTACATTTTCCTTATCCGTTTGTCTGTTGATGGCGTATGGGCCACTTCCAAGGTTTAGCTATTATGAGCTGTGCTGCTATAAATACGGGTGTGTGTGGATCACTGTAACATGTCGTTAACTCTTTTTGCAAGACAGCTAGAAGGGGAATGCCTGGGTCAGACAGGATTTCTCATTTTAGTTCTCAGGGGACTCGCTATCCTGCCTTCCATAAAGGCTGCACCAGCTTGCATTCCCTTCCACAATGCAGGAGGACACGGGCAAATATTTAAATCAGCCAAAAACCACAGACTGGTTATTGGTTAAGGACTTCACAAATGTAATAGCTCTCCTTAGCAGTGCTCTTTCTCTGCAGCTACCTAAGGCACCAAGTCCCATGAATGCAAAACAAGAATCACCTTTGGTGAACAACTGACAGCAAGCCTTGTCCTTCAGGGAAACGTGTAAGCAATTTGCCTTTGCTCATCTTAGGCAAATGGATAATCTACACCTTCAAGAAGTCCCTGGCTGTCTCTCATTGTGGCTGGTATACTCATGTCTTACAAACTTCTAATCACTCTGCCCAGAAAAGGGAGAGCGGTGGAGCCGAAAGCAGCACACCCTTTCCTCCATGTCTACTGTCAAGCAGTCTCCCCCTTCACATTTCTAAAGAACAGAGAGTAGATGCTAATTAAACACCATATTTCTCAGATAACCCTAGCTGAGTGAATTGACAAGATGTTATCAGTGGGCCTTTTGTTGTGTTTGATCCAGTTCTCTATAAAGCTGTGTAATCCCTCATTAAATCTGCCCAAATCATGCACCTCAGTGTATGCTTTGAACAAAGCTCTTCTGCTCATTTCTGCAATCTGGGGAGCAAATCATGTTGGAGGGGCTGCTATTACTCCGATGGACTGAATCTTAGATTTTTTTTTTTTTTAAAGAAAAGCATCCCCTCGTCTTTGACTTTTATTGTTATAGGGTCCCAATCTGGATAGAAAACAGAGCATAGCTTTGCTTAGGACTGGAGCAGAAAGAAGGGGATAGTTCAAGGTGGCCTCTTTTAGACATGCTGTAGCACCTTCTACACCCATGCACTGGGGAGTCAGCGCCTGGACAGGCCCTCTTACTGATTTTCCCACCGCTTTCCCTTCACCCCTTCCCCTTTCCTCCATGTCTTGTGCCCCTTCTCATTAGCCAAAGATCTAGCTCCCTATTCCTATCATCTTTTATTTTGCTCTTTGATTGACTTATACTTTGTGTTTGTCATGTAGGAAAAAAAAAACAAAAACAGGTGATATTTGAGCTTGCCTATCTGACGTGTTTCACTTTTCACATCATTGTCTCAAGATACATCCATTTTCCTACAAGTGACTAGGATCTGTCCTTCTCTATGCCGGAATAGCACTCCCTGGTGCATACATACAGCTTTCTTTACCCGATCTTCTGTTGTGTGTATATAGATTGCATCCAAGAGTTAGCGATGATGAGGTATGCTGCTGTAGCTATGGCTAGGCATGGAGCACTGCACTACAATGCTCTTTCTGAAGCAGAAATGCTTCTGTTGTCTTTTATTTACACCCACCATACCCAGTCTTCTATAGGGATTCTCTTTGTTGTTGTCTAAGACAACCCATGATAGGAATTCTACTTTGGAGGGGAGGACGTTGATGCTTGGAGCCAAGCTATCTGGGAACCCACTGAAGAAGGCACCTGGGGACCTAAGAGGAGAAGAGAGGTATAGACAGCTGGGATGTAGCAGCTCTGTGGCCAAGATCAATTCGTGATCGAGGTCCAGGCATCAGGTGCAGTGAGAGTTCCCGTGGCAGCGCACCTTAACGGGAGATCCAGAAAGGACTGTGCATGAACAGGCAGATCACAAAAGCCTAGTGGACGCAGGCCCAGGGACACTCACGCTCTTCAGGCTGGGGTGCAGCATGAAAACAAGAAGTGGGTATCCGTGCTGCAAGGCCATTGATGATGGAGTCTGCAGGCTGCTGAGTGATCTTCATGGACCCAACATCCAGCAGGTCACCATGCCCAGACACAGCCCAAGCGCACACCTTCCTCCAGAGTCAGGCCCTGGCTTCCCATGGGATGAACTTGCAGCGCTGCACCAGCAGCGAGGACATGCAGAGATGCTTAGAGTCAGCTGCCCTGGTGGTCTAAGAGAACAGAAGCTCACCTCGGACTCGTGACAGACACTCAGGCAGGATGATAATGGGAGACACCTTGGTGTACCCAGCTGGCAAAGAGGACCTCAACCTAGGGAGAAACAGCAAGACAGAGTGGGAAGGCTGAGAGCTTCGCTCCTCAATAACAGGGTCAGAGGCCCAGAGGGCATTGTGCTTCTCCTTACCTGGATGAGGACACTTGAATAGAGAACCCTGGGCCAATTGCACCTATCACCACAGCTTCCCCCACCATTTGAACTTTCTTTGATGAATGTTTGGGAGGCTGATTCACACTCTTTCCTCCTACAGCTATGCATGGTTTCATCCCTTTATGCCCTCATTTTCTCAGTAGGCTTCATTAAACACGCACCATGATCAAGTATTAACGTACCACGTGAGCACAGGTCATAGAAATGTGGTCTGTATTTAAAACATTTTAACAAGGCACTGGTAGGAAAGTCTCACAAACAATCCCAATTCACTTTGGAAAGTGAGACAGACAAAACATATTGATCACTAAAAGATGTAAGAGTGATTTGTTTGCTATGGTCCCTGGGGCTGAACCTGGAGCCTCCGCACTGACACTTGTACCTCAGCCTTCCAGCAATCTGAGGTAACAGCTGTGCACCACAATGTTTGTATTGTGCTATTTTTAGTCCTCTTTCAACTTCTGCTTTTATCAGTCCACCATTGTAGCGTATAATGGTCTCATTCCTCATGACAAGTCGGTACGCACACACATAACACCTCTTAATTTTTGTTTCATCCCGTTTCTCTCCCCTCCTTCTCTCCCCACCATCTCTTGGACCCTTTCCCTTCTGCAAAAGCTGTCTCTCCCTGTTTCCTATGATCTTTTGTTTTGCTCTGTAATGTATTTATACTTTGAGTTTCTCATATAAGAAAAACCTGTGATCTTGAAAGCACAAGCTCAAGATTCAACTTCCTTTTGCATGGAAACCCATCTAGAATTGTCTTCCAAGATGCCTGAAATCATTCTGCTGTAGACTGGCCAGTCCATCCTGAAGGCCCTATGGCACACCCCCCTACCTGCGCACACACCCCCCACCTTCCCATGCCCCCACCATCTGTTAATGTGCTGAAGGTTTTTCTTTTTTTAATTTTATTTATTTATGTATGTCTGTGTGTGTGTGTGTATGTATGTGTGTGTGTGGCCAGCTCAGCCCACCAGGGGACAGGGCTGGCTGGCATGTGGTGCTGGGGGATTGAACCGCGGTCCCTGTGCTTTGCTAAGCTTGTTCTAAGTAGGTGCTTTAGACCACTGAGCCATCTCACCAGCCTCGTGCTGAAGGTTTTTAACTCCTCTACCTGCTTGGTGTGTTTTGCTTCAGACTGATTGACAACAGACCGTCACTTATGCATTTAAGGTGTGCCCGCGGCTTCTGGGCAAGGCTGGAATCAGTCCTCCCAGAGATGCTGCGCTGCAGATGGGTCCAGCTACTGTTCCAGAACAGTTGCAAGGCCAACAAATGGAGTGATGTCCCACGGGACGCACAGCCACAAGGCTAAGAGAGATCCCCTGGCAGCATCACCCGCTCCTCCCCTCAAGCCTGGCACAGAACTAAATGACGTGAAGCTGGATACAGTACAGCTAATCTTGTCTTTTATTAAGTTGAGACAAGTCCATAATGAAAACTGATGCGAGAAAGCTTCCAGGCACGATTCCTTCTCTTCTTTGTAAAACCTCCATGAGAACACTGGCTGCGTGTGAGAAATGTTTCCCTGTGCGTCTGTGGTCCTTGTTGCTTTGTGAACCCTGGGAGATCAGAATCTGTGTGAGGTCTGATGATCTAATGCTTAAGGGGACAATACAGATGCTGTTTCTTTCTCTTTCTGTCTAGCTTTTAAAATCAGAAGCAAGCCGGCCAGAGAGCTCAGCAGATTAAAGCGCCTGCATATACAGGTGCAGATACCAGGGTTTGATCGCCGGCCTGCTGCGACAGCCCCGCTCCCACTGAGATGGCGAATGAGACTGGGCACGGTAGTATGAGCCCATAATCCCAGTGTTTGGGAGGCTGAAAACAGGAGAATCACTACAAGTCGGATCTTGTAGTGAGACCCTGTGACCCTGTACTAAATATGATTAAAAATAAAGAAAATCAGTATTAAGAAGATCCACAATAAAGCCTATCTATTGGCTCTCGGGCATTATTTTTAGGCAAATCTTACTATGACATTCAGAGACTGTAACGTCAATTCCCATTTTTTATTTATTTTTTTTCAAAGTTTTATTGACAAACAGATAGCAATGAGACAGTTTCAAATCCAATCGGAAGGACAGTTTCAACAAATAATACACTGCATATATTCTTCTTAGTGGTTAATTACTGTACAAGATGCGGACTTGTGATCCTATTTACAAACACCATTAGAACAAATCATTCTATTCATTAAGAGAATGCAACTATATATCTATCCCAACCTCTTTGAATACACAGATACAAAATGGACATTCATCGGTATACCCCATTTTTTCTAAGTTCCGTTATTGAATATTATAGGTGTGTAAACTCAGCAAAATATTCTAAAAGAGTCCAGTAGCCTATAATAGCATTGGGTCTTCTATTTAACTGGCAATGTCAGAAATTATTGACCTGAGTCCCCCACAGCTCAACTTAACAGCATGGCTTTATTTCTTCAATTCCCGTTTTTTAGACAGGCACGTGGAGGCTGAGATAAGTAGAATAGGCACAAGGGGTGTCGTTCCTCCAGCTTGGACCCAGGTACTGTTGGAAGCACTTTGGAAGTCTAGTCTTACTTAATCTTCACAATAGACTTATAAGACAGATAAAGTATAATTTCCACTCTTTCATAAGAAGGAAGCTTAGAGATGTTGAGGAACTTGCCAGGATCGTGGAGCTATTAAGCAGAGGCTCAGGGAAGGGCAGGTTTGAGGCCAGTTAGTTTTACTTTAGTGCCTAGGTCCTTAATGAGTTCACCCAATTCCCTTGTTAATGACAGGCCTGGGGCACAAGCAGACGGTGACAGCGCACTATTCCTCTTGCTAATGACCAGGTTTATGGTATGGCAAAGGTCGCCATCTCCCAAAGCGCAGTTTCTTCATCTTTGGGGCACTACACTGAGGTCCAACACGGCAAAGCAGACACGAATTTCTTCTTGGTCATTTCTGGGAGGTTGTTTGTTCAACCTCTATTTAAAAAGAAAAAAATGAAGACATTGGTCCTTGGTGTTCATGGTGGTTGAGTTATAGTATTCTCAGCTGGTTTTTTGTTTGTTTGTTTGTTTGTTTGTTTGTTTTTTGTCTTTTTCTAAATGCTGGAAATCAAAGGCAAGGCCTCAAGTGTTCTATCACCCAGCTGCACCTCACATCCATGCTTAGCCCTTTGAAATAAGCTGCAAAAGTCAATCTGCTGTTTATCCAGCCCTGAACCCAAGAACATAATGACAGGAAAAGCTAAACAGCTCAGATTTTCATGATTTGTCCACTTCCTATCTATGTGACTTTGTTAATTTATATAGTTCTTTGCATTTACAATTCTTCATCTTAAATACAGTAAAGTGGCAAAAATAATAATAGTCATTATGGGTGGGTGATTAAGGAGATACATTAGATCATGGTGGACAGCTTTTAAAAATAGAGCTGTCAACCAAGCATGGTGGCTCATGCCCATTATCCCAACACTGAGGAGCCTGAGGCAGGAGGATTGTCTTGAGTTCAAGACCAGCCTGGGCTACAAAGTGAGTTCAAGACCAGCTTGAGTTGCTTACCAAGATGCTGTCAAAATACTGAAAGCATGATGAACTGATCTTAAAAAGAGTTATGACCAATTAGACACTAATATGCGATGTCTGCTAATTTGCATGCATGTAACACAGCCCCGTGAGGTGGCACCAAAGCCTCTCATGGGTAAACTGAAGTTGCCCAAGTTGTAGATGACAGCTGATGGGTTTCAGACTGCTCTGTTACTGGTCTGTGTGCAAACATGGGTCAGTCCGATGAAAGCAGAAGGTCACGAGTTAATGAACAGAACAGAGTTACATACATGACCTTAGGAAAGCTGTGTAGTGTTATAAAATAACCAAGAATATTCCTGCTTATAAGGTCCAGGTTATAATAACTCTTGGAGTTTCCATGTGACTATAAGCTATTGTCAGAATATACAGTGCCTCCCCTTGCTTTAGTGTCCAAGGAATAACTCTTTTCTTCCTCTGTGGAGGTAGAACTGAGTCTGAGGGAAACACAGCCACGAGCAAATTCTGAAATTTTAACTTTAATCTGGTGGCATTAACAAATAAAATCATGAGATCATCCTTCCTGCCTACCTCCTTCACCAACATTTTGATCATGTTATTGATTTCAGACTTTGTTTATGAGACAAGAATGCCCACAAGAAATAACCCCAGCAGGATGACAGCATTCTTCCAGAGCAGTGGCAATGGCTCTCTGATTAACGGAGAGTATTTTTGCTGACTTCTCAATAGAAGCCAAATTATCTCATTTCTGCTTATTGGCTACCAATGTAATCATATACATCTTTTTATAGAAGTAGCTTTATAGATGGTAGAATTAAAATAGGTTTGGGGAGCTATAACCTTGGTTTAATTCTAGGCCAATGATTTTTATTTCTGAGACCATGGGGAAATAATCATACTTTGATGAATCTCGGTCTACTCATCTAAAAGATGGAGATGAAGTGAGTGCCAGTACATAAAAGGTCATAATATATAGTGTCTCATTGCTAGTAGGAAGTTTATAAAATTATGCTTTCCGTGTTCTCCCCCAGAAGGGTATGTAACTATAGAGGCTTCACAGTGGCTAGAATTGTGCCCTGCGCAAATTATGCTCCTGATGAATATTTATAGAATTAAACTGCATTTAGAAAATACAGAGAAGACAAATGTTTTGGGGTAAAAGTTTTGTGTCATATAAAACACAAGCTTAGAAACTCACATTTGGATATTTTAATTGCATGCATTATAGTTCCAATGCAAAACCTAGAGTGCCCAGGCCTGGTTTTCATCATTGGTTTATTTACTTTCAACTGCTCTTACGTGAAACCACAGAGTTCCAAGGCAGGAGGGCACAATTCTAAGACAGAGTTAAATTTATGTTGAACATATTTCATTGGCTTAAAGATGCCATTAATCACAAGATGGGTATGCATAATGGATGGGAATATAATAATGCTAATACACTGGAGCATGATTTCTCATGCATTAATTGCAAGATGGAATCTTATTGCAGAAGCATTAAAACAGGGAAAGCCTGAGCCAGTGGGGTGTGTTACTGAAAGAATGTGATCCTCAGTTTCTCCACCAGACAAATATGTGTGGGAATGAAAAAGGAAATATGGTGAGAATCAGACAAAGAAAAACATGCAATATACTTTACAAATGCTAAGACAGTCTGAAAATATAGTTTATAGATGAAGATCTCATTTGGTGAAGAACTAAATTTAGAGGTTAAAAATATCTTCTGACTTTCTGGTCTATTTTTGCACTAAATGTATTTGTTTATTTATTTATTTATTATGTATTTGGTACAGGGTCTGACTATGCAGCTCAGACCTGTAGTGATCCTCCTGTTTTCAGCCTCCCCAGCTCTGGGATTATAGGTGTGTTCCACCACACCAGGTCTGGAGAGCCAGCTCAGCATGCCAGGGAGAAGGGCCAGTGTGCATGTGGTGCTGGGAATCGAACCCTGGTCCCCGACAGATAGTCTAAGAAGGTGCTAAATCCAATGACATATCTTGCGGACCTCTAAATGTTGTTGTGATATTTTTCTTCTTGCTAAATATGTTTCCTGACTGTTCATATAATACTGGGACCAGAAAGTACTGCCTTTTGTGTTTATTTCACTGTAAATATGCCAATATATAATTATAATATTCTGAACTTTGTAATACTTTTTCTTAAGTGCATATTTCTCAAAGGTTTCAGTTTTTTAAATTTGATTTCTTTTCAGTTTAGATGATTATTAAATTCTGAAATTAATAGTTTTGCTGTTATTTTAAAAATTGTATCCTGTTCAAGTTATTTATTTAAAGGAATTAACACCAAATTTCAATCAAATCCAGAAAGAAAAAAAGAGTGAAAAACATAGAAGAAAAAAACCAAGAAAATTACCCAGATCGGGGAAAGGACCAGACATTCTTGGAATGTGTTTTGCAAGTCTAGGATACCAGATACGAACACTTTGAGAATTCTCAGTCTATCCCTTGACTTCAGATTGGGCCAGAACAGAGCACTATGCTGAGATTCAGGTAACAAACCTAAGTGACCACCTGCCCTACCACTGAGCGAAGCTGGCCAGTGCATATTCATCATCCCCCGGGCTTCAGCCAGCTCCTCCTGCAGGGACAAGCAGTGCGCTAAGAGCAGCATGATTCAGCCCTGCACATCTCTCCTGCATCTCTGGTTCAGTAAAACCCACTGCTGCCATGACTGGAAGATGGCTCAACCACTTGCCAACTTTGACTCATTCCTGGGAGAGCCATGAATGTGAGCTAATGCAATGCAAAATGTTTTGCAAGTTAAGGACAGACAGGGGAAACTAAGGCAAAGATGTTAAAAAAAAAAAAGGAAGGAAAGAAGGAAGAGAAGAGAAGAAGAAAGAAAGAAAGAAGAAAGAAAGAAAGAAGAAGAAAGAAAGAAAGAAAGAAAGAAAGAAGAAAGAAAGAAAGAAAGAAAGAAAGAAAGAAAGAAAGAAAGAAAGAAAAAGAAAGAAAGAAAGAAAAGAAAGAGAAATTATGAAATGGAAAAGGATAGTATTTTAAATTTCAGATGTAGCACATCCCCTGGACGCTGCTTGCCCCCCGCCAACCCCAACGCTGCTTGCCCTTGACTTCTTACAGCTCTGTCTCCACGATGATTCAACTCTCGCGCAGACCCCAGCTGCAGAGCCCCTCCTGAGCCTTTCCTTAGTGTGTGCCATTTGCCTGTATTGTCATTTTCCCCACCTCTGCCTTCTTAAAATCCTAAATGTGCATCACAATCCCACTCTGTTTCTCCTGCTCTCATAAAACTTTTCTGCCTCAGAGCATTCTTTCTCAATAAAGCATTCTCCTTAACATGTTTTGTGCACACCCACAGTGATTTGTGTACGTTTGCTTGGGATTTTATTTCATTATTTTAATTTTTTTCTGTATCTTAGGGAAGAGTGTACAAGACATTCAAGGTCTCACTACTAGATCGGACTCATAGTGATCTGTCTGTTTACAGCCTCCCAAAGCTGGGATTACAGGCACAGGCAACCACGCCCAGTCTCAATTGCTGTCCCAGCGGGCCCTGCGGGTGGGGCCCACACTGCAGGCCCCAGGATCAAACCCCAGCCCCTAAGCCTGCTTGTAGTTGCTTTAATCCGCCGAGCTATTTGGCCTGCCCTGATTGGGATTTTAAAGATCTCTTGTTTTTCTTATGGATTTGAACTACTGGGTTTCATTTATATTTTTTAGTCTCAGACTTATGCCTATAATTGTTCAATTTTTATTGATTAATTTTGGTTTATATTTTTGAATTTTTTAAAAAATATTTGTTTAATGATCCTCCTCTTGTCTCTGCCTCCCCAGCTCTGAGATTTAGGTGTGTGCCGCCTCATCCAGTTTCAGTGGCCTGCTTGATGCCGGGCCTGCACGGTGTGTGGTACTGGAGATTGAACCCAGGCCCTTCCACTTGACAGGCATGTGTTTAGACTACTGAGATATCTCCCTAGACCATTTTTGATTTTAAATAATACAGAAAATGTCTTTTTTAATTGGGATAGAGAGAAAGGCTGCAAACTGATATCGTAAAACAATGGTTATCACAGAAAAAAATCACATAGTTACTGCCTTGCCTTTTGTCACCTTCTGTCTTATTATATTCAATTGATGTCCTCATTTCCATTGAAGTAAAAGGAGCTGAGCCCACATAAGTGAGAATGATGTGGTAGGAGGGAGACATCACCTCCACACCTACTAGTCTATTTGTAATTATGAAGCATGTAGGACACACCTAATGTTAATGCATGCTTGGTTTGACACAGCTAAAGAATTTCCCATGGAGATGGCCCCAGACTTCTCTGATTCTCTTCCAGCCACTTGATTTCTTCTTCTTCTTTTTTTTTTT
>NW_004524780.1:3034756-3064605 GCF_000260255.1 Octodon degus
TTCTTCATCTTCTTCTTCTTCTTCTTCCTTCTTCTTCTTCTTCTTCTTCTTCTTCTTCTTCTTCTTCTTCTTCTTCTTCTTCTTCCTCTTCTTCTTTCTTCTTCTTCCTCTTCCTCTTCCTCTCCTCCTCCTCCTTCTCCTCCTCTTCCTCCTCTTCCTCCCCCACTCCTCCTCCCCCACCTCCTCCTCTTCCTCCTTGGGATTTTACCACTACTACACTTTGTGTTCTTCCTAAAAGTCCAGCTCTATTGTCTTGAGCTGATGTCATGCAGAGACCCACACCCAACACACGCCCATGCCCTGACAGCAAGGACCAAATGCCACTAACCTTTGTCCCTACAGTGCTCAAAGCTCCTACTTGGCTCACACTAAATGTCTCATGAACATTGGGATGTCTCCTTTTTTGGGGGGGTACAGTAGAAGTCACCCTAATTCACCCTAATCTTCGTGTACAGTAGAAGTCACCCTACTCACCCTAATCTTCGTGTTCTCTGTAGTGTACCTGTCACACCTGATGACTTAATTTGGGTCCTCAGGAATCCTAAACACTATTTATTGGTTTCAGTTTGATTGATCAGTTGAGAGAGCAGTCAGTGTTCATCCTCAGTTTCCTCTTAATCCCTTTTATTGCTTCTGTGTCTGCTTGTCCAGTCACAAACTGGTTCAACCGTGAAAGGTGAGCACCTGCACTGGCCTGAGGGGTCCTCTTGGCCACTGTGTACATAACTAGGGATTCTGGTCTTCTGTGACCCCCATGTCCCCCTGCCTGCCTCAAGATCAGGGTGCCTTTCTCCACTCAGGACACAACTGCAAAATGACATAAACTGGGTGACTGAGAAAAAAAGCAGAGTTGTTTCTCACAGCTCTGAAGTCTTGGACTTCCAAGGTCAACAATCCAGCAGATCCTTGGCCAGTCTACTCTTTGGCCCAGCTCTGTCTAGGAGACGTCTCTGCCCACCTGGCTTTCCAGTCAACCTGCTGCTCCCAGAGTTCTTGGAGCTCTGCAGGCATCTGAGAGGGTAGCGCTCTCAAGGCTCTGCTCTGCTATGCCTACCACTGCTAAATGTGCTGAGCCCTGCAATCCTTGTCCTTGAGCCCCTGCCAGGAATGACAGAGGATCCCTGAGGCCTATGTTGGAGTCTTTATTTCACAACAGAATGAAAAAACAAAACAAGAGTGTCCAATCTGCCTCCTGTGCCCTGACACATTTCTTTTTTATGCTTGATGTTTCTTAGACTGTAGGGAAAAAATGTGTTTCGGTAAACAGAGGCCAATTTCCAAAACCACACATTTGGCGACTACAAGAGGTCTCCAGCTAGAAAGACCTGCTTCTGCTTCCTCGCAGCTTACCTAATTCAAAAGCAGTACTAATAATGTTTTTTAAAAAAATACCAGCCCTGCCGATAGCCCTGGGCTCTGCTCCCTGCCACAGTGTCTTACACAGAGGGGAAAACAGTGATACACAATTTATGGAACCCTTTATTTTACAACTGCTCAGCCCTCTATAAATACATTTGTGGACTGAGCCAGTTTACTTCCTAGCTAATAACCTGTCCTTTCAAACTGGAACGTCTGAATTAAGGGCTCTATTTCTCCCAGATACAATATTTAATGAGACTGTAATCAACATAACTCATTTTCCTAACACCAGATCCTCTTACATGATAAATTTCATGTTGCCATATGGACCAAGTCCACAAATTAACAAAGAAATAGGAGCAACCTAGCATTGTTGAATGTTGGGCAGGCGTTCAGTGCCTATAGGAATCTCTATAAATCTTCCCAGCGTTATAAAATGATGCGTCTTAGCATATTCTACATTTTCTTGATGTAGAGTTGTGCATGCAGTTACCAGACCATAGTGAGAGACCAATAAAAATGCTACAAGGATGTTGGTGACTCTTCTCTCATTGCTGGGCCAAATAAATGAAGGAAGGAAACGCTTATTTAGCTCACAATTACTGGACGTTTCATAGTTTAAAGCAGCCTGAGCTACGTAGCAAGACCTTGGAGACTTATTTGCCCAGAAGAAAGGGCCAGTGCTTCTTGTCTTCTCCAACTATCTCTTCTCTGCCCAAGGTGGCCTCAATCACAGACACCGCCTCCCCATGCTATAGGGTCTGGAAGAGTGACTGGGGTGCTGCTGTGTTCAGGATGATGGGTTCCACTCCTCTGAGAGACCACAGGCCTGGGGGGCAGCACGTGCTGTCAGTTTAATGGTTTGTGCCTCTCTGGCCCCACCCCTGGAGCTCCACCCTGGCCTTCTGGCCCAGCCCCTCAAGCACTCACTGTTCCTTGAGTTGCATCTGCCCCATGACTTACATGAGGCTTTGGGGGGACAACTAGACACAAGCCATAACAAAGGATGTCTTGCTAAAGTGACTCTCTTCTAACCCGTCCATTTGCAGGAGACTGGCTAATTAAATCATTGCCATGGGTCTTTGGGCAGGAAGATGCAGCTAATGTCTCTGAGCTCATAGATGAATACTAGAAATAGACATTTTCAACTAGCAGCTAGCACCCACTACCTAGAATCCCAGAAATACTTCTGCTTTCTTGCACGCAGCATCTAAGGTGAAAGACTTATTTCTTTTTCCCAATGGCACATCAATCAAGCATTCAGTATACAATAAGCCCACAAGGAAAGATAGGGTCAGCATGAACAAAAAGATTCCATGGCTCCTGGCAGTGCCATTCCAAGGCTACATATCTGTGGCCCTAACAGTGACCCCAAATCAGGACCACAACAAGGATACATAGCCTTGCTGTTGTGGATGGTAGAAAGACAAAATGAAGGTGTCAGCAGGGCTGCACATCCTCTGAAACCTTTCAAGTGAAGCCCTTTTATGCTGATTCCACTTTGGTGGTTAGGAGCCATCTTTCATGTTTCCTGGGTGCTAGCTGTGTTGCTCCAGGCTCTACACCACTGGCCATAGCTGTCTTCCCTTTGAGTGCCCATGCTTGCCCATGGCTTCCTCTCCTGTGCATCTCTCTGCTCTCCTTATAAGCCCCTGCCCCCAGTCACAGTGGAGCAAAGGGCAACTGTGTTCCACCAGGACCTCAGCTGAATTCATCACGTCTGCAAGGACCCCATGTTCAACCAAGGGAACCTTCTGAGATATGCATTTGGAACCCGCACCTATCTTTCTGAAGTGTGCAAACTAACTCTAACGTTAGTTTTGGTTCTCATCTGATGTCAGCATTCAGGCGTGATGCACTGCTGTAGAATAGAGATCCTTGCCCATGCACGGTCAGAAAGAACAAGGGAAAAGTGTCTGCATCAGAGCATATGGAGGCCAACAGATGCCATGGGACTGGAGGCAGGGCCACACCTTTGCATTTAGCCTGGGGGAGCCTCCCAGGGTGTCTTTGTGGTGGGATTGGAACAGCCACCCATGGCCGACCACAGAAGGACCCTCTCTCTTACTGATGTCCTCTCCAAGATCTGTCAGACACAGGGGAACTGGGTCCAGAAGCCCAGTTTTGTCTTCACAGCCAGAATTGATGTTCCCCAGGAGGATGAAAGGATGCTGACTCAATTCTGTATGGCTCAACCATAATGTCAGTATGCTGATTTTTAATGGGAAATCTGTGTCAGACAGACTGGAATGCTCGTTTCAATGTGAATAAATTCATGTCTGTAGGCTGTGCGACACTGACAGCAAAACTAGGCTGTGTCTCAGCGAGAACGGCGGGGAAGCAGACGGAGTCTGGGGACTCAGCCCTGCCTTGCCTCAGTCTGCTGCTGCCATTGTCTTAGACTTGCCTCATGTAAAAAACTGTACATAAAATATTGGTTATTGGTGATGTTGATTACCACGTTCCTTTGTGCTGTGCATTGTACTATATTTTTTACGTATTTGATACAGAGGGTCTACAGGGTCTACAAGGTATCAGTACATAGATCCAACTCATAGTGATCCTCTGTTTTCAGTCTCCCAAGTGCTGGGATTACAGGTACACACAAATACACCCAGTCTCAGTCACTGTCTCAGTACTCTCTAGGGGATGAGTTGGCACACCATGCTGGGGATTGAACGTGGGTCCCTGTGTCTGCCTAAGCAGGCGCTTTTAGTCTGCTAAACTATCCAGCTGGCCCATATTGCACTATTTTTGTGTGTGTGCAATAACTTCTGTCTTTGCCTTGGGGAGACATAGGGGCATAGGGGGAGTGTTGCAGCTCTGCTCATGTCTCAGACGGGGATGGAAAGAGGCTGAGGCCTTTGCCAATGTTGGATGGTTCGTTAGTGACAGAACCCAGAGAAAAATAAAAATATAAAACAAACCAAAAATAGCCCTCTCTTTAGCTCCGTTCCAAAAGACAAACTTTTCATCAAGGGAATTCTGGGCCTGGCCAAGCTATGTGACAAATGATTTCTAGCAATGTTTAAAGAAGAACTCTAGCACAAGTCTTCCACATACTATTTTAAGAAATAGATAAGGAAGAAATAAATACTGCCCATCTCATTATTTATTTATTTAGTACATGGTCTTGCTATGCAGCTCGGACTCATAGTGTTTCTCTTGTCTCAGCCACCCCAGAGCTGGGATTACAGGAGTGCGCCACCACACCTGGTTCCAGGGCCAGCATAGCATGTGGTACTGGGGATCAAACTTGGGTCCTTGCACTTGCCAGGCTGGAGCTTAGACTGCCTAACTGTCCTCCTAGCCTTCTACCTCATTTTTTGAGGCCTCATTTTCTGTATGATTCTGCAGAACAGACACAAAGATATCACAGGGAAAAAAAAAAGACCAGTGTTTCCTGTAGGTGTAGTTGTCATCAGCTTCAGCTAAATGCCATCGAACCAAATCTAGAAAAAGATATAGAGATGACACATGGCGACCAATTGGAATTTGACATGAGAATGCAGTGGTTGGCCCAATATACCAAAATGAATCAATATAATATAGAACATTAAAAGAAGAAAATACAAATAAGATATGATGAGCTCAACAGATCAAGAAGGGAATGAGGATCGTTATCATGAGTAGAAAAAAAGGGGGGCCTGACCCTTAGCTCAGTTCTTCAAGTGGCTGCTTCAACAAAGCAGTCAGGCTCAGCTTGCTGTGGTTCGATCCCCACAACTCAAGCCAGCCAAACCTGCCCTGAAGGCATTTGGAGAAAAAAAAAAAAAAAGAGTAGAATAAAAAAAGCTTCCTCAGTACAACAAAAATACCAGCACACAAGAGCACACCCTAGCATCGCATGGCCTGATGAAAGAACGTAAATCAGGAGCAAGACAGAAGTGCTTAGTACTTATTATAAATATTCTCCTGTAACAAAATGGCAAGTAAGCAAGAAAAGGAAATAAACGTGAATAAAATAAGAAATTCATTTTTTCACTGATGTCATGATCTTCTATGTAACAATCCTAAGGAATCCACAGTAAAGTTTCACACTGAATAAACAAAACTGAGGGTATGAAACTTAAGATGGGTATTTTAAAATTCAATTATATTTTTATAGATTAGTGTTGAACATTTGAAACATAAAAGTAAAGAATACTATGTAGTTCAAAATAGCATCAGAGAATGAGTTAGTTTAAAATATAGCAAATAAAGTACAAATCTTATGCATGAAATATAATAGGAAATAATAGAAGAAACTAAGGAAGAACAAAACAAAGGAAAAAATATCACTTTTTATCTCATTAGGATGCAATATGTTAAACATCAGAAAATTATTTACATAATCAAATCAGCCCCTATAAAGCTTCCCGCTTAATTTTAATGTAGTTTCTTTTTCTTAATGTATTTTGTACGGGGTCTACAGGATCTCACTTCACAGATTGAACTCATAGTGATCCTCCTGTTTTCAGCATGCTACCATATGCGGTCTTTGCTAAATTTTAAAAATCACATCTGAATCATTAAATTCTTATAGAAATACAAAAGATAAACAATAGAGAATAAAAAAGAAAAAAGAGTTTAAAGTTTCAGTTCCCAAGATCTGAAGGCAGAATTGTACTGGAACAGGGCTGGGGAGACAGCTGGGTAGCATAAGTGCTTGCCTGGCAAGTGCATAGGGCCTGAGTTCAATCCTCAGTTCCACCAAAATAATAATAATAATAATAATAATAATAAAATAAAATAAAAAAGAACTGTACTGGAATAAGGAAAAAAGTATAAATTTTTTCTAAAACAAAAAATCTGGAAGTATACATTTAAATTTATTGTGCATTGATTTTTGACATCAGGAAAACACAGTAGGAAAAAAGTCTTTTCAATAAAGGATGTGAAAAAATTGGATACCCACATGAAAGGGAAAATGCTGGATTCCTATTTCACACCATCTACAAATACTAACTCAAAATTGAGCACAGATTGAACTGTAGATCTAAAACACTTAAAAGGAATTATAAAGGTAAACGTCAAATACAATACCATAAGCTCTGGACTACACCAACTATGGGTAAGTTTCACTATTTCAAAAGGAAAAGACTTTGAAATATATACCTTCAAGACATACATTCAAAATTTGAAGAGCAGTCTGGAGGACAGAAGAATGTATTTTCAAATCATTCTTCATTGTAGACTCATCTCCAGAATGCACAAGTCAACAATAAAACAATATGCCCATTTTTGCATAGAAAAAGCTTTTGAATAGCGTTTTTCTAAGGACATTCAAGTAGCCGCGAATGCTGAGAACGTAATCCTCACATATTGCTACTGCACAGGTGACGTAGCATGCTTGCTCTGGCAAATAAATTAGACTGCCTGAAAATGCTAACCATAGAGTTTCCCTGTTACTCAGTAGCCTCCTTGTGGGTAGACACCTAAGAGAATTGAAAACATATGTCCTTACAAATAACTCTAGGAAAATATTCAGTATTCCTAAGAGCAAAACCAGGAAAAACAGCCCAGGTATCCATCAACTAATGAAGAGAGTGAATAAAATATTGTCTAAGTGATCTATCCACACTTTGAAAACATATTCCACCCTAGAAAAAGACGGAGTATTGATACGTGATACAACATAAGTGCATCTTGAAGGTATGACGCCAAGGAAGAATATAAAAAAATCTCATTATTGTCTAATTCCATTTTCACAAATTGCCAAGAATAGCTAGGTTAAGGATGACAGGAATAGTTGTCCATGACGAAGAGATTGGAGTTGCTTAGGATTGGTAGAGAAGGACAGAAAAAATCTTCCCAATTGCTTTATATAAGTCTGAAGGGTTTTTTAGGGGTGGTGATAAAGGTTTACTACTATTATGTTGTAGACAACTTCATGAATAGAATAACTTTTACAAACTGAATTTTACAGTCTAAAACAATGAATTTTTAATGCATAATTTACATCTCAATATAAGGTATTGTGAACTTTTAAAAATATACTTATTGCCCATACAGTTTCACTCTCTTTGTTCAGCAAAAGCTGTGGCTCTTGGTAGATGGCACCTGTCAGATTAGGCCAGTGCAGCCTGGACAGTCTTGCTCCCCTAAAAGCACTGTGCTATGTACCCCAACCCTGGATAACTTTCCATCCTATTTGTAACCCCATGCACTGTACTGTTGTGACATCTGGGATTACAATCTTGATCTCATCTTTGGCCTGCTAAAAACACTTTAGGTGCTCCTGGCTGGACAAGGATCCCACCAGGCACTCCTCCTCAGAGTGCTCTGCAAATGTTCTTGAGTACTGTCACAAAACCTAACAAAGAGCAGCAAACTGAGTGCAGTTCTAGAGGTACTGAGCTTGAAAGTCAAAAGTTCTACTCCATCCCCCTAGCCCCAGCCCAAGGCACGCAGGCGTGGATATTATGATGTGTATTTTCATTGCAGTCTAAGCAGAGTGGTAGAGAGTGAAGCCTGCTAAGAAGAGCCCTACCATTGCTCTTGGGATTTTAGTCTTTTTCCTTATGTTAGGAAACTCAGCACTTAGAAGAACTATGAGTGTTTGTGCGCATGTGCGGAAGAGACACATGTGGATAGAAGGACCGAGATGACTGACAGAAACCATGCTTTATTGCTGCTATCGCTGGAGGCTATTCTACTCAAAGAGAGGAAATAACATGAAAATCAATAGAACATAATAAAAGTGATCAGAGGAGAGAAGCAAGCTGCGACTCGCCCTGCCTCTCTGGAGTGCTGGCAAGCACCCTCCTGTTTTCCCTGCACTTCTCACCTTTGCGGACAGTGAGGCCTTCTGCACCACAGGCCCAGATTCTGAAAGCCTAAGGACAGGGGGAACTAATTGCAGCCACATGGAGCTCCGGAGGCTTGGCTTATTGACACAGCCTCCCTGCAAGACCAGAGGCCTCACCAAGTGACTCTAATTGGCTCCGACAGCAATCACAGAGCATTTGAGCTTTGCAACGTGATTGTATTCACTGGTCTTGATCTCAGCTAAAAAACAAAAACAAAACAAAACAAAACAAAACAAAACAAAACAAAACAAAACAAAACAAAAAAAACACTGTGGATCTATGATTTTCTTTAAGAAAGATTTCACCTGTTTGTTAAAAATGGACATAGGCTGAGTTTCCTCCCCATCTTTTCTAGGGAGATAAAATTCACCCTAGTGCTTGTGACTCAATTGTGAAAGTTGTCTAGTGTTTGAAATATGGCTTTCCTTACATAAGAATCTGATTTTAATAAAGAAGTAGTGATGTTTCATAGATCAAAAATAATGTCACTATGTGTCAGTCAGGGATTTTATTTATTAATTTTTTTATTTTATTTTATTTTATTTTATTTTATTTTATTTTATTTTAGGGATTTTATTTATGATCCATTAGGCAAGACCTCAAACAATTCCTTGGGATGGATCTCATGTCCATTCTTTTGCAGCTTAGGAAACTGAACCCATCTAAATGGTCCAGGTGTGTTTGGGTGCGAACAGTGACGTGAGCCCCTACAGCTTCAGTCGTCATTGATTGTCCCTCCACTGTGTTCAGCATCGTAGGTCCCTGCTTCCTTTGATAAACTGATTCATTGCTTTCCAGTAAAGAAAATAGGACATTGCTGCATTTTTTTAGAAAAACTGGAAAAGTTTATTATCTTTTTTATTTTTAAAGAGAATATAAAAATGGTTTAAAAACATTAAAAATGATACAGAATTTCACTAGTAAAATTATTAGAATTCAAATTGTTGGTACTATCTTAGCTACTTGTCTCACTGCAGAGACAAAATGCCTAACACCCAAAGTCAAAAAAGGAAAGGTTATTTCAGCTCACAGTTAGTAGGGTTTCCATCCATCATTGCCTGGTCCTGAGGTAGATCAGCATTACAGGGGAGAAACAGTCCCTAGTAGAGCAAGCAGGAGACAGTGAACAGCAATAGCAGCAGCAGCAAGCTTACTTTCCTTCTCTCCCTTATATTCCTTCCATCAAAGCTATAAGCTTATTGATTGGTGCCACCCACAGTAGGTTTTCCATTTCCATGGCCAGCTCTATGCTGATTCTAATGTGTGTACTAATTTAATACCACATATTCTTAGTCCTGGTATCACATGCCAGCCACAAAAAGCTCCACCTGTGAGTGCATGAGGACTTGGTAAATATCTAGTTATAAATCACAGCATACTTATTCTAGAAGAACTGCTATTTACTGCTAAAGATGCATTTGTGCTCAATGTGCAAATGAGTGATATCCTAACACAATTATCCAACAATACAACAAGCTGACATTTTTCTTTCTAAAGAGAATACCTCAGAATACTATCAAATCAATATTTTCTTCTTCCTGAGAACTCTTATAACGAGAACTTAATTTTCTGGAATTGCTACATTCATCCTTCACAAGAATTGCTAAAAAGTAGTCCATTTTTCCGAGAGTCTATTTGTATCACCAGTCTTTTAACTTTAACTAAGAAGAGACAGGAATTGATCAGAGATAGAAAGATGGAAGTGTAACATGTCAAGGAACCCCAAGAATCATCCAGCAACTGTCCCAAACCAGCAGATCAGTCAATGAAGGTCACCTGGGAGAGGAGCAGGGAATTGAAGAGGGGACAAAGGACAGGAGAAGTGAGAAATGGAGACAAGACAGGATTCTGATCAAGTCTCATTTATTCAGGGGAGGTGCTGGGTATATATAGTGGAGGCATAGGGAAATGATGTGGGCAGGTAAAAGGCGCGAGTAACTAGGCAACCGGGCTATGACAGGAAGTCCCACCTCCGGGGCATAGCAGGAGACTTATGCGAAATAGGTGAGGTAAGAACTAGGAACTTAGCTCATCAGAGGTAGGGGAGGAGGAACCCGGAAACCCACTTGCAATAGGATTGGAGACCTGGAGTTACTGTGCCTCCCACAAGCAACCCTACAGTAAGGGAAATATTCTCAGAACCACAGAGATAGATATCTGTCAGAAGGGAGGGGAGGGGGAGGGGAGGAGGCTGGGAGGGGAGGCTGGGAGGGGAGGGGGAGGCTGGGAGGCTGAGCACTAGATTGTCCTCCACCAGTGTGTAAATGAGCTACTAGCACTCTCAGAAGCAAATTCATGAGGACATATGCTTTCTCCCATGTGGAGCTGAAAGTCTTGTGGAAGACACTCTGATTGCCATGGCGGGCATGGCTTCCATGGACCATGAAAAGTGGACAGATCTACATTGACCCGAGCCCTCACCCCTGTGAAAATATCCATATCCTCACAAAGATGAATTCATTCCTTTTGAAAGTCACCTGTCACTCCATTTCCCCTCACAGGTGACTACATTTCCATTGAGAGTGCCTTTATGTCCAGATTCAGCCAGCACAACATGCCTAATAAGGCATGAGAAGATTCCCAGGAAATCAACTGGACCAAATGTAGTGAAGCACCCTTAATGGGAGCAAGGACATTATCCAAGGCTAGAGGAGACAGCAGGAGGACAGAGACAGTTATGTCTACTACGAATCCACACTGTGTGCTCCACAGGCACCAATCTGGCCTTTGGGATCACCACAAGTGGTCCCAAATCATGCAGGATCCTGCATTCACTGCTCTTTGTGGAGGGACCCAAGCTGACACCCAGAAGAGGCAGCCTATGAAAAGAAATAAGAAGAAGCTGGACCCTGACTTCCTGCTGGGGGTGGCAGAGCCAAGTCAGTCCTGCACCAGGAGATAATGATCATTTCAACACAGATGAGAGAGGAAAGTGCTGATTTAGGCCAGGTTGGAATTATTGAAAACGAGTTTGTTCTAATGCCTGAGAGTGACTCAAAGACTATGAAACCTGCTTAGTCAGTGATGGGGGAAAAATGATCAGTAATTGAATTCAAAGACAGCATTTGGAAAAAATAAACTGGTTCATAACTTGCCTGTCAAACTCAGTCCAACCACCTACAGATAGCCGGGCATGCACAAAACTATACATGTCAATAGAAAATGTTAGAGTAGAAATGGTAGATGAGGAATATTGCCTTCAAAAGTCTGGAATTGGAGCCAGGTAGATGGCTCAGTAGAAAAGCACTTGCCTGTGAAGCATAAGGGTCTGAGTTCAATCCCCAGTTCTGCCCCCCCCCAAAAAAAGTCTGGGATTTATTTTTAGAGTCAACATCATTCAGATGTACATTCATAGATAGTGTCCTTTGCCTTCAACTTCACTGCCTACTTCTTTCCTACCCTTCTTGCTGTTGGATGCTATACCTGTCACCCACAACTTAAAGGAGTAGTTGAATTTAGCTCATGGCTTCATGGTGTTCAGTCCATGGCCATCTACTCCAGGCCAGGAGCATCATGGTAGACAGGCTGGAGGAGCAAAGTTACTCAGTTGCACTAGCCAGAAAGCAGAGGAGGGAACAATAACGAAAAGCCAGGGGCCAGGGACCAGGCATATACCACAAGGCCACGCCTGCAAGGGCTACCCACACCACTGGACATGTGTTCCACCTATCCCCCTGGGAGATCCCTAGGCAAATCAGTTTGACCCTGCAGTCTGACCACAACACTTACCCATTTTATTAAACTGCTATGAACCCAGTTCTGTGTTTGGAAGATGCATAGACACAAAATAATCTGTCTGCAGTGATTCAGGGTGAATTGGACCAAAAATACACATCCAGTAATAAATAGAATTTAGGGACAATATTAAATTTTTTTAAAGAATTTTAATCTTTATTTATTTGGCACAGTGTCTTCCTATGCAGCTTGCATTCATAGTGATCCTCCTGTCTCAGCCTCCCCAGTACTGGGATTATAGGTGTGTGCCACCACACCATTTCACAGCATGCCCAGGGTTACAGGGCTGGCATAGTATGTGGTACTGGTGATCAAACCCACATCCTTATGCTTGTCAAGCAGGTGCTTATACCCCTGAACTATCTCCCCTGCCCAGAGAATATTAACTATTTTGAAGGCTTTATTTAGAAGATGAAGAACACCAAGGCCAGCCAAAAAACTCAGCAGATTAAAGCACGTGCATAGGCAGATGCAGGGGCTGGGAGTTTGATCCCCTGGCCTGCTATGCCTGCCCCACCCCTGGGGTGCACTGAGATGGCAACTGAGACTGGGTATGGTGGCGCACTCCTGTAATCCCAGCTCTTGGGAGACTATAAACAAGGATCATTATGAATCCGATCTGTGCATTGAGACCCTGTAGATCCTGTATACCCTGTCCTAAACACAAACAAACAAACAAACAAAAAAGGAAACACTCAATCTTTAGAATATTTTATATATTCATGTTGCTGATATTTATGTGGATGGCCAATAAATTTTAAAACAAGAACAAGAAGAAGAACAGCAACTAAAGAAATGGAAAAACAAGTGGAAAAATATGTATCTTGGTCAATTCAGACTTCTTTAAACTAATGGTTATTTTACTAGAAAAATGAACTGCACCATTACAACAATGTATTAGGACAGACAAGTATGTTAGAAGAATTAAAGCCCAGTGCTTTAATGTTAGATCTACACTGCCTCTTTGATCTTGAGTAATAATCATTTTAACATATGTGAGCCTACTTTCTTATCTCTAGCAGCTCTAAAGCTAAACATACATTCTCAGATTTTCAAAGTCAAGGAAGCATCTCAATTTCCTGTATTTTCTATATATTTTAATGTGGGTGTTGGGTCTTTTCCATGATAGTTCCAGAAAGCAGGGAAATCCACTCATACAAAGCCTCCTACTGCATCATTTCCAAAGGATAAGCCAAATTTCAGGGTAACAGATGTTTGCTTATTATAGAAAGACAAGAACATTCTAAGCAAGAATGTTTAAGACACTTGAGATATTTGTAAGGCACGACGGCTCTGTCTGGACAAAAATGTGGCCTCTGTCTCTCATCTCTGCCCCTTGGCATGACGTCACTATAGCAGTGATCATTAGGGAAAGGTAAATTCAATAAAGGCTCTTTGGACGATACCTACCACTGTCAAAAATATGCCTGTTTTTAATGAGGCATGATCTTCTCACGTGAAGTTACATTTCACCAGCGGGGTAACTGTTCTCAGTTATGTTCAGGGTTCTGCAGGTTAGCTAGCTAAGCGCAAATGTGATTGGCATGCAGAGTCCCTTAAAACTGTCAGGCCACCTTGCAATTAGGCACGACGCCACCCTAGCAGATGGCGTGCATGCTGCCAGACAGCCAATACGTGCATCCGCACAGAGCACTTGGAGAGAATTTCTTCCCTCAGAATATCAGATTGCGGGTCTGTAGCACTGATAGCAATGGAGCATTTCATTCCACACGTAAATTTTAGAAAGAAAAATACTGTTTTTATATATGGCTAGATGTGAAGGCGAGGAATCACGGAATTGCAAATTCTCAAGGCTCAGTGACATCTTAGGCAGTAAATATCAGTGTTTCATTTATCGCTTCATTGCTCCTTCCTATAAATACTAAACATGCAGGATGCTAGCCGCTGCCTGCTGCTCTGCACTGCCATTTGACATTGCCATTGGCTGCCCCAGGTTTAACTGTATCCACTAATGGGAACTCACTAATGTAATACTCACCCATATCACTCTCCTCCAAATACATTTATCTTTTTTTTTAATTTTTATTTATTTGTGTGTGTGTGTGTGTGTGTGTGTGTGTGTGTGGCCAGCTCAGCCCACCAGGGGGCGGGGCTAGCTGGCATGTGGTGCTGGGGGATTGAACTGCGGTCCTTGTGCTTTGCCAAGCTTGTTCTAAGTAGGTGCTTTAGACCACTGAGCCATCTCACCAGCCCTACATTTATCTTTGACTGCACTCTCTGAACTACAGTTTCCAGACCCAAATTCATTGTTCACCTATTACTGGTTCCAAGATACAGTTCAACCAATACAAGGGCTTTCTCCAAAATTTCACAGCTGGTTGGCACATTTTCTTAAGACATAGACATGACTTGTTCTCACAGGTTATCATCTCCTAACTTCCATTTTTAAATTTAGCTTAATTTTCTCACTACATGTTCACAACTCATGAAGTTCACATTCATCTTCCTTAATCACCTCAGCCCTCCAATTAAAAGACAGATTGACAGATAGGATCAATAAACAGAACCCAACAGTCTGTTGCATTCAAGAAACTCATCAGATCCAAAAGGATTCGTAGACTGGAAATCACTCAACTTTCATAAGTTTCAGCAGTCCTTGAAACTCTAGAACAGAAAACAAATGATTTGTGCCATTAGAAGATCCTCTCTGTGTGGTGGTGTGAAGTGAAAAACAGTTGTCTGAGAGTCGGGCTTGACTCAGCAGAACTTTCCTTCATTGATTTGCTATCTTTGGATGAGCTAGTCAGACTTTCTAAAGTTCATGGCCTCAGCTACAAAATCAAGGTGAAGCTCTGGTATGATATGGTAGGATACGTCTATCCTGTTACCACACAAACATCTTGGAACATTTCTGCGGAAGCCACCATGCAATCACACGCTGCGGTGGCAGAGCAGAACCACGCTCTCCAATCTGCCTGGATGGCCTTCATCTACTAATCACTGATTTCAGAAGGTGATAATTAACACATAGCTTGTAACAAGCTTGAAGAGAAGAAAGGGGACTGGTCAATTAGCCTCACGGTGCCCCTGTACAGCATGCCAGCTGCCACGCAAAGCAGGTGGGCATCTATCTTTGCATTGCAGCAGCGTCTCCTCCTTGTCATGAACACCAGCAAACCCATTGTGAATTAGCAAATTTCACGAATTAACAAGTTGAAAAACATAATTTAGAAAATCATGGTATGTACAGTGTTCATTTATTTTGACAAGTATAATTTAATTTTCTGTATTTAGGGTAATATTTCATAGGACATTAATGAATGCAGTCTTGTCTCTTTGGTCCAAGTAATGAAATCTTGGTAACCTGAGATTTTGCCATGAGTTTTATACTAAGCTGTCCCTATTGGTGAAGGGAGACCCCTGTGGAGTGCACAGGGGATGGCTGTGTTGATAGAGGAGCAGCGTGAAAAGAAGAGAAAACTCACCCCACGTCAAGAGTGGAGTCACAAGGTGCAGAGTCCAGAAGACTCTGCTTCTGGTTCAGTCTCGCACTGTTTCTGTTTTGAAAAATCAGTGTCAACATTTTTTAAAAAATGAACCATCAGCCAGACGAGACGGTGCACACCTGTAAGCCTGGTCTCCTTGAGACTGAGGCAAGAGGACCACTGTGAGGTGAAGTCCAGCCTGGAATGCAGAACGAGACTGTGTCTGTAAGAACCAAGTTAATCAAAAATGAACAAGTAAGTAAATGCACCATTATATGCTGAGTAACAATACTGAACTGTCTCTTATCAGTGACTCTCTCCAAGACAAGAAAACTGAAAAACTTGAAATTAGCTTTTTTTGCTCCCTGAACTCACTGACATTTTCTTTTATTAATTATATTGTAATATCACTGACAACTAATAATCTTTATACATTTTTGGCATATAATGTGATTTTGTTTTTTATTTTAAATAAAGCAATTTATTATTCAGTTGTAATTAGTCTAGTCTATTTTTCTACATAAGTTGTGAATTTTTCAACATCTAATATTTTTATCACTTGCTTCTGTTAATGTTTTCTTGACCACTGTCTTCATTGTTCCTTCTACAATCCTGCCATGCCATACCTGAGGCAATGAAGTATTTTTTAACAATTGCCGAAAGACTTGTACATTCATTTGCAGCTAACTTATTACATGCAATTTTCTTCAGTTATCTTCTGTGATAAGCTCTGGAAAAATATTGTTCACAACCTTCATATCTTCAAAATGCATAAACATTGTTTACCTCGAATAGCCTGGGGATGGACCTCGGGGCGCTGCCTCCGCCCTGAGAACATGGCTCTATAATGTGATTTTGGATTTTTTTGTACATTGTGAAATACCTCCATGAGGGATCTAATTAGCACACCCATCCCTTCACTTAGTAACCATTTCCTTCCTTCCTCCTTTCTTTCCTTCCTTCCTTCCTTCCTTCCTTCCTTCCTTCCTTCCTTTCTTCCCTTCTTCCTTCCTTCCCTTTCCTCCCTTCTGTCCTCTTTTCTTCTTTGGGAACACCACCAAGGCCCTGACCAACTTCGTATTATGTTTGAGGTCTACAGCACAATGCTATTATTCATTGTCGCCATGTTGTACATCAGGTTTCTAGAACTTGATCTTCTTCAATAATCTGCACCCTCAGACCAACATCTCCTTGTTATTGCTGGGAATGTAACTTGGTGGTAACATCAGGTGTGAAATATTTGCTTGGTCTCTCAGACCTCTCTAATCACCTGCTCTTGGCCTGTCTGCCTGCTTTCCTTCTTCCTGTTTTTTTTTTAAATGTTATTTTCCTGCATGATTTTATAGTTATGGTTCTGCTCCTTTTTTCTTACTGTATAGATCTCTGGTTTTCAACCATCCTAGAATTTTTTAACTTACAAACCTTCTTTCCACCCCATGTCTCTCTCTCTTACTGTGCCTCTCTCTCTCTGCCTCTCTCTCTCTCTCTCTCTCTCTCTCTCTCTCTCTCTCTCTCTCTCTCTCATATCCAGGGTCCTAAACTGGCTTCTCTCTCAATCCTTACTCACTTGTCCTATCCTAACATACTTCTTTTTCTTCCCCAGTAGACTTCATTCTTCAAGGCTAAGCATCTTATCTTAGGGTCATTAACCCCCATAACATTTCTTCCAGTGCCTGAGACACAGTAGGCTCTCAATGACAGCCATGGGAATTAACAAATAAATCTATTGTACTATTTTGCACTCTGCTATGGAAACCGCACCTAAGAGAGTGTACAGTCTTTTGTCACATGTGATTTGGTTCTGAGTGTCAAGGACGGACGGTATATTTGGCTCCGTATTGAGCCACTCTTATCTTCAGTGAGCCAGCATCTGGCAAGAAAGAGGAAACTTAAGGCAACAAGAAGTAAAATTCCCAGCCTTTCGCTGAGTAGCTGCTTTGCATGCTGTGTGTTAGATTCGCTGTCCCAACCTTTAACACTTGAACTTTCAGCTGCTGAGATTTGGAACAAGAGAGCTTAATTAGTCAACAAGATAGGATGGCATTCTGTTTCTCTGAGATTACACACATCTATGGTGTGCTACAAAGAAGCAGAGAAATTCACAGCATCTTCAGAGACCTGAGAAGAGTGTTATCTTCCTACGGCACGTGGGAGAGTGTTCCAAGAGATAAAACTCGCAAGACAAATGACGTCTTGAGTGAACTGCAATGCAAGAATGGAGCTGGGAGAATTCTAAGCATGTTTTCTGTCCAGTGTCCATGCATGGCAGTAGTGAATTGCATTCACAAACAATTCCAAACATTTTTAAATAGAGAAAGGAATGGACATCTTTAGAAGGCGTTAATCCAGGGACCATAAAATTCCAGACAGACGTCACCTTACTGACTTCTAATTCCTACTCCATTTCATTTCAATCATTTATTTATTTATTCATTCATTCATTCATTTAATGTGTTGTGTGTGGTACCGAGGATCGAACTCGTTACCCTGAGCATGCCAGTCAGGTGCTTATGCCACTGAGCTATCTCCCTGGCCATCCTGTTTCATTTCTAATGTATTATTTATTCCTACACACCCATGTAAAATGCATATGTCTTTATTTGTGAAAGCAGGAAGCACTAGAGTCGTTTCTACTTAAGAGTGTTTCTAATCATAGCTCTCATTGCATCCCAGAACATTCCAGCAATAAAATTAGGAGGAGATCACCAAGGCCTCACGAGAATGCAGCCGACCTCTGCCTGACCTAGCGGGCCTGGATCTCTGCTTCATCTTTCTCCTCTATCTTATCACTGCTTTCCTTGAAGGAGTTTCCAGGGGCTACTTTCTTCATACTGAGATTGTACTACCCAGCCTTCCCTTTGCTAAGGCACAATACCCTACAGCTACAGTTGAAAGGACAAGAGGCTTACTTGGCTCGTGATTTCAAGGGATTCAGTCTGCAGCTGGCTGGCTCCAAGGCAGGAGTGCCATGGCAGAAAGTCATAGGGGAGCAGAGCTGCTCAGCTCATGGTGGCTAGGAAGCAGGGAAAGGGAACAGTGCCAGAGAGGAAGGGGCAGGGTGTGGGGAGTGGCTGGAGCAGGAGGTGACTCACAGGTGTGGGACTAAAGCAAGACCAGCTCCACAGATACGGAGCCCCCAAGGCAAGCCACAGGCAAAGCTGTTTCATCTCTGCAAATGTGCAGCATCAGAGTGAGCCAGGCAGACATGCTGTTAGGCAAAGAGCTTCCAATCTACATCAACACCCAAGTGCATACACAAAGGCACTGAAGTGTTGAGCATTTTTTTCTCTCCCACCAGGAGAGGAGGCTCCACCTGACCTCAGCTTTCTGCATCTTGCCTCTTGTTTTTCTTCATCCTCCACTGTCTCCCCTCCAGAGTTTCAGGAGCTATGCTGGACATGGCAGGGACAAGACAGGGTACCCAAGGACACGCCTCCATGAGTCACCCAGACATACACACAGTGTGCTCCACCAGTCTCAAGCAATTGAGCTGACATTGTCAAGCTTCACCAGCACTGTGGATTCCTTATGCTGCACAAACCCACTCTCAGATATTACCCTACTGAAATCAGGAGGTAGCAGAGCAATTCGTTTGGATTGGTGCTCTCTTCATATTCATTGGTGAATGAACACTAGGATCTGGTGTTCCCTGGATTTGTGAAGATAATACTACATTTGGTATTCAAAGAGAGTTGGCAATAGCCCCATCAGTAAATCAGAAGCATAGCCTGGACATAAAGAAAGAAAGTTGAATAATACAGGATGATGGAGGTATCAAATCACTACCATATTGCATCAGACGATCAGACTGGGTCCTTCTGAGGAAGTGACCATAAAACAAAGGACTAATGAAAGTGCAACTTGGCTCCCATGCATCTCACCTCTCTCTACCTGCCAGCACCATTCTGAACCTCCGCAGTCCCCCTCCAGCACTGCAGCTCTCAACACACAGCCCTCCTCCCAGAATTCTGTTTCTGTCTTCCTCCCTCTCTCCCCTTTTGGGATCTTCCCTGTGGAAGATTTCGTGACTATAACAGAATCTATAAAGGCTAATCCTAGATATTCAGAAAGGACAATTTAACATCTAAGAATCTCTTTTGTCTACAAAGCCTGACTTTCAAATCTAAGCCTCCCTGAAGAGACCAAGAAAGTCCCCATTAAATGTAAAGTTTTGCTGGCTCAATTTATTCTCACGTGGTGTCTGCTGTCTCCTACTTTGCAGCAACATGTTGATGCAGCCTTAGATGAGATGGGATAGACAGGAATACAATCTCAGAGGGAAATAAAATACACCTGTTTACTCTTGATACAAGTTTGTCTGTTAATCGACCTATCTCTACAAAGATTCTGCTAGAGACAAACACTGATTGTCTCCTAAAGGAGTATTTGGTTCTCCTGTAGGGCAGAGAAGGAGAAAGGAGTCGAGCAGTTGGAGGTCAGTGTTGTATTTGATCACAGGAACTCAATCACCCATGCTCATGAGCTGTCAACCTCTGCACCGAGGACAGTGAAAGGTGAGATAATTCTCACTGCATGAGCACAGCCAAGAAAGACTCCATCAGACTCTTGCTCCTGCTTAGCTATGGTAGCATCCATTTGTCTCAGAGACAAAAAGGGGAGGATGGAAGGTCAGTCTGTGCCACCTGTCCCCAACTTTTTCTTTCTGTGAAAAAGCAGGCACTGATGCTTGGGCACTTGGGATGCCCATTGAGCTGGTTTTAAACTCAAGGTGACCCACTGTGATTTGGACTAAGATTGTGGCTTTGTGTTTTGTACAGCAAACTTCACTGAGATGAGTTGGGCCTCAGTTTATTTAGATTTATTCTTCCCATGATTCAGCAAGAGTCTTGTCTCCAAACTCTAGTTTTTCCTAAGTTGTTAAAAAAAAAATCCATTCATTATTTATGCAAATGTTGTCTCTCTTCCATTTTCCTACCACCTTCCCTTGGCTGTGCTGTTAGTAGGTTGCCTCAAGCAGGTGAACTAGGAAAGTACTTCTTTCTGCTCTGTATCTGATAAATTCTTCAAATCCATCTTTCCACCCATTACTGAGGCTTGCACATGCACTATGTATGCTACTTAACTTCACTCAAGCTATCTTAAATAAAATCATTATATATTTTTAGGAAGGTTTGGTTTTTCTCTCTCCAAGATCTTCCTGGTATTTTTGAAGTAACATTTATTTTTCTAGTGATTTTAGTTTCCTCTTTCTGTGTCTTTAACCATTTCACACATTTTCTTTTGGAATGAATTTTGGGTATGGGGATGTTGGGCTCCCCTATGGTGGATTCCATTGCTTGAGAGTGGTTTTGCTCATTCATCCTTTGCCTAGGGGTGCCCAAGATTCTCCATCTTGATCCGCTCTGTTTGTGACCAATCCAGTAACCTGCCTGTAAGTCTGTCCTCACCTGGTTGTATTCAAACTCACAGCAGATAGATGCAGCCTGGGGCATTGCAGATCCAGGCTTTGAAATCAGGATATGGCCCCCAAGGCCTCGCTTTTTGGAGCAAGAAAATGAGAAAAATGTTATTTCAGACTCTAGTAGACTTAAAGTCTCAAATCTGTCTCCAGAGACCTTCACATCCCTTTCATAGGCTCCCCCATGACCACGCTCCCTGTGCGAGCTTGCAACTTGTATTGTTCAGGCTGCTGCTCCTGCCCCTTCTTTTCTCTCGAATGAAGCCAGACATTCAAAGTAACATCCATCAACATGGATCCAGAATTTGAGAAGGCTCTACAGATAGTGGATGGGGACAACTGGTCTACCACATGCTAGGCATCACAGTCAGAAGAAATCGTTGTAATTATTTTCCATGAGGATCCTTGAGAATTTTCTGCTGGTAGAAACACATTGACAGCATGAATTTTTCAAGATGGACAAAATAACCAACTAATATCCAAGTGCGTGATCTTTCCCTACAGTGAATCACTCTGCTTCTAAAAACAGTTCAAAACTGGATAACAGGAGATAGCGATCTTCTCTCACATGAACACCAGGCTATAAAAAGGATTAGTGTTTGATGACTGAGCAAATTAATCAATTTAATTTATTAGCTGGATAATATTCCTTTTTGTTTACTTGTTTTCTAAGAGGAAAAAGACTGAAGGTCGAAGTAAGAAGGAGCCATTGTTTCCAATACAGAGACCTTGTTTATCGCCCAGGAAAGCTGTAATACCACATCTGTCAAAATCCAAAGCGATCCACGTTTTGCGATCTACTCCAGATGCTTTCCTGGGACTCCATTTGTACATAGAAGATCATGGCACTTCTCAGCCTCCAGATTGTTTGAGCCAATTCCTCCTAAGAAATCTCTTCCTGTTGAGTCTGATGACACACACCTGTAATCCCCGTACTCTGGAAGGCTGAGTCAGGAGGATCCCGAGTTCCAGCCCAGCATTAGGATTTGTGAGACCCTGTCTCAAAATAAAAAATAAAAAATAAAACTGAAGATGTAGCTCAGTGTGAATGTCCTGAGTTCATTCCCTGATTTGTGTGTGTGTGTGTCTGTCTGTCTGTCTGTCTATTTGTCCTTGTCTAGGTGTCTCTGTGTCTCTCTCTGTCCCTGTCTCTGCCTCTATCTCTGACCCTCTATCTCTGTCTGTCTCTGCCTCTGTCTGTCTCTTTCTCCCTCCTCTTCCTGTGTATCCTCACATATACTGTTGTTTCTGTGTTCTAGAGAATCCTAAAGAACACAGTTCTCCATGAAAATGCTGCAGAAAATGTATAAAATTAGGCAAAGAGTAGTGAGATAAATAGCTATGCTTGAGAAATAAAGATTCAGATAAGAGAAACCCCCGGAGTGCAAAGGGAGAGTCAGGAGGTAGAAGCCACATTCCTGGGTGCCCTACACCTCTCCATGTCTTCTAGGCTCCAAGACCAGGGAAAGGACAAAAAGTAGTTGAAGGTGGCAGGACACAGCCCTTTTGCCACAGGGGAGTGGACCCCACACCATATGGGCCCCGCATCATGTGGGCCCCCGCTCTGCGGCGGTGTGCGCCTGAATGTGTGCACGTGTTCATGTGAACATGTAGCTCTGATGCTTGGGTAACAGAGTCCCTGATCTGAATTTTACTCTGCGACAGAGTTCATCAGCCTCTTGCAGGCCATCAGAGGCCCCTCCTGGAAGTCGGATAATGCAGCGGTGGTGACTGGAGTTTCCAAGTTCTCTGGTGCCGCTTGAAAAGCCTGGTCATTCTTGGCAGCCTCATCTCGTCTGTCTGCTTACTTTTCCCAGCCAGCAGCCTGGATTCCTCTCCACCTTTTGTTGTCTGGAAATGAGAGAGAACAGTCATCAGCCCTTGGTCTGCAGGCTGCCTCACAAATGGCCGCGACTGCCCACAATCCACTCCAAATGCAGAAACCCAAAGGCTGTGGCCAATCTGCACACTTGGTAGAGTCCCTTCCATGGATCCACGGCTCTGTTCTGTGTGGATCTGGGAAAGAGAACTGGGTCAGGTCTCCTGCTTCAGGCAGCAGAGCTACCTGGAGGCCTGCAGTGCTTTTATCTGAATACTGAAAAACACACAGTAAAACATGCCATTGCCCCTCCACAGACCCAAAGAGCCTCCAGCTGGTGATGGGGCAGATGCAGCTATGGGGCAGGAGCCATGCAGAGTCCCTGAGAGAATGGGGGAGGGTGCAGGGTGGTGGCATCAAGGGAAGTGTCACGACAGAAGTAGGTAGGTGGGCAGGTGTGCATGCAGGAGCTGGAGGTCTCTCTCTCTCTCTCTCTCTCTCTCTCTCTCTCTCTCTCTCTCTCTCTCGATCTCTCTCTCTCTCTCTCTCTCTCTCTCTCTCTGAGTTGAGCCCAGAGCCTTTATACTCACCTGCATCCCCAACCCTTTCAATTTCAATTTATCACTTTGAGACAGGGTCAACAGAGCCTCACTCAGTCATTAAGCTGCCAGGCTGGGCTTCAACTTAAGATCCTCCTGCCTCCGCCTCCCAGAGTGCGGTTGTTACAGGTACCCATGACCTTGTCCACCTGACTTGCACTTTCTCCACACCCCTGCACACACCTGGGAAGGCCTCTAAGGACCCCATTCAGAAACACCAGGCAGCCCTCCTGCCAGCCCAGGAAGGCCTGGTCCCTGGGAATCACCATTGGAGTTTGGCTGGTGTGAGCTGCAACAGGAAGAGGGAAACCTGGGCCGGGCTGGGTCTCCACACCTGTGTTAGTCTTGGCACTGGGGCCACTGCCCTGAAGGGACGACATCATGCTCCAAGAGAGGATGATGAGCTTTGAAGTTATCCCAGAAAGATCCTGGCAAGAATACACTTCCAAGAAGGAAAGAAGTCGGTGCCTGGGCTCAGCCTGCTGCAGGACAGCTGGGACCAGTGTGTAGAATGGAGTCTCCCTCCCCATCTGCTAAATAATGACAACCACAAAACACCAAATGCAGTTGGGTGCCAATGCCACGTCCCTCAGGATCCAAAGATCACAGATGCCCTGGCCAAATACAGCTTCTGCATTCTGCAGTGTATGTGGGATTTACGGCACGGCTCTCCTTATCCAACTGAAACCCAGGAAGGTGATACAATTTGTCTCAGGCTACAAAACTCACTCATGACAGATCCATGATGCATTGTGTTACCTCCATTGTTTAATTGCAAGGTTTGCAGATATTTCAGAGGAGCACATCCCCAGCCCTTCATGATATTTTTAATGCTTAATCCAGAAAGATATACTTGCTTTCAATATATACTGAGGGCACATATGGACCGATAATAATCTTCCTCCTGTTTGCATGGGCTTTGTCCTAGATTTCAAAATCTGCAGCTGTTCAAGTCCTTTATGTAAAATGGTGCCATAATCTTTGCCCTAATTGCACACAATCTTTGCGTCTTCCCATATACATTACACTATCTCTCGATGACAGCACCTGGCTCAATGTAAATGCTACACGAATATTTGCTACCCTGAATTTTTAAGGAACAACGGGAATATCGATATGTGCTCACCAAGGATGGCATTTCTTTTTCCCACACGTTTTCAATTCACCACTTGCTGGCTCCATAGATACAGTGATTGGGTTTTACCACAGCGACAGGGAGTGATTCCCATTGTTAAATTCCCACTGAGTGTCACGTGTTTCCCCTACTAAAGGGCCTGTGATGCAGCCACCCAACAAGGAAGCCTTCGTGGCCCACTCTCAGCTCAAGCAGGACAGGGTCACAGAATGGTGGGATGGATCGTCCATACAGGCCACTGGAGGATCAAAAGCACCCACTCCTCTCTGATTGCAAGGCCAGCAGTGAGTGGAAACATCCAGAACAGGAAGGAGTACATACTTCCTGTCTTTACCAGACTGTCTCCACTTTCTCTAGTCCTTTCCCATTCAGCTCTTCCTGCCTGCACACAGCACGGTCCATGGGAACCCTCTAACGTCTAAAATGCAGTATCTGCAGTAGTGTTATGAACTGTAGTATTCTGGGACCACTGTATGAAACATTGTGATTGAGAGCCAAAGCTGTATAGATAAAACATAGGCACAGTTCTTGAGCTCCTGGGCCTGCACCCAGCATGCATTATATCTATGCATGTGTGTATACTGCACGTCTACCTTCCCATGACAGAGTCTATGTGTCCTCAGTGTGGTGTATCTGTGGATGAAGCCTTTCTATGGCCATGATTGCAGAAGGGATTGTGGGTTTGCATCTGTTAATAATCACTACATTTTTTAAATGCCAATAACAACTGGAAGTATTGTTGCTCATTCACCGGGTTTTATTGAGTATCAACAGCATGCTACTACCCAGTTAATTTTTTCCCCATACAATCCTACCCTTGTTTCTCTTGCTAAATAGCATTTGCTGCTTCGACCCAGTATGTACTAATGCTGTTCTTTGAGCGTCCCAGTATTAGAAATATCCCTCAATATCCCTATATTCCATTTCAGCCTGTTAAACCAGTAGAAAGCCAGTGCAAAGCCCCCACTCTCCCCTTCTGCCAAATGTCCTTTGTGAAATGAAGCTGCAGGGATGGAAATGAGCTGCTCCTGTCTTGAGAATCTTCCCAACCCAGCCTTTCAAAGGCCAGTCCAGGACGTGCTGGGACACCCACAATGCGACACGCACGGCTGGCTGACTGCCTCCTTCAATAGAAAGGCTTTCAAAGTGGACTCTGGGGGCCTGAGAAAGACTCTCTTCTGGAAGGGTTGAGGCTGAGACCCCGGAACTATTCGGGACAGGCAGGGACTGCTCTTGACCAGATGTTAGAAGACTCTGAAGCATGAAAAGTGTGGTGAATTTAAAAATCATGTTTGCCCAGGGATTGGGGAAAAGGGAGAGGGAGGGGAAAAAGAGGAGAGAGAGAGAGAGAGAGAGAGAGAGAGAGAGAGAGAGAGAGAGAGAAATAAGAGGAGGAGGAAGGAGAAGGTATTTACAATTAAAAAAAAAAAAAGGCTACCTCCATTCTCTTACACTCAGGACAATCCTCCAAATGCCTCTCCACCAGACACTAGGGGGTGGCAGTTGCCAAGAACCCTTTATTCCTAGGAAATAAGCAACAAGCAGTTAGCGTATGTCAAGATGAAAATCAGCTGAATAAATGCATGGCCAGGCTGGGCAGCTCCACGGGCATCTGCCCTGGAAGAGCCAGGGATGATCAGCTTTCTGAGATTCAAGGAATTCTCCCCTTTGAAAAACCCCATCAACTGTTGGAGTGGCAAATCGATTTGAGGCCACCTTTTGTACAAGTGATGCTATCACTGTGGCTGTAATTTATGCAAAGAAATTCTGCAGCACAGCATGATTAAATTATAGTACACGATGCAGGATTTCTACTGTATGCACTCCCACCACACAGGCTCCCGCTTTTATCTACATGAAGATCAGGCCTGTGGAAATTTGGTGCACATGGTTTTAGAGCTGCAAAATAGAACATTTCCACATGTTCCCCTGTATTTTTGAAGTGCAGAAAGCCAGGCCACTGCTCAGAACTGACTGGGCGTCAGAGGTGGAGGCTGTTTGCTTACAAAAGAACTAACCAAACAAACAAAAAAACAGCCAGAAAGGGCTTTTCCTGAGATTTGTAGGAAAGATGCAACACTGGCTATCTCATCGAAAACAAAAGCAGCGTGATTTAACTCCACAAATATAGGAGATGTCGCCCAATAGTGCTGCATGTGCTGAACAGAGACAGGGAGGTTAAGGTCTCCAGGGAACGCTAGCACATTCTGCCTGTGGCTGTAACTCAGTCCCCTCCTCATTTCCGAGCTAGACACCATCTTACTGCAGTCTGTGGATAGTGCTCTCCACCCTCACACAGGGCTGCTCCTGCAGCCCAGCTCCTTTCTGCTGCCCCTCCCCCCACTCTCCCGCCTGATGCATTATTCAGCAGCCTCCTTCAAGCTGAGTCAGGCGGGCTGAGACAGGCTTGTGCATGGAGAAAATAGAATTCACAAAGCCTGTGTCAGCCACAGCCTGGGAACCTTACAAGGATGGCGTGCTCAGTGGAAAGCACGGCTATGTGGAATTCTAATGGCTATGTGCTAGCTAGGATTTTTAGGTGGTGCACCATCCACGTGAGCTTGATGGATACCTAGGATGATGGTCGGATGGCTTTCTTTTCCTCTCTTTCTCCAAATGTACGGCACTCATGAAAAATCTCTGCAGAGAATGCCGGATCCTGCTGGCAGCGTGTGGTGGTGGCCCAATCTCTCTGGCTGCTGGGGCTGTGTGGCTCCGCCCTTACTCCTCTGCAGCGCTTAGTCAGCGTCTGCCCTCCGGAGGCTAACAAAGAGCTCGCCTCCTGCAGAGCAGGGCTGGGGGAAGCCCATTCAGGAGGAGTGAGGAGCACAGGGTTCTGGCAGTGGGCTTCTCTCCTGGAGAAGCTGGAGAAATAATAGCCCGGGATTGATTCCTCAACGCAGGGTGACCTTCCGGGCTCTGGGTCATGCCTGCTATCTATCATGTCAGGATAGAAGATGATGGAGACGCATGTGAGTGTGTGCACACACGTGTGTGCATGAACTGTGCCAATTCACGCTGAAATCCTAGGAAGTAACTGCCAGCCATAAAGCGTCCTTTGCTAACTAGTACAGATTGGGAACTAATAAATTGCTCCTAGAGCCGGGTGGACCACTTTGTCCTCTCTCCCACTGACACACGCACACATGTGCGCACGCGCGCGCACACACACACACACACACACACACACACATGCACCTAGATATGACAAATCTATGGCCCAAAGAAAACTGACTTTGAGCCATGTCATTTGAATTAAAACTGAAGTCTAAATGGAAAATCTGTGTGTCACCTTTAGAGGTGAAGACTCTTCCGAAATATTCCCCAGACTTGCAGGACTGGAGCATGCACATGACCCCTTTTGGGTTTGAATGAGGTTCCCTAAAAGCACCTCGGAAGCAGCACAGGGGCTTTGGGGACACCGCTTCCCCTGCCTGCACAGCAGCTGGAGGCTGCGAGGCCTGGGCAGCAGCGTGCTGCGGCTCTCCTCCTGCCCACTTAGTTTGCAGAGACTCCAGGCGCCTTCCCACAGCTTGGCCTTTCGTGCCCACACTTCTGTCTCAGCAATCACCACCAGCACAGCAGGAAAGCCCAGGGCCAGACCAGCCTGAGCAGGAGAGGCCAGGAGGGCAGGCAGTGGCCCATACCTCTCTCAACTTGTCTCAGTGAGTTTCTTCTGGGACCCTCCTGAATTCATCTTGTCCTTCCACTCATGGGCACAGAAACCACGTGTGGAGATTGGCTTTCTTCTCTGGCCATGACTCTGCCAGCAGATGGACATCAATAACCCTTAGGATCTAGGCAAGATGAAAGATGCCAGTCCAGTGGACTTACTTACATGAAAAAGACAGGCTGGGCCATAGGATTCTACCGTACACGGGGATGTGAGCATTTGTGTGTACCTATCCGTGAAAAACGCAAGAAGACTCTAAACCAACATAATTGTTGCAATTACCTTTTAGAGGTGAGATGACTAATTATTTCTGCTTGTCCATACACATTTTTTTTTCCAAAATAAAGTATAGAGATTATTATTACATTTACAAAAAAAAAAAAAAGTAGCTTAATGAAGATAATCAAAAGACTGTACCGAGGGTTGGTGAGACGGCTCAGTGGACTAAGCACTTGCTTAGGCAACCGCTGGGACTAAAGTTCGATCCCCAGCATCACATGCCCCCCCCCGCAGCCCTGCTCCCCAGGCCCCCTGAGCCGGCCACTGAGACTGGGCGTGGTGGCGCACACCTGTAATCCCAGCGCTGGTGAGGCTGAAAACAGGAGGATCAGTAGGAGTTCGAGCTGCATAGTAAGTTCACGTCCCAAATATATTAAAAAAAAAAAAGACTACTTTTTTTTGTTGGCAGCTACATGAAATTTCATTCAAGGAATGCAGTGTTCTCAATGGGACTTCCTGGCCTTATTTTATTTATTGCAGTTTTATTATATAACTTAATCCCTTTTCTGGGCTGGGAAGGTGACTGCAGCCTACACTGCCACTTGATTCTCTGTATCCTCATGTTCTTATTTTTAATCACAGTAGGGACTGTGACCAGGAAAACTGTCTGCGTCTGTTTCTAATCACTGAGACACAATGACAAACACCCACACATTAAAGAAGCCCTTTTAGGTTCACAGTATACAGAGGCAGCAGTCCATGGCTAGGTGGCACCAAGGCAGGGCAGAATGGTCGTGGGGCCAGGTAGACGAGAACTGCGCATGGCATGCTGGGTAGGAAGCGGAAGGAGAAGGAGCCAGGGAAGGAGGCAAACCACACCCCCATCGCCTGCCTTTTCTGAGCAGACCCTGCATCATTCAGCAAATCAGCTCTCAGTTTCCATTATCCAGTCAACCCTCCAAGAGCCCTACCCAGGAGCACATGAGGGACATCTAGATAGAAGCTGTAATGGGGACCCGATACATGGCTGGGAACAGACGACCAGAACCGTAGACCTTCCCCCTCCCACACAGCTGTGTGTGGCTGGGTGACTGCACACCACCACAGCGGGTGTGAGCAGAGTGCACACGTGATAATTCCACTCCTACGATGCTGGAAGAGGCAGGTTCTCTGATCTTCCTCATGTCTGAAATTCAAGCAAAGAGGAACGATGTCTACAACATGTCCGTCATGGCCACCCTGTGCTAAGGATTTTACTGCCAGCCTAGCCAGAGACTGGAGGATGGAACTGCAATCAGAGAAGAGGCTGTGACTGAGACCACTGCTGTCCCAACGTGGAGTTAGGAGAAGCACTGGGATCTCAATATAAATTCCTTGTCAGACCTTGGGTCTGGCAGGTCAAACTTGGTCTCTTGGTAACCTTGGAGGAGTCTTCACTTCCTCTCTTTCTCTCCTACCCTGGCTTCTCCTGCTGCTCTTTGCTTCCTGTACCCCATGCCATGAGCACCTGCCTTCCTCTAGGCCCCTTTGCCGCCGCCGTCCTACCTCAGAAACAAATGACCGTGGACTGGTAGGGATTACATGGACCTGACACGCTTTCTCCACTTCACGTCCTGGACATGTGCTTATCATTGGTTCATCTCTGAGAGTGGTG
>NW_004524780.1:3065260-3105427 GCF_000260255.1 Octodon degus
CCTCCAGCCTTAGTCTCCTAGAGATCTGGCATCACAGAACTGCGCCATCACACCTGACATGAGTTCCCTTTGAGTGTGCAAGTACTCTAACATTGGCGCCCTGCCTCACGCCAGCCAATGCCACTGATCCTTAGACCTGGCCTACCCCTGGAAGGTCGCAGAAGGATGTCAGCATTAGGGTTCTCCTGTCTCTGTCCTTAGCCCAGAGTGTTCCACTTTAGAAGACACTGGGTTTGCATAAACTGACCACATCTATAAAAACAGTTGGGTTTTGCTGCCTATCCTGGAAACTATGACGAGTCCTCTGCCTCTCTGATCCCTCAACACATACTCCCTCTAAGCAAAGCCTTCTTTCTGTGGAAATCAGCCTCGGTGTGCATTTCCACATCCTTCCCCCTTTGAGCAGAAAGAGCTAAAGAGCAGTGGGGTGCAGCAGGACCGTGCTTTGCCATTATTTCTTCCACTTGTTTCATCACTTAGAGCCATCTCCCATGGCTTCTGAGTGTGTGGAGTGCTCGCCCCAAGAACTCACAAACAATAATCACAGGGCACCCTCAGTAGCGACCACCCCACCTCTCACTCAGAGATGTTGTCCCATCCCCTGGTCAGACACTTTCCTCCTGAAAGTGCAGCTCTGTCGCTTCCTCTGCTCTGTAAATCCTGGCCCCCCAAAGCAGTCCCTTGGATATCTTCAGTTCCCTGCACACTTCTGCTTTTGTGCTTATAACACAAAATCCTTATCAACACCCTTGAGCAAAAACATATGCCATTTTGGTCACCAAAAGGAGAAGCGCACACCTAAAGATGATTGGGAAGCTGGGTCACAAATGATATCGGCAGCACTGCTTCCACACTCGGGCAGTAGATTCTCAGTAAAAGCCCAAGAATGGAAAGCCAAACAGATCCTTTCTTTCCTTAAGCTGTGGTTGTGGAAGGAAACAGATGTTGAAATAATCAGAGGGAAGTACAGATGTTAAAGGATGTGCACCAGTGAGGCCTATCAACCAGTAGCAGGGGTGGGGCCCTAGAGGCCGAGTTGGTGGCCTCTCATCCCAATAGGAAGGGTGCTGGTTTCAGAGATGTCACTTCACAGAGCCTGCAGACCCAGGAAAACTGGGATGCTACCCTTCCTGGCAGAAGCATGGGAGGTCTGTTATGTTCAGAAATCACCAAGGTTTACAACCATGAGAGTTGGGTGTTTAATGTTAATTCTCATCATCCGATCATTTTACTTATAAACAGCATCTCCCTTATTATATCTAAATTACTCCTTTGATAGCACATGGATTTTCTGCACACAGAAATACTGACATTGAGTCTCAGTTGGAGCCCAGCTCAAGCAATGAAATGTACGTAGTAAGGACTGTAAAGCTGGCATGATTTGGGGTGGCCTGGAAACTGGGGAGATGGCTGGAGGAGACCCAGATATCATTCCAGCCTCCGACTAGGCTGTCTAAGCAGGAATAAGAAAACTGCACAAGATACCAAGGAGGCAGCAGGGCTGTTGCCATAAATCCCAGCTTCCGGGCCTTTTAATGTGTCAGCCTATGCTGGCCATTAACCCATGTTTAATTGCTGTCTATAGTAAGTTCCATAGATCATTACCATACCGGTCATTCTCGAAAGATCCTCATTAGCACAAGACGAGGGGCACAGAAAACAATGAGACAGGAAATGGCTACAGGAACGCTGCAGTGCGAGACTTGGGGGGCAGCTGAGGCCCTCGTGACTCTGCCAGCACCATATTAGATCCCACAGCCACAGCAGGTTCTTTGCAATGCAGCACGGAAGACACGCGCACCCAGCCCCTACTTCCCGCTGCTCCTTCCTCCCTTCTACCAATGCACAGTGCTCCTCAGATCAGTGAGCCACACTTTCCCCGCCTGGCTGGGGCAGGAGGGACCTGGGGCGGCCGCAGCGCACACGCGATGATTTGCAAAGCAGCCGCTCATCATCACTCGGGCTCAGCTTCGTCCACCCAGCAAGTGCGCATGCGCTGCACGCCTGTCCGTATCAAGCACTGTGCTGGGCCTTTGGTGTTCAAGGTCATCTAAGCCCGAGACCCGCAAGGACACCACATTAGGAACAAAAGATACTTAAATCCATCTCACTTGCTGCATTTCAGTGACTCTTCATTTTTTCTATTATCAATTAGGTGTCATTTCTTTTTCCATTTAAAATGCATTTATAAGTGAGTGAAGGTGTTTGGGCAGCTCCCCGCACATGAATATTGCTAGTCCTGAGTGTTTCACCATCATGGTAGTGGGTTCCCACCGGTCCCTTAAACTCCCCTACTCAAGAATCCAGAAATGCCCTCAATTCCACAGGCATCTCCCCTGGACAATGTCCCTCCCATCTGGGCAGGAGCCTTTGAGTTGCAGTAGGTACCACATCACATTACTTAAAATTCTAGCCCAGTTTCCACACAGCAACAGTTCCAGCCCAGCCTAGGCATCGTAGTGATTTATCAGCCAATAAAAAAATAAGCTGAGGCTATAGTCCCATTAGTAGAGCAGCCTTGGATTTCATCCCCACCCCGAGGCATGGGGGGAACTCATTGCCAAGTCCCCATCTCGTCAGTTGGGATTTAAACAGGTTGAGAGGCTCAGGGAGCCCAACAGACCTCCCCTCACACAAGGGACCTTTTTGGTGTCCTCCCATGGGACACCTTCATGACTCTGTGGGCTGAGGTTTCAAGAGTGGAAAAACTGAGGCTCTTGGAAAAAGGATCTTCCCAAAATTCCAGATCTATCTAATTCTCCACCCCAGTTGAGTAGAAGCCCCAGGACCCAAAAGAGGCTTTGTGATGGCTTTATGAGCCCATGCTTCGGAGTGTCTGCCTAGAGGACTGTTCACAGCTGTCACCCAGGGACAGAGCCTCACCCACTGGGATATGCAGGGGGACCTGGGGTGGCAGACAACACAGTATGAGTAGAAAGTCACCTGGTGCGTGTGGAGCGCACTCCAGCCTCTAGGGCTCCGTGTTCTTTGCTCTCTGTGTCCACCCAAGACACGTATCACCCCTCTGCTGGGTCTGTGCCCAGCAATTTAATAACAAACCTCATTGGGTGGCTTTCAAAGGGGTCAGTATCCTAATTGCCAAATGCTCATTCCCTACCCTGTACTTGTGTTCACCTCCAACTTTTGATTTTGTGATTTAACAATTGCCCTCTGACCACACTAAGAATCGTGAGCGTAACAGAATTCTCGGATGAAAAATCGGGTTTGATAAATGTTAGCACCTCTCCTGTGCACTTTACTCATTTAATTTGGAGAGGGGTATTCGTTTGACATTTTAAGAGTCTTTTTAAATTTTTTTTAAGCTTTTATTTGGTACAGGGTCTTGCTACGCAGCTCAGGACTCCTCCTGATCCTTTTATCTCGCCCTCCCCTGCGCTGGGCTTACAGGAGTGCACCACCACTCCCAGTTTTGGTGGCCAGCACAGCATGCCCAGGGGTCCGGGACTGGCCAGGCCTGAGGCCTGGGGATCGAACCTGGGTCCTCACACTTGCAGGCAGGCGCTTAGACTGCCGAGCTATCTCCCTAGCTCTATTTTTGCTTCATGTATTAGAGATGGCCCAAAGCACACAGACGCTAAAACATATTCACAGGTGATAAACTCAGAGAATTGTTTTTCAGACAATACAACTTTTTCTGTTCTCACAATCCTTTGGAAAGGCTGCCCACCTCCTCCCCTAGTGGTCGTGTCCTCTGCTTCCATTCTCTCAGGTCTTTCTCGCTGTATAAATAAAGTACCGGCACAGTTGTCCTACCAAAAACTCACATGACCTGGAACCAGACTTAAAACTACTCTAGAGGAAGCCTCTTCCCGGGTTTCCTTATGTAAATGAAGGATCAGGAACACTGTCTTCTGATTGGTTGTGTCCACCATGCAAAGAAAGGATTGAAAATAGCACTTTTCTGATTGGTCCACAGAACTCAGCTCTAAAACTGCCATCTTTCTGGATCTTTTGATCTGTACACGTCTTCTCCTTTCTGCAAGCATTTAGCCACGAGATTCTGTGAACTTCTACCGACTGTGTTCAGCTCTTTGTCTTGTTGCCCTGCCCTGATTTCCTCTCTCCCACGTGCCTTCATCAGAAGTGCTATGCGAATTACCATGAGCTTGGAAGTCACTTGGCTTATCAAGGTGTTCAGAAAGTGCTGCTGTCACCCACTCTTCCTACACCGGCCTGTTCCCAGGCACACAAAATCACACCAGCTTTGCAGGAAGGAAGCTGAGACCCAGAAAAAGCAGACAACTTGCCGAACAATCCACAGCACCGATGTATCACAGTTGCAACACGCCTTGCACTTATACAGGTTTGCCTACCAGAAAACAAAAAGACAACAACAAAAGGACAAGCGGAAGAATGAAGTCATTTACAGCAAAATGGATGAATCTTGAGGCCGCGGTTGCAAGTGAAATAAATCAGACACAGAAAGTATAAATATTGCATGGTTTCTCCTGTATGAGAAACTCAGTGCTTAAGTGAATTAAAGAGCAAAGAAAGGGATGGACGATAGGAAAGAGGGTAACAGATCTCTTGCCAATGGGAAGGGGCAAGCAGCCGGAGGGAGTTGAGAGGAAGTGGAGGGGAGGGGGATGAACGAACAATTAAGGTGTGCTGTGTACCGGTACCGACTTCACAGGACAAAGAGTGACCGTTCTGTCCTGCCGCTGTGGACTAATAAAAGTAAAAACGAAAAGCTCACGGAAACACACACTGCAGTCTCTAAAAACGCCTTACACTTCATGGGGATATCCCACAAAGCTTGAGGAAAGCAAGCAATCCTTAGGACGGTTTGACTCTTCACTACAATTAGCTGTTTTTCAGTGTTGCAATGTTATGACTCCCTAAAGAAGCAAACCGATTCTTTATGAGGAAGAGGAAGATGAGGACGCCGCTCCCACCTGTTAGCTGTTCCCAAGCTTGTTTACCTAGGAAGCCAAGTGGAACTAAAGAAAAGTCCCCCAGCAAGCAGCAGGCGGCTGGGGGCCGGAGTCTGGAGTGTAGTATTTCGCCCAAATCCTCAGGCTCTGGAGGTTTAATTACCGTGTGCAAGCTGGAGGTGGGGGATGGTTGCGGGTGGGGGTGGGGCGGCCCGTGCAGCCTAACAGGTCCCATCCCCAGCCCACAGGGCCTGCAGAGCCAGCAACTACCCACCCACCCCACCGGGCACAAAGAGGAACAAAGCGTAGTTGCAGGGCAGTCTGCATTGAATTTGGGTCTTGAACTGGATTGCACCTTTTTTTCAGCTAATTCTGTGCCTTGGAAAGATTTCACTTTCTCTTCACCTCCTCTTGGCTGCGAAGGGAGAAGAATCAAGGGGCTTATTGTAGCCCCGGGTGTGAGCCTAGGCCCCTTCAGGACCTAGCAATTGGTTTTTGTTTTGTGACCAGTTACTGCCACAAAAGCCAGACCCACCCCCATCCCCAGTATTCAATTAACCCTGTGTGTGACCACAAAGGAACAGAGGTTGGTTTAGTTCCATTCATAAAATGCCGAGGGGGGCTTTTTTTTTTTTTAAAGGATTCCTCTTAACAAAGGTTGCCAAACTAAGTAGCTTTTTTTGTTGTTGTTATTGCTTGGTCCCGGCTCATTGTTACCTCCAAGGCAACCTTTTCCACTTAATTGGGGCTTTAGAATCCTACCTCCATTGTACTCCTGCATAGGATACATGGTTCAGAAGCCCTATAACATTATGCATATAAGCGTTTCTGAGCTTAGTGCTTTCAAACTTTGTAGCCACCGCAGATGGAAGTTCACTGATTAAAGCAATCCTTCTACAGTCAGAACCTTAACAGTCTTGCATTTCCATATATTGAACTCCTGTTCTATACCATCTCTGCAATCAGTGCTGCTTGAGATGTTTGGTTTGCAGAGTCACAATTAATTGTGTGTGGTGCAGGTGAATTCTGGGAAGAAAGTAGCCACTCTAGAACACCAACCAGGAAGAGGATGAACATGCAACTTTTCCACCCAAAATTTGGGTTCTGCTGCCCTATGGTAATACTGTGGTTTACAAACACTTCTATACATGAACAATGCAGTTCACAAACGCAAGCATTTGTCAAAAATTGGCTTCCATTTATGAACTCGGCATTGGATGATGAACCCTCATGTGGCCATCTTCCCAGAATTGTCTAACAAATTAAGTACATGAGCTAGGACCCTACTGTACTTTCTGGTTTACCTACCCATCTAGACTGGCAACCCCAGCCCTAACTGGGAAAGAGATGAACATGCATTTATATATGGTTTAGAATGCAAACAGCCAGAGAAAATACTGTATTTCTGCATAAGTAAAGCCTAAGAAGAAAATAAGTCCTCAATATTCAGAATGCTTATAAGCCCAACACCCAAAATAAGCCCCAATTAAGAATATCAGCCAGATGGACATATTTAGTAAACATTCGTTGTTGAAACCCAATGGCTACCTCAAATTGTGAAATAACAATATTAGCGTTTACTCAGGGCCAGCCAAATAGCTCAGTGGATTAAAGCACCTGCAAGCAGGCACAGGGGCCGGGGACTCAAACCCCAGGCCTGCTGTGCCAGCCCTGCCCCCGGGGCGCGCTGAGGCTAGCGCCTGTAATCCTAGAACTTGGGAGGCTGCAAACAGGCAGATCACTACAAATCCAATCTAGTAGTGAGACCCTGAACATCCTGTAGACCCTTCCCTAAAATACAAAAATGAACATATAATTAAATAATATTGTTGACATTAATGCTTAAAATAAATGATAGTATAACTTATAGTTATGTATTTGTGAATTCCCCAGCCATCACCACTGCAGGCAAAGTAAACTTGTACATAAACAGATGAACTGGAGACTTGCTGCTGATCGCATGGTCGGAGCACAAACACCACCCGCGAATGAAGCACCCACGTGATATGCAACAGATGTGATCGCGTCTCCCGTGAGTCTGCGTAACTCACCAAGTCGTATATAACCGATGTGTGCGCACTGTGTTATGCTCTAACTGATATATTTAATGTGCTTCTGTGAAATAAACATCTTCTGAGTTTTGGTCTTTGCAATTTTCCATCACTTTTGGGTGGACCATCTTTTTTTTTTTTTTTTTTTTTTTTTTAATTGTGGAACCAGGGATTGAACTCAGGCCCTTGCACTTGCCAGGGAAGCGCTTATTCTATTGAGCCATCTCCCTGGCCCTTGACCATCATTCTTAACTGCCCTCATTTTTGCTGCCAACCCAGCCCTGTCAGTCATGTCTAACTCTTGACTGCTGGAAACTCTGTGAAGCCCAGCCTGCAAGCACCCCTAACCTGGGTGAAGAACTCGTGGAATGAGACCCCCCCCCCCCGCAGCTGTGTGGTCAACACTCTGAGCAGGCTGCGGGACAAGGGACAAGGTGTCTCCTCTAAGGAGAGCGTGACTGCTGGACCCGAGCAATTTGGGGCTGGACCTCAGAGATGAAGTCCGGGGCTTCTCCAGGAAATGGAGTCCCAAGAAATTCAGGCCAGCGCTGGGGTTTGGAGAGTCATGATGATGTTCCAGAAGATGACATGGCTGTATCTGAATGAAGGCAAAGTTTTGCACATGAATAAAGACAGATGGGTGAACAGATAGCTGAGTAGTTTAAGCGCATGCCTGGCAAGTACAAGGTCCTGACTACCATTCTCAATACTAAAAAAAGAAAAGAAAAGAAAAATAATAATAAAGACAGATTTTTATATGCAAATAAATGTAGACATTCCCTAAAAATAAGCCCTATTTGTCTTTTTTTTTTCCACTTTGCGAGAGGGTTTCATTATGTAGCGTAGTCTGTCCCTGGGCTCACCTTGTAGCCCAGGATGGCTTTCAACTCTCAGGGGTCCTGCTTCAGCCTCCCAAGTGCTGGGATTATAGGTGTGCGCCCCCACACTTGGCTTCCTGCTGTGTCTTTTGGAGCAAAAATTAATATGAGAACTGGTCTTATTTTTGAGGAAATACAGTGGGCAAGAAATAGAAAAGTGGGAATCCAGTCTCAGTTTGCATCCTTGGGGATGGAAAGGACTGAAGAAGATGAGATGACACACAAGTGAAAGAGATTTACTTTTCTATGGATTTTAATGTTTCATTTTCCTCCTCTCTAGGCCAACCTGGGAAGATGGTTCTGCATCTGGGTTTTCAGATTTGTTTTCCTCTTAGAATGTGTAGCTTGTCCTCTGTCACTGGAACCAAGCAGAGTTCATGAATTCATGACACTCACACCACATGTCCCCCACACATCGTTAACTTTGGCAATCCAGGAAATATCCCATTTAATCCAAGATTTCTGGCTTCCCGTGAGACTCCACACTAACATGACACCCTGAGCCCTTCCCTGTCCCCTGGTGAATTGGCAGCATTCTGAGCTGAACAGGTGGCTTTCCAGCCTCCTGCAGCTGGCGCTATAACTTGTATCTAGATGTCTTGCCAAAGCCTCCTGCACTCATAGGTAGGGAGTTTCAAGGTGGCTGGGTTAGGCTGTGTGAATGCAGATGAAGCGTTTGATGCTGGGATTAAGGGACATGGTTAATATGCCCATCATGATGTGGATGGCACCTATCAGCAGGTTTGTAGTCTGGATAAAGTATGAACGGATTAACAGAAGGCAGGCTTGTGGCTGCTGTGTGCTGCTCATTGCCTCCTGAACTGCCACACCATGAACTACCTTGGAGTCAGCCAACTGGGGACTGAAACCTCTACAAAAGGTGAGCTGAAATAAGTCTTTTCTCCTCTAACTTTGGATGTCAAGTGTTTTGTCTCACAACAAGAGAAAGTAACCAAGACACCTAGCCAGCCTTGAGTGGTGGTGACCACAGTGTGGCCTAGGTGGCAGCTTGGATTTCTGACCACTTTGCCCAAGGGAACAAGCATTCACTGCACAGGCTTAGGGTGACAAACACCCTAGTGTTACCAAATGGCAGATCCTGTGGGACTTCTTTCCAGGTCCTTGGTGTCCTGAACAAAAAACTGAGTAAGACACCCAGAAAAGGCAGCAAAGTTATACATTTACTGAAGGTAGAAAAGAGATATGCTCAATGAGGCAAGAGCTGTGGGACATGAGTCCTATCTAAAACTCGCTTGCTATTATGCCAGATTAAAATCTTCCTGTGTAAAGACTCCCCTGGCTTTTTGAGAGATGCCATAAATGAAGGATCTAGAACAGTGTCCTTTGATTGGCTGTGCCCACATGCAAATGAAGGATTGAAAGCAGCATCTTCTGATTGGCCCTTTGAACACTGCCGGATTCAAATGAGGGATTTAAACTAGCACCTTTCTGATTGGTCTGTAGTGCCACTGTTTAGGTGGCTTAACCCTCATCTTCCTGGGGTTGCCCTCAGAAGTCAAAATAATATCTTAGATATAACGGGGCTTAATGTGTATAAGTAGATTAACCAGACATTTGAACACTTGATTCTTTTTTCCTTGTGTAGTGGGGATTGAACCCAGGTTCTTCACACTGAGCTATATCCACAACTTTTTTTAAATTTGTTTTTGCTTTGAGACAGGGTCTCTTTAAATTGCTAAGTTGCCAAAGCTGGGCTTGAACTGGCAACCATGCTGTCTCAACCTCCCAGAGGGCTGGAGTTGCAGGGGTGCACCTTTGTGCCTGGCCTTCTCTGTCCCCTTCTTTATTCACTAAGTTGTAGTCAGTAAATACTGATTATTTTCACTGCCTGCTTCCAAATGGATCAGTCTAAAACAGAGAAGTAACCAAGTACTTTCTCAATCTCTCTCACCCTGTGCTCTCCGACTGCAGTCTGGTGACCTTGGCACTACAGAATTATCGACATGAGCCTCTCCCTGGGGGCAGTGGTAGGCTTGGCCCGCTGAACGCTGCATCCCCTTGACCCAGGTTGACATTTAGGGATCAATGGCAGCCCTATGTGGCCCTTCAGAGCCTAAAGGCATTTCATGTGAACCCTGGAGAAAGAGGTTCCCTCTTACCACAGGGTCGCTAATGAGAATCATCAAAGGTCTGTGCATTTGCTGCTGAGAAAAACACTCAGAAATAAGCAGTAAAGAAAGAAGGGTGAGCACAGAGCAGAGTGTTTCTCTTCACTCCCTGAACCAATGGTCCAGCCACAAAGGCACTAAGCGGCATTCTGATCTTTCTGGTACAGGACCCCTGTTCTCCCACGCAACTTGATTCCACTGGTATTGGTCCAAACCTAAGTGCAGAGCCTGCCTCACATGCACAGCTCGTCATCTGGACTGTGGTACCATGGGGACCAGGACCCCAGAACACCCTAGGATCCAAAGGGCACCAAGGAAGACAGTCTCATCCTACACCTGGGGCCTGACTGTTACACTCAGACAAAATCAGAGCCTTTATTAAAATCCTGTGTGAATCATCGAAGAGGTGATAACAAACTGTCATCTGAGATCAAGCCAGTACCATCATCAACATCTGCTTTGCTGACTACCTCAGTTGCTAAATAGCTCAGCCTTCAGCCTCTGCCCCTGCATCTGGTGAGACCCAGACCAAGGCTCTATTACCTGGAGGACGTGACGCGTGAGCTGCTAGAATCTCACCCAGTGTGGGGCAGCAGCATCCAGGGGTCTGGACCCTGCAAGGCTGGGAGGCTCCTAGCCTCCCTGGGTCATGGATCATCCTCCCTCTACCTGCAGTTGGCTAAGGTCCTGTCCTGCCTGCCAGCAATAGTTCCAGCCTCTGGGGCACCAGGATGCGAAGCCCTCCCCAAGCATGGGTGGGGACACCAGCAGTGACTGTGTAATGCTCTCAACAGATCAACCCCAGGTACTCCCTGGGAGGCAGCAGCCCCTGTGTGGACTGAAGGAGGTTTGCAGAGGAAACCTGAAACAATGGACACAGGTTTTACAGGTTACTGCTTCAACAGAGCGGTGGCATGAGAAGCCACAGGATAGCAGGAGAACAGAGGCAGCGATTGTCAGCAAAGCACAAAGCTGGGTGTGTCTGAAATAAGACCAGGAGGGGATATTGAGCTGGGGACTGGATCACATCCCCCAGCACCAACCTAGTAGGTCACAGGTGATGCTTGGCTGGGACCCCTCAGGCAGGCAGGAGTTAAAAGGGATTTCATCCCAAAAGGAACAGGCTCCCGTGTTCCTTCGGTCTGAAGAGAGGAGCTTCTGGAGCACAGGCATCTGTCTATGTGTGGCCTCATGTTTACAAAGGTCCCCTCATGCTGGACTCCCAAGGAGACCGAGAAGGTTGGCACACTGGGGTCAAAGTCATCTTTCCAAATTTGTTACTGGGATAGGTATACCCAAATGCTGGGCTTTCTGGTTACCTTTCCATCTTTCAGATCTGTCCCTTGGGTTTCTACCAACCCAATATTGAGGCCACCAGGGTGACCGTACTTGACATCATCTCTGGATGATGTCACCCCTGAAACAATGCAATTGTCCCCACACGAAACACCTCTCTGTTCCTAAGCCCCTTGGGTGTGATTACACCCTTGGTCTCCAAGACTATACTCACAGTCTGTGATCACATGAGGGACAGTTTGTTGGAATGTTTTCCCCCAGCCCTGTGCCAAACATTCCCAAAGGTAGAAGCATGACCCAATCCTCCTCCCCAGTAACTGGACCATGTCACAGATAATATGCATCCATCTTTTTTTGTGACCTAGGCACCAAGAGGTTGTGTGATTCCCACCCCCGCAACACCATGCAGTTCCTGGTAACCCTCAGACAGGTTCCAAATTAGAACTCAGAACTCTAGCCCCTCTGTTATCTATCACCCATCTCCACCATCCTCTTTCTGATCCGAAGGCTCCGAGATTCGTTTCCTCTGGGAAATTTCTAATCAGACTTTGTGTTGACGGCACAGAGACTTCTGGCCTGGCAGATCCCCCCACGCCACCCCGGATGCAGATGCCCTGATTTCAGAGAGTGTTTTCTGCCCCAAGGGCATAATCTGCCACTTCCTGCTTTTCTGATAGAAATTAGGAAGGCAGAAATGTCTAGCAATCCATCCAGCCCCAGCCGGCTCAGTCTTTCCTAGAAGCACAGCAGAGTCGCAGACCAGGCAAGCAGCAGCTGGGTTCCCCAACCTCCTCTCACCTGCACAGGGCGCCTTTGTCTTGGTAGCAGCAGAGTCCAAGCCATGGGTGCTGTGTTTGCAGTCTGGTTTGTCTGGGAAGCTCCTGGCGGTGCGCAGTTCCCTCCAGTATAGCAGTCAAAGCGTTGCCCAGGCTGCAGCCGGGAGTCTGCATCAGGAATCCTCAGAAGCGCTGCTACAGGAGCTTGGCACCGCCTGGCGCCACCAGCCATGTCCAAGCTCCACGCAGACTGCTGACCTGGCACTGGCGCTGCGTGCTATAACTCGCTCGCACAGGAAGCTTTAACTGTCTCTTCTCCGAGCTCACAGACCTCGAGGCTGCAGGAGATGCGTCTTCCTGCAGTGCCACGATTCCCACTCCCGGCCACCCAGGGGCTCCCAGCCCACCCGATCCACAGTGTGTTAGCCCAGAATCCATCACTCTGAGCCTGCTGATTATTAATCCCAAGGCTTCTGCTTCCCCTCTCTCTTGTACTAGTTAAGCCAATGAAAATACATATTAAGCATGAAGCTGGAAAGATTCGAATGCTTTCACCTATCAATCGAAGTCATTTTGTTCTTTAACAAAATTCTGGCAACTGTTCCTTTATGCACATACAATGGGCTGTTCTTGTTTAATTTATCTGACTTTAACACTGCATGTGGAAAGGACATGGTTAATGGGGGGGACATAAATATTTTTTAAGATGTGACCACAACATAGGTTAATTATGTACAATAGAAAGATACAGATTGTATGGCTGGGAGGATAAAGGGATGAATCTTAAGAGTGCGTTTGAGACTTAGAAGAGCTGGGGTTCATTTGCAAAAATGACAATGACTTCACTGTGTGGACCAGTGAGAGTTATTTGACTCCTGGCCCCAGGAGCTCTTGGCTGAAGAGCCTCAGGGCTTCCTATCACAAAGGTCCACACCAACATCCTTCTTATTTTCTTCTACCACCACACATCTGCCTCTAGCTTGTACAGGCAGCATGGCAGGTACTGGGATGACTGAGGCCTGGCAGGCTGCCCACGCCCTGTCGGCTCCTTCTTAGTTCTGCGATCTTGCACAATTTGTCCCAGCGGGTGGAGGCCTTGTGCTCTCCTGGACAAGACAGAAAACACTGTCTTGTGTTTTCTGCTGCTGATGAAATAACAATCAGAAATCACGGCATGCATACAGGCCTAACTTCCTCAAACTGTGCTTCGTCTACGGCTTGTGCGCCTTAAATGTTAAGCATTACTAACACTGTAATCACAGGTCCCAATCCTATCCTTGCTCCCTTACAACTCACTGTATTCTCAGACCCAAATATGCAAATGTGGTCTTGTCCCTGTCCAAGGACAGATTCAAACAACTGTGAGCTGTAATTGCTCAGATAAATTGCATCAGTACTAAGTATGTGCAGACTTTCTTCATGGCCATTATTCACTAAGTGATACAATGCAACAACTATTTGCATAGCGTTTAAAATGTATCAGGTATCATAAGTCACTTAGCATGTGAGGTGATTGATGTACGTGGGGATGTGTATAAACACCACGCTACATTATTTAAGGGGCTTAAGCATCACTGGGTTTGGTTATCCAAAGGAAAACCGTTTGCATAAGAATCCTGGTTGTGAAGACACAGGATTCTGCTGATGCATGCAATGCTACGGCCCCATCTGTGCAGCTACCAGGTAGTCTTGCCTCACAGATTCCCAGCACGTGTACTGAGACCTTGTTACATACCTCAGCACCCTGCAAGCATGTTCTATATGACCTCTGTGTGTCAGGATACTTTCCCTTTTAATAACCAGTTACAATACTATCAATTTTAAAATACCATAGCGATGCTCTAAGGTCACAGAGTTTCACCTCAGGTTATGAATCAAATTAGTGTCCAAAGGTGAAAGGAACCCAGAAAGCGTAACTCAAATTACAGCCTTGTGTGAAGAACCCAGGCTAAGGGACTCTAAACAGACAGGAGGAGCTGCAGGAGGTTTTCCAGGTGGAGACGGCATCTGTCTTGTCTTTCTCCTCATCCTGCCTTTTTAGCTATAACAGTAATTGATCGCCAGCTTCTTAGAGCTGGGTTGGTCCTAGGAAAAGCTTCCTGAGATGGGCCTCCAAACAGTTATTGATATTTTAGTTGTGCAGCCCTCTCACTGGATATTAACAACAGTAACCGTGAAAACAACTGAGGGCTGAAGCGTAGAGAGAAATCCTTTCTCTGCCAATGACCCCCTTCTGGGCCTCTCCACAGACATCTGCAAGATGTGACTGAGGTAAGCGGGGAAGGTTTTAATATGAAAGTTCTATAAAAGGAAAAGACATTACCATGAATGCCCCCTCAAATCCCCTCTTTGAGCCCATCTGCCTTGCCGATTTTGGCGTTCTGTTTCCTGGGTGTCTATAACAAGATGTGATCAGAAATACAGTGAATTTTGCTGTCCCACACCATCCCATGGAAAGACAGCTTGTAAAAATGTGACTCCATGTCCTCACTCATTTTAATTTTTTAGATCATTTATCTATTTATCTATTTATTTATTTATTTCAAATAGGGTCTCACGATGCAACACAGACTCAGTGATTATCTTGCCTCAGCCTTCCCAGCGCTGGGATTACAGGCGTGTACCACCACACACAGTTTTGGGGCTGACACAGTGTGCCTGGGGTTCTGGGGCTGGCACGGCATGTGATACCGGGGATCGAACCCAGGTCCTTGTGAGTGGCAGGCAGGCGCTTAGCCCGCTGAGTTATCTCCCTAGCCCCTCATCCACTTTAGATCACCACATATAGCACTGGGCCGGTTCTTTTGGTTATTTATTTGTTTGTTTTTAGTGGGGTTTTTGGTGTTTGTTTGTTTGTTTGTGTTGAGACAGTTTTTTTTTTAAATATTTATTTATTTTTATTTATTACATTTATTTATTGTGTGTGTGTGTGTGGCCAGCTCAGCCCACCAGGGGGCGGGGCTGGCTGGCATGTGGTGCTGGAGGATTGAACCGTGGTCCTTGTGCTTTGCCAAGCTTGTTTCAAGTAGGTGCTTTAGACCACTGAGCCATCTCTCCAGCCCCGAGACAGTTTTGTTATTTAATTTACAATGGCAATTTCTGACTCTTCCACAAATTCAAAATGAACGTGCAAGGGAAATGTTGTAAATCAGTTCAGAACATGGGAGCACCCAGGACGGCACAACTTGCAGACGCTCAGGAAAGAGTAATTCATGATGAATTACTAAGAATGAAACATAAGATAAATACTGGAATGAAAAATAAATGACCAGCACTTCTAACAGTTTGGGGATAGGATACTGCACAAAGTTCTAGTGTGTTGTGGACATGGATAATGTCCACAACACTTACTAGTGGCCAGGTGTCACTTGTGGGACTGAGCTACTGCTATTTCCTTGATATCCACCTTGTAGACCCAGACAGAATCATGACCCATAGGGTGCAGGAGAGGTCCATTTGTACAGTATGCTGATGGAAATATCTTGCTGCTGTATATAAGAGAATAACTCAAAGACTACTTTTGTACACCTCTTATTCTCCTGTGTCTAATTGTTTCCCCTATTTGGTGGGTTCTTTCCATTCTCGTTCATGGAGTTGTGGTCATTTTGCTCCCTCTCTAGAACATCGTTTAGTAGCCTGTGTAGATTTGGCTTTGTCATCACAAAATTCTTAAGTTGTTCTTTGTCATGGAAGTATTTCACTTCTCCATTATACTTGAGAGTTTTGCAGGGTATATCAGTCTGGGTTGCAATTTGTTTTCTCACAAGACTTGAAGTACTTTGCTTCATGCTTTTCTTGCCTTGATGGTTTGTGAAGAGAAATCTGCCATTATCCTGATGGGATTTCCTTTAAACGTGAACTGGGTTTTTTTTTTTTTTTTCTTTAGTGGCTTTTAGTATAGTGTTCTTGTGCTGAATTTCAGGGATCCTGATTATTATATGTCTGGGTGTGGTTTTAATTGGGTTTATGTAATTTGGAGTTCTATATGCTTTGGTTACCTGAACGTCAGATTGTTTCCTCATATCTGGGAAGTTTTCTGCTATTACTTCCATCCATATTCTTTTTATATCTATTTTTTTTTCAGAACCTGGGATTGAACTCAGGCCCTTGCACTTGCCAGGGAAGCACTTATTTCACTGAGCCATTTCCTCAGCCCCTATATTCTTTTTATATCATTTGTATTGACTCCTTCCTTCTCATCAATGCCAATTAGTCTCACATTGTTCATCTTTGCATCATCTTGCAGGTATTGAATTATCTTTTCCTGCATCCTAGTTTTTTTTTAAGAGATCTTTTCTTACTTTTGTACTAGCTGCAATGGTGTCTTTCAGGTCTGAAAGTATATTCTCACTTTCATTCAAATGGTTTTGCCAACTTGTGATTGAAGTTTTAATTTCTTGTATATCACTTTGGATCTGCTTCATGCATTTTATTTCTTTCTTAGATTGTTTATTCAAGGATTCCATCATTTTTATAGTCTGCTCTATTTTTTTTATCAATGTTCTCCTCAGAAGCACTTAGTACTTCTTTAATTATAATTACTATTTCTTTTTTTTTTTTTTTACTTCAGAAATTATTTCTGATCTGATTTCCTCTATACCCTCCTGTAGTTGTTTCTTTACTTCAGATGCTATTATTTCAGAGATTTCAGACGTGTGATTTCCAATTTCTTCTATGCTAGTGTGTTCTGCATTTGTTCTGGGTGGGCTCAGAGACTGACTGCATTTTGTTCCTTCTCTTTGTCATTTTGTATACCACTGTCCTCTGACCTTTGGTGTAGAGCTTAGATAGAGTTATTACCTTGGCACCAGGTCCAGATCTACGAAGTTCAAACTCATCCAAGTGGGTGTGGCTTGGGTCTAGTTGCTGTGCTCTACTTCTTCCTGTTGCAGCCCTTGGAGTTGAACCCTCTCTGCCACTCTGGAAAGGTGTTCTGTTCCTGAATCAGCTGGGTGGGTCTTGCCTCTAGCCTCTTTGCAAGGAGTACTGCTGCAAGTTCAACACTAGGCCTGGGCTCTGGGTCAAATAAAGATCCAGCGAGCCCCAGGTCATGTCACACACATACGGGGCCTGCGCTCTGGGTCAAGTGAGGATCCAGCGGGCCCTGGGTCATCTCACTAACACCTCAAATTAGTTGTTTAGGTTATTAGATACAAGCATGTGAAATTAGTAAAAAAAAAAGTTTAAAAAAATTAAAAAAGAGAGAAAAAATATTTAAACATTAACCACTCCTTTCAATAGACCAGCAGAAATCAGAAGTACAATTATACAAACTATTGTACATATACACAAATACACATTTTTCCCTTCCATCTTTCTTTTGTCCTTTTCTTCGTCCCAGTTGTTCCTTCCCTCTGGACAGTTCCATTCCCTTTCACAGTATCTATCATACCTTTTAGATTTATTTATGGGTTCTTACATTAGTGAGACAATATGATGTTTGAACATTTCATTTAAGTATGGTCTCTTTTTCTTTTTTTATTTTGGTGGTGGTACCAGGGATCAAACTCAGGACCTTGTACCTGCCACGCAAGCACTTATTTCACTGAGCTATCTCCCCAGCCTTAAATATGGTCTCTAGTTGCACCCATTTACCTATAGTTTCAAACAAGCTACCCTCCAAATAATTATTCCCTTCTGTGTCCACATTTCTTTGAGTCCCTGAGGAATAAAATCAATGTGCTATTTGACTTTGGATCCCTGAATTATTGAAATCTGTGAGCAGGGGACTGTTTTCTTGGTGTGAGTGGAGGGCCGTGTGTTACAGAGTACTGAGTATTGTCCTGGTTCCTACTTGCTCGATGCCAGCAGCAACTTCTAGCTGAGGGGATCAGCTTTGTCCCCTGACACAACCAATGTTCCCTGAGGACAATGTCAACCCCACTGGAGAATCACTGCGGTCTTCAGACTGCTGGGTCAGAGTTAAGACTGCAGAAAATGGAATTGTTGAGCCAACATCAAACTGCAATAGAATTTGTTTCACGTAACATAATTTGCGGCCATTTGATGATTAATATCTTTCAATTTATTCCACTACCAAAGGACATATTACAAATTCATCCATTTATTCATTTAATTGGTAAATTGAATGGATCCACTGAGCACTTATTCCAGTTTAAGTACTCTCTAGCCCTGACTGTAGAGTTGTAAGAAAAGTAAGTCTCTGTCTACACTGAGGTTTTCTGGTAAATAAAAAGCCTTCCAAAGTACCAGCACATGCAAATAGACGTATGTTCCCAGTTAATAAATCCAGCCATTGACCCACACACTTATTAATTCACCCACGAGCCAGTGCCATCCCAGACTCTGAGAGACACTGCTGTTTCTGGTGTTAAAGCAGTGAAGCTACATAAGATGCAGCTCCTGCCCTTGGGCAGCAGGGGTGGAGAAAATTCAGTAAACAAATGCTTATAATAAAATATTTATTTGTCAATAAAGATTTAGTCAGAGTGTCATGTAATAGCACAAGGCTATGAAGCAAAGTGGATCTTGTCTCCTGCAGTTGACTGCCTAGCACTGAAGAGACCACGAAAGTAATAAGAAGGGAGCTGTAGTTGAAGCAAGGGAGGCTTCAGGCCCCGGGGTGGATGCACAGTTTTATATTCTGGGCCACTTTGTAGTTATCTTGACGCACACTTGGAAATACTTTGATATTCTTCCCATTAAAGGTGCAGTCTAATTCACCTACCCATGAGTCCAGTTGACCTTAATAGCACATCTCCTAGGATGTGGTAGAAATAAATGGTGGTGAGGGGCTGAAGAGAAGGGGCATAGAGGTAGGACAGCTCAGCCTGGCTCTCTCTATCCTGGAAGCCCTGTCTCAGACCCCAGCCGCCATACTGTATGGAAGCTCCATTCGGCATGGCCATGTGCTGGTGTCAGGGCTGACATCCTTGTTTCCTTGAAATTCTAGTCAGTAGTCACATTGGTGCCATGACACGGAAGCTTTTGTAGGAGTCCAGCCTCACCCTGCTGTGGTCTGAATGTTTTTGCTTCCCCAAAATTCACATAGTGAAACCTTAACTCCACCTTAGAGAAAGGAGTTTTGGGTCTGATTATGTCAGGAAGGCTCTGCTGTTACAGAAGGGGCTGAATTCTCAAAAGGAAGCTCTGGGGAATAAACACATGAGAAGAAATGCTGAACGTGACTGGCCACTGGAGAAATGCAAATTGAAACAGTACCAAGACCCCATCTCACCCCAGAAAGAACGCCTATCACCAAGAGGGCAAATGACAACAGATGCAGGCCGGGATGCAGGGGACAAGGCATTCCACAGTGTCACCACGGAGGAAAGCTAGGACAACCACTACCAAAATCAGTGTGAACATTCTTCAGAGAACAGAAGCCAAGCTTCACCCCGCCTGGCTACTGCCCTTCTAGGTATTTTCCTAGGTGGAATTAAAATCACCACATTATGGTGACCCACTTAAGTTTAAGTGAAGTAAATCAGACACAGGAGCTGAATTATCCCATGGTTTCTCTTATACGAGACACCCAAAGTATAAATAAGCTAAAATTAAAATACAAGCTAAACTGTAACAATACAGAGGTCGGGTATGCTGTGTGACATAAAAAGCTTACCCTGTGGTGTGGTAATAGATGCCTACAATGCCAGCACTGCGGGAGGCTGAGGCAGGAAGGTCACAAGTTGGACCCCAGACAGGGCAATTTAGTGACTTGGGAAGACAATGTCTCAAATAAAATGTGAAAAATGGCTAGTGATGGAGCTCAGTGTTAAGGTGCTGGATTTCATCTCTAGCACAACAATAATAACATTTTAAAAGACCCCAGCCCTGCACTGCTGAAAGCTCGCTTCCTATCACCCGCATGGCCCTGTTCACTCAAACGTTCATTCAGTGCTCAAGAACTGGCCCATGTAGCCATCAAATAAGAGGCCACAGCCACAGTGCTCAGAAATCCCCCTCATGGACAGGGGACAGGCACACAGAGCCTGAGGGCAGCACTGGCCAGCCTTTGGTTTTTTATTGCTTTTGCCATTGGCCAAGCAGGATTCGAATTTGCAGTCCTCCTGCTTCAGCCTCCCAGCAGGCTAGGATTTCACACAAACCTTGCCCAGAAATCCAGAGGCAGCCTTTCTCTCTGTTTTCTCCACCAGGCCACCTCTAACTTGCAGGATTGACAATTGTAAACTAAAAGGAATCTATCCAAATGGAGGGAATCTAGCAAGACAAGTTTCTAATCCCAGTGAGAATCATTTCAAGTCAGGGCATTGTCTTTGTCTTTTCAGCTTTAGAAAACAATAGACTGACTGCAAAAAGGAAAAGACCCCTCACTATGCTCAGATTCCTCTCTGCCCACCTGTTGTGGGGGTTCCCTAGAAGCCCACCCTTGGGTGCCTCCCCCAGGACAAACTCTGTAAAGTCTCCTCAGCAGCCCTACAGTCACCCCGTCTGCAGCCGACTCCTCTTGGCTCCTTCCCTGCAGTCAGAAAGGGCAGAGCTCCGTCACTCCAAGGTCGGATGTGGTTTTTCTCTTGTTAATTATTTTGGTCACACTGTGTGCGCTTTGAATCATATTACAAATAAATTCCTGATGACCCCTGGGTTGGAGACATTTTTACCTACCTTAATTACCTTTGCAAATGCATCCAGCCCCCGGAGCCTTTAGAAAATGCCCGGTGTACATTTCAGCTATAATTACTGTAGGTTTCAGTTTCACCTGATGAGTTTGCAAATTAACATGAGTCAATTCAGTCTTGGGTTCATGGTTTGGGTCGGGTCAAGACCCGTGAAGCATTCCTAGATAAGGGGGATAATATTAATTTCTTATGATAATAGTGCAGAAGACAGACATGAAAATAACCCTTCATCTGCATCTCCAGAGTCTTTACAAAAGTATAAATGAAAGATGTTTGAGTGACTCTTCGTTCTTTCTTTCTTTCTCTTTCTTTTTCTTTTCTCTGTCTCTGTCTCTGTCTCTCTGTCTCTGTCTCTCTCTCTCTCTCTCTCTCTCTCTCTCTCTCTCTCTCTCTCTCTCTCTCCTTCTTTCTTTTCTATATTTTCCTAGATACTAAGGATTAAAGCTATGGCCTCTCCATTCCCCACAGCCTAGCTGTTTTTATAAATTTTCTGTCATGAGACAAGGTCTTGTGAAGTCTCTAAGTTGCCTCCTCAACCTCCCAGAGGGTTGGAATGCTGCACACATTCACTATGCCAGGTCTGCCAGCGATTTTCTTAGCACAGCACATGGCAGGAGCTTGTGTGGTCATAAGCTATGATGTGTGTGTGCACCACTTCTGAAGTCGGTCGAGGCCCACTGCTAGGTAACACCTCTCGTGTGTCTTCTGTTTATCCTGTCCTGTTTGGGACACAGAAATCATCCCAGCACCCTCGCTGGGTATGAAAGACACATTCTGGTACCACTGTATTTTCTACCACCTAAGAGTCCTCTGAAAGGTGACCCTGTCATTGAATTGTTTGCTAAACACACATTGTCCACATTAAGATTTACTTTTTTGTGGTACAGGGGACCGAACTCGGGGCCTTTACACTAAGCTCCATTCCCAGTCCCTCTTTTTTACTTTTTAAGACAGGTTCTCCCTAAGTCTCTACGCTGCCCAGCCTGGGTTTGAATTTGCAATTCTCCTGCCTGTCTGTGCTTGATTTATGGAAGAAGTCACTACTCACAGAGGGTCATCTTCACAGAGTTCGTGCAGAGAGCCTGCCACTCTGCCAGCAACCATCCTCCAAGCCCTCAGGTCCTCATCCCTGCACCTCTGTTCTGTCCTCTCTTCCTGCGATTCTCCAACCCTCAAGGCCACTCTGAAGGCTCAGTGAAGCCTCCTCCTGATGCGAGTTCCTGCTCCCTCTTCCTCAGCCCAGCTCTCCATCCTGTGGCTCTTCTTACGTCCGGTGCTCATCTCTCCCCTGCTCTGAGTCTCCTTCCCTCTGGGTTTAAATTCTTATGACAAATGCTCAACAAACAAAGCCAGAAAAGTAAACAACAAACCCTGGTGTCCAGAATGAGCACAAGAAGAGAGAAGTGTTTATCAGGTCAGCAGCCAATGAGAGAAACAGCGATGCCTGAAGAGAGAGAAGGCGGAAGCAGCTCAGAGAGGACCAGCACCTAGCGGAGGGCATCAGAGAACAGGAAAGTCGAAGAAGGCAGCAGTACGGAGAGAAGGCACCTGTGACCCAGCCCAAGGACAGTCACCATGAAATCGTAGGCTAGTGGCTTCCTGAAGAAGACAAGGAGGGTGAGATTTTAATCAATCTGGTACACATTTGAATCAACCACCATGGAAGAATAAAGACACTGATGTCACAGAAAAAGATCACAGTAGACACTTGGAAATTGGGGGGCTTCCCAGAAGCAGTGAAGGGATCCCATTCCACCACATTCTACGTTTTGCGTCTGTTATTCTGAGGTAAAGGAGAAAATGCATAGGGAGATGGTGTGAAGTTTCAGGAGAAAGATGTTACAGGTCTGAACAGTCTCCATCTGGACTAGATGTTATTTTCTTCCAAAACAATTCTGTTATTGATCTCCCTATAGACCAAACCCTGTGTTATTTGTCTCCCACTTACAAGTGAAGTAACTATTGTATGGAAAATAATACTCCAGTGAATTTCCTCGCAGGAGGTATTTGGATCCAAGGTACAGTGGCATGGGTAGTGTCCCAGCCCTGAGGACGTCCCGGAGAGTGGGTGCTACACAGTTTTGTTACAATTTATTGAGTTGAATATAGATATCTCGTGTGTGTGTGTGTGTGTGTGTGTGTGTGTGTGTGTGTGTGTGTTACTGGGGATGGAGCCAAGCACTTTCTATTGAACTACACTGCTAGTTTCCCCTTTCAAAAATTATTTTTCACTTAACCCAGGGTTTCCCCTTACTACTAACTTGCATGGGTGCAGTTTGAAATTGAGATCCTCCTGCTCCACCCTGCCGGAGTGCTGGGGTGTCAGTGTGGAGTGCAGTGCCTGGGTGAGTACAGGCTATCTTTAAAGGCAATAAAAATATTATTCTTAAGGTTTTGCAATCACAAGGAAGGAAATCAGTTCTCTAATTTTCCTGTGGGATGAAGATGTTTATCTTCATTTCCCAATTAAACAAAAGTAAAACTATTGCTTTAGGAGTTTTCTCCCGGCATGTAGGATATGGAGGAATATAGATTTCAGCCTAGGTTTGCAAAATACCTTCCTTTAAATATGTAAAGAAAAGGGGGAATATAAGGATGACTATCTGTTAGCAAAACAGCAAAAAGGACCATGAGGAACATTTCCACAGTTAAGCAAGGCCTGCAGAAATCCAAAGGCATGCTTCAATTTCTCCAGAACAGTTTCAAAAATAATGACTAAAACCTGAAAAATAGAAGTGAAAGCTATGTGTGCAATTTATAATGTGCCAGAAGCATTCTGCGGAGGCCAATTATTTAGCAGATTGTAAAAGAATTAAATTTTAACGTGAACCCTGGGCCAGATGAGGAGCCCTGAATCTCTCTGTTTCTTCTCTGTAATTAACAGGGAGAGCCATGCTCACCCAGGCCTGAGGCTCAGCAGAAAGTGCTGGGGATGCCCCGGCCCTACTCCAGGGACTCCAGGCGGAACAGGGGACACTGAAGTCACCTCTCCTCTGTGGACAGCAAGAGACATGCTCAGATGGCTCGACATTAGTCTTCTCAGTTGTGGCTGAGACATTAGTTGACATTCAGCAACCCTAAGATAACAGGGCCTGGAAATCCCCTGGTGGGCTCCCCAGTGAACTCAATGAACAAATGAAGAGGGAAAGATATTAGAAGAGCTCATTTTCAGACCGGAAAATGCTTCCTAAAAATCAGCCCTTACTTCTAAAAACAAAAAGTATTTGGAAAATTTGAGCAAGAAAAAAAATCTAATGAAATATCTACTCAGGGCATAATCAACCTGCAAAAGAGGCCACAGAATTGTACCTAAAGAACAAATACACAAACCAGGTGCTACAGCACAGCCAGTGATCCCAGCACTCTGGGAGGCTTAGGCAGGCAGATTCCAAGTTTGAGTTCAACCTAAGAAATTTAGTGATTTAATAAGATCCTGTCTCATAATAAAAAATTAAGGGGCTTGCCAGGGAAAGAGCCCAGTGTGAAGGCCCTGGGTTCAATCCACAGTATACAAAAAAAAGAAAGAAAAAGTTACAAATCCATGTCATAAAATTTCACCAGATTTGATATGGTTGGCGACTAGAGGAAGTTTTTATATTTTCTGGCTAATAAGTTTGGAAAGAATTTTATAGACATAATAGATATATAATTTCATAGATATAATGTCTTGTACTTCTAACTATCCTATATGCATGTCCTTTAGGTTAACTACATATTTCTCTCTCGCTCTCTCTCTTCCTCCCTCCTCCCTCCCTCCCTCCTCCTGCCCCTTCTTCTTTCCTTTATAATAGCCAGGGACTTTGATTATAATTCACATACCATAGATCCACCCCTTCTTTAGATATTGGCAAAGAAGTGCACACTACTTCCAGAATAGACCAATCCCATGAAAGAACCCCTTCAGAAGCCACTCCTTCCTAACACACTTGGTGTCTAATGTTGCACATGTATGTTGATGCACAATGTCTTGTGGATTAAAGCTTTCCTCATTATAAAATATTCTCCTTTGTCTCCACCAGTAACTTTGAACATCTATTTGGGTGGCACTGCTTTAGTACCGTCTCTTTTGGTTACTGTTTTCACTGCATGGTTTTCCCCATGCTTTACATTCACAGTATTTTTGATATTTTTCTTTCCCTTCATTCTGGGAGAGAAATATGTAAAATGTTATAGTTGTGTTGGAGAAGAAGGGGATGGACAGGAGTCAAGAGAACCCAACCCAAGATTTAAGGGGGACGCTGGCCTCTGATGGCCCAGGGCGACCCGTCAGGGGAAGGAGGACCCAGTTCACAGAGTGGGGGAGGGGGAAAAGTGATCGACACCAGGTCGATGGGGCTGAAACTTGCATTGCTGGGTCAGCCATGGGGTTGGGAGCCAAGTGCTTGCTTTGCTGAGCCCCAAGCTCAGCATCCTAAGCAGCAGCAGCAGCAGCAGCAGCAGCACTAAGAACTGACTAGAATTCCATGCCATGAATGGAGTAAAGTAACAACTCCACCCTTCTTTACCAACTATCTGCCGCTGCAGCCTCCCAGAGGGGGCACTGGTTGAAATCCTTTTGTGCCTTCCTTCATTTCAACTCCAGCTTCAACTACACAGTGAAAGTGAAAAACATGATGTTTGCTTTAAACAAAAAAAAAAAAAAAAAGAAGAAGAAGAAGAGTAAACACAGTGTCGTGAGTCTCCTCAGAACCCCCCCTCCCCCGTCACTTAAGCACGCTCGTTCCCTCATCTCTGCTGCCTCCTGCAGCAGCTCTGGGTCCTCTTTCCTGAGGGTCTTAGCTCTGCTGTCCTGACTGCCTCAGTGTCCTGAATGATTCACAGCGCTTCCCATTCATGGTCATGGTGAATTCAGGGAAGAGTTGGAAGCTGCACGGGGCCAGATGCAGTGATCAAGGTGGTTGAGGACACCATGCCGTGTTCGCACAAGCTGCCTTTCTGCCCAGTGGGTGCGTGCTTGCAGCACTCACTGTATCTGTGAACACACCTCAGCAAGACCCTCAGGAGAAAGGACAATCCGAAAGTGGCAAGGACGATGGGGTGAGAGTGGGGAAGGGTGTTGAGGGGCATCCGTGGCAATGTGTGCTTTACTACAATGCAATCTGTAAAAAATAAATAAGTAAACATTCACTGTATTCTCTGATCCCCCTGTTACAGTCCCTGCGGCACACCAATCCTGACCACGGGGCACAGGGAACACACCCTGTTCAGAGCCTGCCCATGACTTCTCCTGAGCCTGTGCACTGGGTCATGCAGACCTTGTGTCACTCCAGCTACTGAGCATGGCTGTTTACAAGCCACCCAGCCCCTGCTCAGGCAGCCTAGAGAACTCATTTAAAGGTCCCGGAGCTGAGCTCAGCCTCCCTGGCCCTTCACTGCAAGGTTGAGGCTATGCCTCAGCCTGACCTGCTAGGCCTCTCCCTGCTGTGATCCCAGCCCCTGGGGGCCCCTTGGGCCAGCAGCACAGAGAGGCTGCCGGGCTGGGACTAGAGGCGAGAGGCGCTGCTCCCCTTCAGGAACCCTCCTGTCTAAATCAAGCCTTTTCCCTTCAGCTTAGAGACAAAACTCTAAGGTCCCAGGAATGTCCTCCCAGCTGCCAGGCCCGGCTTCTCTTCAGGACCCACAGGAGCCCGCCGGCTGCCAGGCCCAGCCCTGTGGGTTAGCTGATGCCAAGAAAGTCTTGGAAATGAATGAACTAAAAAGCCACGGTCCAGGCATGGATTCCGCTGACTGCATGACTCAGCGTGCGAAGATAGCAGATCCGGATGTGTGGGTTAGCGTAATCCTGCCTATTTAGCCGGCGCTTCTGGATTTACACAGTGCTTTCCTGTCTGTTTCAGGGGTATCTCTCACACTGTCTGCCCTTCTTGAGGTGTCGCTGTAAATCTCCTCAGTTCCCTCCGTGAAAGCCCTTATGCCTGGCTCCAGGGTGGCCTTCCAACACCATGGAAAGGAGCCTTGCATAGGCCTCAGGACCCAGCAGACCTCCGAGTACCAGCCAGAGTTCTTTTCTCTTCTGGACAAGAAAGCGTAAGAGATAGCAAGGATCCCTGCCTCTTCTCAGAACACACAAGGGCCAAGCATTTTGTCCACGGCAACATCAGTGTGCAAAAGGTGTCCCTCGAAGCTGAGCTGAGGACCAGCCAGCCACGCCTTGTTCTCGTTGTGGGTCCCAAGCATCTAAGCATAGTGGGACACACCTGTACTTGTGTACTCTGGGAGCCTGAAGCAGGAAGGTGGCGCTGTCCAGCCCAACCTGGGCAACTTAGAGACTTAGCGAAACCTTGCATCAAAATGAAGAAGGGCTGGAGAGGCAGCTCAGCTGGAGGCCTGGGTTAAAAAAGAGAGAAAACTGTTTCTGTTCAGTTTCATCTAGGGGAGCGGATGCCACACTGATCCTCAGGTATTCAGATTAAATATGATAAGCTTGGATGTGAAACGTGAGGTGGTTTTTCCTCATCACTTAGGATCAGGAGCAGAGTTCTTCCTGGGGGCTGAGTTCCCGAGTGGTCCAGAACGAGTGCCACACCCTGAGTCCTTTGCGCGTTCATCTTGCTGTGGGCATAAAATCCCACCTCTCCAGAAATCCCCTTTCTGGAGACTGTAGCTCAAGCAGCCCTTCCTCCTAGAAGTCCTGTCTGACCACCAGTTTTCCTCTATGGCGTGGCAACTTGAATCCTATGCTGGAGCTTCAGACCCCTTCTGCTGCTTCTGAGTGACACTTAGCTGTGGTTACGAAGCATCCGCTGCCTCCCTGCTCTCGTCTCCAAGGCATAAATGTCATGCTCCATTTGCTCACATTCATGTCCTCTGGGCCTGGTGGAAGGCAAGCACTCAGAGCTGATCAGATGGACATTTGTCAACCAGCAGAACATTGGGCTGAGGGACAAAGAGGTCCGAGTCCTCGTGGGCCACCCCCCACAGCACGAGGGAGCACAGCTGATCATAGGGTTCACCAGGCATCTCGAGAGTGACTCCTCTGATAGAAGGATGGTTTCAGAATGGAAAGATTTCAGACAGAGTCCCACCTTCAACTCCCTCTGCTCCCAAGCCCACCAGGGGCTGCATTCCACTGGATGAATGGCTTTCCTGGCTTTGCCTGGGCTCCCTCTGCACAGAAGACCTGCATTCATACCTACTGGGATTGGAAGAACTACAGAAAAACAAGTGAAGGGTGAAAACACCCAGGAGAAACCTGGCCACGTAGTGAATGGGTTGTTTGAAATCTAACAAACAAGCAAAAGGTTTGCGAGAAGCCCCAGAACTAAACAAAGGGAGCTGGTGTCTGGTGTTAACAGCCCAAGCCTCCCTGCTGCAGAATCAGTCTGCCCTTGAACCTGGTCAAATGTACCAGCACATCTGGTTCTCTGTAGACGTCACCACCTTCAGGGCTCCAGCTCAGACAGACCTCTGCTCTCCTCACCCATGGTGAAAAGGCATCAGCACTGATTGCCCTTGGTTTAGATGTTTCAACCACCAATACCTCTCAGCACCTTTTCCACTTGATCAAAATTCAGTGCTTAAAAGATAAAATAGTTTTGCTTCGATTACAGAGGGCTTTCCACATGCATCTGTGGCTTTTGCAGAACTCCTGTGCTTTGTTAACAACCATGTGGCACTGGGATGCTATGGACTTGCATTGAATCATGGCTATTTCTGGGTCTGATGCCTACAGTTGGACACAGAAATTGTTTAAATCTGTGTCTCACAAAAAAGCAACGGAGGATGTCACCCCTTTTCTGACACTCTTGATTGTGTGTGTGTGCGAACACACACCATAACAGGGCTGGCAGGTTTATAAGACATCACAAACCCAATTCTCTTCAGACTGCATGGAGCCTGGTAGGGTCCCTTGTATTCTCTTCTTTGCTACAAAAGTCCCCTTGATGGTGCTGCCACATGACAAACACACGCTCGCCCCAGGCTTCAACTGCATTTGCTGTCTGTTTCATACCTACTCCATGTGGGATAGATTAACACGCAAAGCTTGTACGGCACTCCCGCGCTTTCATGAGCTGGCTGTGAGTATGGGGGTGGGGCCGGAGCACCTAAGTGGTGCAGGTACCAAGAACAGAAACCCTTTGAGTTCTTGCAGACCAGACGTCTGCATTCTGAAGGGCTCTCAACAGCCAATAAATTTGACTTGAACTTTTTTTTTTTAATTTCATGCATTCTGCTATTAAAGCAAACCGTCCTCGCTAAACTAAGTATAATTGCACGATACTATTCCGAGTGCCAGAAACCTTAACTGTGAGTTGCAAACAGGGACAGTTTTAAACAGAACCATATGTTAGCTTGAAAGGGAAAATCAGAAGAGAGCCAATCATTCTACCTTTTGTGAAGACACAAGTCGCAATGAAGCGGCCGCGCCAGAAAGGCTTTGCCAAACCAACGGTCATCGTACGATAGTGCAGAGATGTATTTTTCCTGGGAAGGAAATGTTATCAGTCCTCTGTGGACATTGTCAAGGAGACAGAGTATGACGGAAAGCTATGCACCAAAAAGAGGTGCATGGTAATATAATACTCAAGCAGGGGATTTAACACCTAATTAAAACACTGTATTCTATGTCAAGGTCAGTGGACTGAGAGTTGGAGTGGTAGGGTTTTGTCCGTGGTCTGTCAGTAAATAACCTTGTGAGGATGATTATCTATTTCAATCAGAAGGAAATGCAGAGGCATCTCACTTTCTGGTCCCCCTTCTGTGCCTCTCAGTCAGAAGCATTCTTTTATTTTTAGAAGAAATGCAGTTTATTCAGATAATTCAAGTTCCAAAACAACACTTCTAAACTAGCAGGCTTTTTTCTCTTATAATGTTTATTCAGCTTTATTTTTTTACTTAATGTTAAAATCAATGCACATACTTGACGGGAGATAAAGAGAAAATACTCCATGTTTGTTTTGTATTTAGTACAGGATCTACAGGGTCTCACTACACAGATCGGACTCGTAGTGATCCAACTCCAGTCACTGCATCTGCCTAAATAGATGCTTTAATCTGCTGAGCTATCTGGCTGGCCCCACTCCATGTTTTTTTATTTTATTTTATTTATTTTTATTTTTAGGGAAGGGTCTATAGGGTGTTCAGGGTCTCACTACTAGATCGAACTCACAGTAATCTGCCTGTTTACAGCCTCCCAAGAGCTGGGATTACAGACGCACACCACCAAGCCCAGCCTCAAGTGCCATCTCAGTGTGCCCCTGGAGCAGGGCCTGCATGGCAGGCCCAGGGATCGAACCCCCGGCCCCTGTGCCTTCTTGCAGGAGCTTTAATCCTTTGAGCTATTTGGCCAGCCCTCTACTCCATATTTTTGAACTCTGTCAAAATGTTGATTTTTAGAATTACTGAATATATAAATAAGCTTTTTTTTTTTAAAGAAATTAAATAATATCAGAGACTATATCAACAAAATGTAGCTTTCTTCCCTTGCTCAATAAATTTTTTCCCTTCTTAATCTGTTATTTCTACAGTTCATTCCTCAGTTTTAGAGAACACAAACTTAGCACTCTGGATATTTACAAGTTGGGAGCTTTATTCCCCTATATCATTGGAGGTCTTCCACCAAGACAGTGGGACGGATCCTTAAAGCTGTGTGTCTACCCAGGATAAGAACATCTGGCGCCTACTGAAGGCCTTCAGGTAGACCCTCTGTGGAGTATCTCTCACTGCCTATCACAGTACCACCCCAGTCTGCTGGAAGTAGCCAGATCGGTCTTCAACGCCTGCCCTCTCAAAGCATTCGGGGACTTTTTCAGAGGAGGGAATGTTATAGATAGCTAATTTAGGAAGAAATTTGGGAGGCAGTCAGATAGGGCTGGGCCCTGGAGAGGTCAGTGCAGAAGACAACTGCGGCTGGAGGCACATTTCCTGAAGGCCAGGTTTCAAGATAAAGAGGAACTACTAAGGATATGCAGCAGGGGTTGATATTGCAAGTAGCCATCAATCACCTCAGGGTGGAGGACCAAACCTCCTCAGCCCACCCCTTCCGAGGAAGTCCTTGTCTGTTGTGCACCTAATCTCACCCCCCCCCTTTTTTTTTGTATTTAGCACAGTGGTATACAGGGTCTCACTGCATAGGTTGGACTCGTAGTGATCCTCCCATTTATGGCTTCCCAAGTGCTGGGATTACAGGAGTGCGCCACCATGCTCATTCTCAGTCACCATCTCAGCGCACCCTGGGGGCAGGGCTGGCAAGGCAGGCCCAGGATCGAACTCACGGCCCCTGGGTCTGCCTAAGCAGGTGTTTAAATCCACTGAGCTATTTGGCCAGCCCATCCCCATTTAATCAAAATTACCCAAATGACTATATTTGATGTCTACTAATCAGTTGACCATAGTCTTGTCTTACCTCATGTCCATCCTATGATTTGCCACTGGATCAGTATTGCCTAGTGACTGGACTCATAATCTCCTTGACTGGTGCTGGTTCTGTCCTGCCTTAAGCCCACCTCACACCTGCCTCACCACATGACTTTGTTCAAGAAACACCCTGAAGAAGCAAGGTTGGTGGGTACCCCGCTCTCTAGGTCCCCTTCTGTCCCTCCCTCTCAGACAGATGCGTTCTTTCTCTCAAAAAATTCTTTCCACTCTTAAAAAAGAAAAGAAGAAAATGCAGTCTTGGCAGGGCTCTGTGCCATCTGTTACTATCCGCACTAAAGCCTTGCCCTCTCTTGGGTGCTCAGACATACCACTGAAGCCAAGGTCTTACTAAATTGTAGTTCTAAACCAAGCATTACAGGCATTATTCTTCATGCTTGTAGTATCAGCCATCAGAGAGGCCGAGGCAGGAGGATTGCAATTCGAGACCCAGCTCAGAGAGCTTAACAACTAAGCAAGATCCTGTTTTAAAATGAAAAAAAAAAAATTAAAAGCTGGTGATTGTAGCCCAGAGCAAACACCCTGGGTTCCTTCCTGAGTAATTAAGGAAAAAAAAAAATGTAACTCTACATATATGAAAACTGAAGCTGAGGGATTTTAAAAACTTGCCCAACCAGGTAGAATGAGAAAATTACAAGATTAAAAGTTGGAATGAAGACTTGTTTTTTATTTTCTTCCATTGGGCCCCACAGGGTGCTTTTTACTTATTGTATACTCAACCTGCTGGAACTGACCCACATGCATCAGGAAAAGGTAGCCCGTGCCTGCACCCCTCAAACTGGAGTACGTTTATTGAATGGTTACATCATGATTTTAGGTTGTCATAGGCAAAGCTTAAATATATATTTGTGTTTTGTGTTAGCATGAAGCATGAAGTTGGGGGCAGGGGAGATGGCTCAGTAGAATAAGTGCTTGCCTGGCAAGCACAAGGCCCTGAGTTCAATCCCCGGTTCCACAAAAAAAAAAAAAAAAAAAAAAAAAGCATGAAGCTAAATAATTAAATCCAAGATTTAGTTGATGACAATGACATTACTTAAGATGAGACTAATGTCACTTAACACAAAAATCACTGGAAATAGCGAGCCTGGAAGGCACTGCTTAGTGGCAGAACACTCGCCTCTGTACCCAAGGTTCTGGGCCCAATTCCAACACAACAAAAGCAAATATTACCCATAGTTGTATTGTATACAGGAATGAAGACAAAGCAGAGATGAGTGAAGATGGTACTAAAATAGCAGAAAATCATGTAATAAAGTAAAAAATCCCAAATAGTTCTCCCAGCTCTAAAAATTTAAGCATTGGTGATTTTCTTTTATCAGAATGAATTTTTTTAAAATGTATTTGGTACAGGGTCTCACTACGCAGCTTGGACTCCTACTGATCCTCCTATCTTCAGCCTCTCCAGCACTGGGATCACGGGCATGCATCACCAGGCCAGGTCTCCACGGCAGGCTCAGTATGCCCAGGGGGCAGGGCTAGCACGGCATGCGGTGCTGGGGATCGAACCCATGTCCCTGCATTTTCCTAAGCAGGAAGTTAGTCTGCTGAACCATCTTGCTGGCCTTAGACTGAAATATTTTTAAAGTATACCCACTTGTAGAATAATTTAAAAACAGAAATATAGGAAACTTGTAACATGCAATAATGAAAACATCAACACAGAGGGGATTAAGACAGAGCTACCTGAGTCTTTTTTTAACAGATCCGTATTGTCAGGGTGCCATTCTTGCCCATCGAACAGAATTAGAAATTCTAGAGCTGGGATTTTCTGTTTCCCTCCACTTACCCAGTGTCTTCTGCCTGTACATCCAGGTCCCCTGCAGAGGGGTTTTCCAAGTGTCTGTTTGCATTTATACCAGCATGGAATGCTCACTTATCAGGAAGATAAGGTGTGTGTGTTTTGAAACAATTTCACTCTAGGTGAAGTTCAAGGCAGCTGCAGAGGAGGCTCAGTATTCATGAAAGATTTGTTGGCTGTACAGCATGAACTTATGACAAAGAGAAACTGAGGAAAGATAATTGAGAAATACTATACATCCCCTTGGAAAAGCTACTTTCTAGTCTGTTTAAAAGCACATACTCTGGAAGCCTGAGGCAGGAGGATGGTGAGAGGGAGCCCCGCCAGGGATCCACAGCCATAGTCTGTCTCAGAATAAAATAGGAAAAAAGAAGGCTGGCCAGATAGCTCAGTGGACCAAGGTGCCTACTTGGGCAAAACACAGAGGCTGGGGTTTGATCCTGAGAGTACCATGCTGGACCTGCCCCTGGGTCACGCTGAGTCGGCGATGGAGACTGGGCATGGTGGCGCGTGTCTATAATCCCAGCACTTGGGAGGCTGTAAACAGAAGAATCACTACGAGCCCGATCTATGTAGTGAGACCCTGTAGACCCTGCCCTAAAATACACTTTAAAAAAAAAAAAAAAGAAAAAAGTAATTTTAAAAAGGCTCAGGTGTAGGTCAGTACAAAGGCCCTGGATTCAATGCAAAGAACTATAAACAAACAAACAAAAAAAATACACAGATATAATGTTAACAACTCCATTTACTGATGTATGCATGCCAATTTTAGTGCAGCATGGGAAGGTTAGGGCCTTTAGAAACAGTAAATTGCCATTAGTGAAACTGAAATTTTCTCTCCATATAGCAAATAAATAAGGCAGCAAATGTGTGAATGTGTAGCAAATTAGTAGTGCTGTCACTCAGTGTCTGATAGAAAATTTCCTCCTCAGCCCAGCGTTTGTTTCCTCCACTCAAACCCCAATCTCTCTTCTCTCATCTTCACCCTCCTCCCATCCATCAATGCAAGCATCAATCCCTGCGGTAGGGAGTGATTTACAAAGTAGCAATGGTCTGTAGACCAGCTGGTCCCCTTCTGAGTATTTTGCCAGAAGAATAAAAAAGTCATCTCACAGCGCTGTATGTGTAACCATGTTTGTAGCAGGACCATTTGCAATAGCTAGATCCTGGAAACAACCCAAATATCCATCGAGGGAGGAATGGATAAAAATGATGTTCTATTTTCATACAACGGAGTACTATTCATCCGTAAAAAAGGATAAACTCAAGACTTTCATAGGTGAATGCATGCAACTAGAGACCTCATAAGTGAAACTCGTAAGTGAAATAAACCTGATTTGCATGTGCAAACATCATATCGCCACTCTAGTACAAGAACCAGAAAGAATAAGTAAGATCCAAAAGGTACAATAAATATTGTGAAAGGGAAAGAAACTGCTCAAGAGGGAAGAATGACGGGATGGAGGGAAAGGAGAAAAGAAGGAAGAGGAAAATGTGAATGTAAATATAAATATATGCATCCATAAGCTAGCGAAGATAATTGTACTGCTAATTTCTATTGAAAGGAACAGTTGTCTCGTATTGTCTGATTAGTTTTCCATGCCTGTGGCCAATCTGAGCATCTACTTTGAAGGTGAAAACATGCAACATAATAACTATTGTAATAACCATTGTTAATTTCGTATCATCTTGTTCTGAAACTTCATATTCTTTTATTGTTTTCTTTAAAATGAAAAAAAAAAAAAAAGGTATGGTACATGATGCAGTTCCCTGAATTACTGACGCGATAGAGCGCTTTACTGTTAGAGCTGAAATTCTGCTGAGTCGTCTGCCTCTGCCCCGTCACGCGTGTGTCAGTTTCAGCACTTCAGGTGTCCCGTACATTAGAAAGAAGAGCAGGGGTGGAAAGCACAGTGGATAGCGGGAAGGAGTGGGGTCCCAGTGCCTTGAGGCCTCCACCAGGTTACCTTGGGGCACTTGGGGTTTTTCTGCACTACTGGGTTGAGGGAAATACATTTGGTCATTCTCAATTATCTTAGCCATTACTAATCCTGGGAGAAGAGATTTTCTTCAAGGCTGTCAGGAAAGGAGGCTGAAGCAGGCAGAGCCAGACTGGTCATTGCAGCCATTTCCCCCCAGGCCACTGAGGCAGAGCTCAAAGGATGTGCCTAGGCCAGGGGCCAGCTCTGCCTAAGCCACGGACTGCAGGTCCCACGGGAGCTCAGGATCCACTCACCAAAGCATCTCACCTCTGGCTTTGTACATGATGGGTGAAAACACTTCCTTTATAACATACATGCGAGACAGAATTGCTCACCGCGCTCATTCACGAAAGTCTCAAGCTGGCCTCAGCTTTGGGCAATTTCCTCCCGACCTAACTTTCTAACATTCTTCAACCATGTTGGGCTAATTACAGATCTTTTTATTTTGAATCATTTATTCATGTATATATGTATTTATTTAGTACAGGGTCTTGCTACACAGCTCATAGTGACCCTCCTGTCTCAGCCTCTCCAGTGCTGGGATTACAAACATGCATCACCCACGCCCATCATCTAGAGGATAAGCAAAGCCAGAATCCAACCAGCAAATGGGGAGAGGAGCCCTAACACAGGAACACATCTCACAATTCATTGCTATTCCAAGAGGCCCCTGTTGGAACACTTGTGCGATTTTTAATTCTATCCATTACAGGAAAAGTAAATAGAACCTAAATACATTAATGGTACTACATCCTTACAGATTTATCTATACCTGTTTCTTTTCTTTTAAGAGGGAAGAAAAGTTGCATTTACAAAGCTACCAAGCCTGAGAAGCAAGAATAAGAACCTACCGCGCTGCACCCTCGTGTTGCGCTCTTCCTTGACTTGGTATGACACTTTTATGATGATGTTCTAGAGCACTTCTACCTCATGAGGAGAAGCATGCCCAAAGCCCAGCAAAGGCTTGGGAACTAAACGGAAAGTCAGGAGGATCCTGAACGGACCTCAGTTATTAGGAAGTCTGTTCAGGACAAGAAATGATCCATAAACGCTCCCTATCTAATATGGCATCTTTCCTTCCACTTGCAATGGGTAATAAATTATCCTTAAAACTACACTAAGACAATAATATAGGGGTAGTGGCAGTGGACCTGCACAAATCTGCCAGCTGATGCAAGTTAAAAATTGATGACTTAAGGGCCAGCGAGATGTATCACTCAGCAGACCAAGTGCCTGCTTTGGCAAGGACAGGGACCAGGGTTCCATCCCCAGTCTAGCATGTTACACTGCCCCTGCCCCTGGGGCATGCTGAGCCTGCTACTGAGTCTGGGCTTGCTGGTGCATGGCTGTAATCCCAGTGCCGAAGAGGCTGAAGACAGGAGGATCACTACAAGTCCAAGCTGCATAGTGAGACCTTATACCAAATACACAAAATGAAAAAATAAAAAAACTTTAAAAAACATTTATGCCTTGGGCCTGTGGATTACATTTTCTTGTATCCTGTGGGGAGCTTTGTGTGCAGCAAGGTGCAAGGGAAGAACTGAGCACACATCTGAAGGCCAATGGCAGTACTCCAGCGGTGCAGAAGGCTGAAAGGCTGGTATTTTTGAATCCTAGTATGGCAAACTGACAGCTAACTGGTGCTCCACTCATAACCCAGCTGAACTGAACCTGCATGGTGCTGGGTATATCGGTCCCACCTGAGGACTGATTCAGGCAGCATCAGAGGCAGAAATGGAGAAGACGAAAGGCTGTCTGTCAAGCTGTAGGAAGCTGTTAGCAGCTATTGAGAGCTGTTAATCCTCTCAGAGGAGCCTGACATGCTGGCTTTCCTAAGGGACACAACCATTCTCATTGTTGAAGGAGTTCGGGACCTTTTTGTCACTGAGAATGCATACGATTCGCTTTGGGAAAGCTGTGGTCCTCACTTCGAGCATCCCTTCCTTGCTTCAGAGGGTAAGATGGTGCACAGCTCATTTTCCTGGAGAATCTTGTCATTTTGGCATTCCTGATGGGAACTTGGCTTGCATCATCATTGGAGAAGCTTGGAACCTCACTGTTGCTGAAGATGGCTGTGGCACTTTTCCAGGGAAATCCGGCTCTTACTTTGAGCATCACTTCCTGGCTCCAGAGCAGATCACTCAGCCTCCTGGCACAGATCCTTTATCCCACTGGCACAGACTTTCTAGCTTCCACTACCCGCTGACCCTCCCAGTACACTTACGCATGAGACACTGTTATGGGCTCAAGGCCTCAAGTTGGATTTGTGGATGTCATTGTCATGAGCTCTAGGTCTTCAGCTCGACTCTTGCGGGACATTGCCATGGGCTGCAGGCCCTGAGATGGATTTTTTGGTCTTTAGTATGTGGACAGATTTCCTGCACTCTCTTTGCATGTGATTCTTTAGGTGACTATTATAAAATAATCTCCTAACATACATGCTCCCCTTGCAAACCTCAAATAACAACACCTGGCAAGCATGGATTTTCTGAGGAGAAGGAGAAATATCAGAATAGCTCAATTGAGCAGTATTACAGACTCCCAGAAACATTCCTGTGGACCACTAGTTATTCTCTGCCAAAGTTTCTTGAAGGTTATCTTTTTATCAATAAAATACTCATCCTTCACTAGGAAGAATGTATGCAATATGTTAATTATTGAAACTGTCCTCCCAATTTGATTTGAAAAAAAAAAAAATAAATAAAATAAAATACTCATCCTTGATCTTTCAAAAGTCTCCAGGCCCCATAGAAGGATTGGAATAATATAGGCCAGGAAAAATGAGCTGTGCATACAGTAGGGAAACTTCTTGGCCAACAATTGGCTGTTTCCTATGTTCGGTTTGCCATTGGTGATAATTAACCATCAGTGCTCAACTTGGTTCACCTTTGAGAAAGTCGTCAAGATAATGGAGCTGTATTACCTTTTAATTATTTTAATCATTAAAGCATCGTTGATACGTGCTTTTCTCATTCTGCGGGAGCTGAAGCTTGTAAATTTAGAGAGACAAACAAATTTGAAGCTAACAGAGGAAGAGGAGTGAACTCATCAGTTAACTGAACAGAAAACCTCCCTGGGCATCCACCAAGTGCTGAGCACCGTGCTTAAATCTGGTGCGATCTAAAGAGCCATGGTTAGCACCCTCCGGAGGCTTACAGACACATGTAAGTAGCTCGAAACCATGTGATGAGCGATCTAATTATACTATCCACAAAGCAGTTTGAGGATCGTGGAAGGGAGAATTCCATTCTGCCTGGCAGCGCTGGCAAAACATATCAGTTAATGTCCTTTCAGTCGAAATCACCCCTAAACACAACCCAGACTAGACTTACCCAGTCTTACCTTTTATAGCACCAGTGCATGTTTTAGTACATGTTTACAACACACAATGACTGCATTCATCTTGCATAGTTGGAACATGTGCTCAACACATCTTAGTCTTTTTTCCCACACCTCCCTCTCCCTGTCCCCCTCTCTCCATCTCTCAGTCCCCTTCACCTTCCCACTTGCAAACAGGGTCTTACCGCAGACAGTTTTTCCACTGACAGGGGTGGGGTGGAGGATAAAAGTTTCAAGATGATTCTGAGGTGAGTACAACCCAGATTCCCCACAAGCAGGACATAGTATGGGCCACACACTAATGAGAATCCAGCGTCCGAGAGACTGACGGCAGAGAGCGCTCAAGCAGGGAAGCTCATGACAGGGTGATGGGGGGGGGGGATGATATGATATGCAGATGAAGCCGGGCTCTCGCCTGCTGCAATGCAACCCGGTTCCTGTCAGGCCCCGGACCAGTACTAACCTGCGGCCTGGGCCTGGGGAATCCTGGCTCATGGGATCACTGCTGTGAAGAGTGGATCTAGATTTAGGGTTGATCCTCCTAGCCACTGATTCTCTCGTCTTCTCTGGGGTCCACCTTCTAGTGTGTGGGCTGATGGCATGGTTGGTTTCCAGCACCACATTTCCCCAAGTTCATGTGGAACAGGAATAGTACCTGCGTCGTCCAGACAGAGTTGACAATGGCCTTTTGTATGATATTGGCATTCGACCAGTTGAAGGGACCGTCGTTTTCTGATTTGGCCAATTAGAGTTCGCCCTAGGGGGTGAAGGAAAAGTCCACTTTGTCCAAACCTCATGGATTATGAGTCTGGAAAACCCAAACCCCCCACCACCAATGCACACACACACACACACACACACACACACACACACAATCACAGTACTGTTTTAGCAGAAGCTTGAATGGATAGGGCAGTATGCTAAGTTATATGTATGGTGGCTGTAGAAACAGGGAAACAAACGGCCAATGTACACAGTGCTGGCCCAGCTGACACGCAGTGCAAAGGGCCAATGTATGGAGATGCGTGATTGTCACTATTGTATACTTGGGAGTCAGTACACAGCCTCTAAGACGTGGAAGGCTGATAAAACCCTGCAGATGCAGACAGACAATTACTTGGAGAAAGCAGTGGTTAGGATAGAATGGTTAAGCGTTACTGACCAACAAAATACCACGGGCTCATGACTGTCTTCCCGTCCATCTCACCAAGTTATTTGTGAGGATCCTGCTTTAGAGCTGTCTTATGGAAAACTGGGTTTGGCATTTTTGCATCCTCAGAACACCTCTTGGTAATCATCCACAGGAGCACAGGAGCTAGAGAAGGAGGGAGGAAAATAAGCTGATTTCCTGGCCCCGCACAGCCCTCTGCTGCTGGGGCCTTCTGGAGCCGCAGAACTAGCAAACACAAGCAGAGGCTGGTGCCTGAAGATGAAGTTGTCTCAGGCTAAGAAAGCTTGCCCACGGGGCTCTTCAAAAGTCAGGCTGGGGGCTGGAGAGATGGCTCAGTAGAATAAGTGCTTCCCTGGCAAGCGCAAGGGCCTGAGTTCAATCCCCAGTTCTGCAAAAAAAAAAAAAAAAAGTCAGGCTGAGTAGGGCAGCTAAGTAAGGACCAGGACCCTGTCTACCGTGAAAGGAGGAGGTTCTTTGTGTACTCTCAGTCCTGGCTGAGAACATTACTTTTCTCTCCAACCTTCATCGTACTACTTCTCTCTCCCTCATGAAGACTAATCTTGGAGGTGTCATCGGGGTTGCCCCTGTGTCTTCAGGGTGTGTTTGTGCCGCCACAGGCAGTGAGTGTCCACAGCACTTGCTGTTCACAATTCATGAACTGGCAGGCACATGGAGAGGATGGCTGAGGTGACTGTACTAAGAATCTCCATCAGTTTTTTTTAAAAAATATCAGATAATGTGTAAAATTTTCACCTTGACTAACTCTATATGCTAATATCTGTGATCGAAGCAACTAAATAGAGGACAGCAATGTGTAATACAGAAACCATGCTTGAAAACCTGTCATCTTGGTCTTCTAATGTCATATTAATTATTAC
>NW_004524780.1:3105560-3108043 GCF_000260255.1 Octodon degus
GCGCTGGCTGGCATGTGGTGCTGGGGGATTGAACCGCGGTCCCTGATGCTTTAGCTAAGCTTGTTCTAAGTAGGTGCCCTAGACCACTGAGCCATCTCTCCAGCCCCCACACTCTTTAAAATAAATTTTTATTTTTTAAATTTTTTTTTACTTATTTACTTATTTTGTGTTTTAGGGAAGGGTCTACAGGTTCTCACTACTAGATTGGACTCAGTGGTCTGCCTGTTTACAGCCTCCCAAGAGCTGGGATTACAGGCACGTGCCACCATGCCCAGTCTCAATTGCTGTCTCAGTGCGCCCCAGGGATGGGGCCAGCATGGCAGGCCCGGGGATCGAATTCTGGCCCGTGCACCTGCTTGCAGGTGCTTTAATCTGCTGAGCTATTTGGCTGGCCCTTAAAGTAAATTTTTAAATAAAGGTAAGAAAAAAAAACAGACAAGAACAAAAACTTAAGGTTTCTTGAAAACAAGCAGTAATAGTCAATCATATGTCCAATCTTACATAACTACAACAATTAATCTGAGCAACAGATTTGATGATAAAAATACATAATATATTGGGGCTGGGAATATAGCTCAGTAGCATAAGCGTCTGGCTGGCAAATGCAAGGTACTGAGTTCGATCCCTGGTACTGCTAAAAGAAAAAAAAAATAGATAACATATCAACCATGGTTAATCAGCTATTCTTGTTTTGAAAATTTGTAACATGTATTGTATGTTACCAATTCTGTTTTTGTTTCTGATTTTTGTTCTTGCTTTTGTTTTTACTCTTCAAAATAAAATAAAATTAAAATTTAATTTCTCTCCAGACGCATCTCTCCAGACACTGTGAGAGTGGCAATCACGCCAGCCTTGCACTGCTGTGTCCTCATAGTCCCCAAAGGAGCCTGGCATGCTGCACAATCACAAGAATTTGTGCAACTGAATGAAGAAACAAATCAAGGATTTAGCATCTCAGGGGGCTTCTTAGCAATTTATCCTCTAGTTTAACATCCCAGAAAAGCTCATACGTAGTCAGCATGAGGTGGACTTGGTCAGCACTGGCAAGAGGCTTGCAAGATCAGGTTCTATAGAGTTTTGGGTCAGGGTAGATCATTGTATCTTCTCCTGTGTCTGTCAACCAGCAGCTCAGCTAACTGGGTGGCAGAGAAAGGAACACTGGAAATTGCAGGATGCGACAGGTGGTAGTGCAGGCCTGTGATCCCAACACTGCGAGGCTGAGGCAGGAGGAGTGTGAGTTCCGAGCCAGCCTGCACATACACAAGTTTAAATATGGCATAACTTCTCCTACACGAGTATCTCAGTTATGTTTTTCTCGTTCCTGGGACAAAATAACTGACACCCAAAATTAGGAAAAGAAAGATTTATGTAACTCACAGTTTGTGGAGGTTTTAGTCCATATTCTGCTGGCTCCAAGGCGGACTGGCTCATGGCAGAGGGCAGGAGTTCATGGAGGTGGAAAACAATGAAGAGCAAAGGGAGAAGCAGCAGCTAGCGTCTAGCAAGCCTCTCTTTCTTTTACACTGACTACGATAACTGGAGCTCCTCCATGAAAGTGGTGCCCAGAAGCCTTCTTCAACCCCCGTTATGTACCCTTTAAATGCTGAGTCACTCGGTGGCAGGCCCTCCCCATCCTAGGGGCGGGGCCTCCATGACCTAGGGCTTGGATTGGTTGAGCAGATTCCTCCAAGCTTTCGCCCTCTCAAATTGACACAGTGTGTCAACCACCACAGTAAGAAATCCACTGTATACATAAATTCCAAAAAGGAAATGGAAAGACCATCTACAGATGGAAGGATTATATGGGAGGAGCATAATAAGAATGAAGACGTTTTCTCTGCACCTATCTGCTCTGTACCACGAATGTAATCATTCTGCATTGCAAACATGGACTAATAAATTTTTGGTCTATTTCAACAAAAAAGAGGAGAAAAAGTGCAGTTTCAAATGGTAGCTCTACCCCTCATGATATCATGATTCAGGGCCAGTCAGATAGCTCAGGGCATTAAAGCACTTGCTTAGGCAAATATAGGGGCCGGGAGTTCAATACCTGGCCCGGGGCTGGTGAGATGGCTCAGTGGTCTGAAGCACCTACTTAGTACAAGCTTAGCAAAGCACAGGGACTGCGGTTCAATCCCCCAGCACCACATGCCAGCCCGCCCTGCCTCCTGGTGGGCGGAGCTGGCCACACACACACAAATAAAAATAAATTAATTAATTAAAAAAAAAATACCTGGCCCGTCGTACTGAGCCCCATCCCTGGGTCGCACTGAGGTGGGAATTGAGGCTGGCCTTGGTGGCGCAAGCCTATAATCACCGCTCTTGGGAGGCTGAAAACAGGATGATCACTACGAGTCTGAGCTATGCAACAAGCCCCTGTAGACCCTGTAGACCCTGTCCTAAAATACAAAAAGCAAACAAACAAAAAAAGATATCATGATTCACTTCTCCAAGACTTAAGAATAATAAAACTATGTAAACAT
>NW_004524780.1:3108588-3113373 GCF_000260255.1 Octodon degus
ATCCTGTACCTCAGATTGTAGAACCTTTGTCAGTGTCAGCCGTGTGGATGAGTCACGGCCATTGCTTGGCCAATGTGCTCTCTGTGAAAGCCTGAGAGAACATATATATAATTTTAATTTAATTTCTCTAGTTACATAATAAAGCTAATAGGTAATTACATGCACCTTAATAAACTGATGCAGAAGAAAGTAAACAAAAGTGTTTTTAAACTGAAAAATACTATTTACACATCAAATATTTCTGCTCAGTTAATTCTGCACTTAGGACAAGAATATTCTATAGTCACAAACCAGAGGTGAATGGGCGACTTTTTAGAAAGGCATCCTCTGTCTCTCTTCTCTGCTTTCCTTGGTGACTCAAGGCTTCAAACTGGCAAAATGAATTAGTCATCTTTCTGTCATGTGGATGAGACTTGTTTCGGGTGAAGAGAGACCCCCAGGAGAGGGAATTTCATAGCAGTAACACACGCGTATGGCTTACGATTTTGCTCCTCATTTGTTAGCCTGTGCAGACTTAACGGCAATTAATTCACCACCTTCTAACGGATAGCTCTTCACTCACTAGAACATTTTTAAATGTGATTTCATGTCCAGAGGCTTTCGAGTTCATGTCTAGGTGTTATTAAGTGTTTGTTTTAGAAGCAGAAGAAATAAAATCACTCTACTTCTCTTCTCCAGCCCTGTAGACATTTAAACAAACCCCTACAGATTGGAGATTGCTTTGACATTTAGATTTTAGCATTCACGCTGATTCTAAATGCAGTAAAAAGCACCCCCTCTCATTCAGCAAATGAATTTTCAATTTACCAATAAGAAAGCCACAATATTGGACTGTGTTAAACCTGTCTCAACTTTGCATTTGTTTTGTAATAAATATTAATTGGATCCCCATTGACTTTGTTCTTTAGACTAATGGTATCATTTTAAAAGAAAAAGCTTATTTCAGTAACTATGCGGATTAAAATAGATAACATATTTTTTTTTTGCTTAATCAGTTCAATAACTGAGTTCTCCTAATTTAAATTCACATCTACTCTTTATTTTTAAAAAAATGTTAAATGCTATATATATCCCAAAACTAATTATTGTATGGACAGGACAATTTACCCAGAGTAACACATTTCAAAAAGTCTCCATCAGTAACAATGAAGAACCGTAGAAGCATTATCATTTTTTCTCTTTTGGTGATGCTGATAGTGGCAACTGGAGATTGAAAGAGAAAAGCATGCAACTTCATTCATGTCTGAGCAAGTCATTCAAAGCTTTTTAAGTTTCTATCATTCCTTATTTCACTTTAAATGAGTGTTTTTGTTCAAATTTGGATGTGAAGAGGGTGTGAAATGTCAATATTCAATAATGACAGTATGAGAAAATACATCAAATAAATGTAATACTTGTTAATCATCACCCAAGAAATAAACTATGATAAAATATGGTAAGCATTTAATTTTTCAAAATGTATTACAGTAAAAGATGCATTTCCATGAACTCTCCTCAAATCCTCCCCCTCAGTTTGAGCACACTCACCCTTTTGACCTTGCCACTTCCTGCAGCAGCTCTGGAGTCCTCTTTTCTGAGGGTCTATGGCTGCACTGTCCTGGCTGCCTCAATGTCCTGGATTCAAGATGTTTCCCTCTCTTGACTATTGTGACATCTTGGAAAAGCCAGAAGTCACATGATCCCAGATCCAGCAACTAAGGCAGATGAGCATGCAGCATCATGATTTTATAAGTATGCCTTTCTGCTGGATGACCCCTGGCAGCAAGCAGGATTCACTGTGTTTTGACTATGCCGTAATTCACTCACTCAAATATTAATGTTGTCCCAAAACAACACACAGCCGCATCCAGAATTATGCTCCTTTGCCTACTCAAGTTGACTCATAATTAAATTGACGCATAAAATCCACCATCACAGTAGAGGCAAAAAGGGATTTAGAGAAAGCCAGTGTCTCAGTTACTCTTCTCTGGTTGCTGGGACAAATACCCAACAGCCAAAATGAAGGAAGGAAAGGTTAATCTAGCTCACAGTTGCTGAAGGTTTCAGTCTTTATTCAGCTGGCTCCAAGGCAGAGTGGCACATGGTAGAGAGCAACCTTTCATGGTGGAGGCAAACAGCAAGAGTTTACAAGGAGTAGCAGCAGCTCAAGCAGCTAGCTTCTCTCCCCTCCTTACACTGTAATGCAAATTTCCTGACCCAGGGCAGGTGCCGCACCCACACCCACAGTCATCAATTACAAACTCCAGAAGCCACCTCATGACTGCTTGAGGCTTTGGGAGGACAGCTAGACACAAACCGTAATAGCCAGGCTCCAAGCCAAGCTCTGAGCTTGCTGAGAATCGAGACTGTGCAGGCAATCTCTCTGTACTCAGGGAGATGGGCAGAGGTGTGACGCCTAGGAACTGCATAGCACATAGCTGCAGGGACACATGGACCGTGTCTCTATCCTGGCTTGACCCTGGATGAAAGGCTGCCTCTCTGTCCTTAAAGCCACCTCACCAGGATGCAATAAGAAGCAAGCATCTTATGCAGCTCGATTTGATGAGTTTGCTAATAAACAAAGACAGCTTTCATCATTATTATCCTGCACATTGTTTATGTGTTTTATGACAGTCTACAGTATGGTCATCTTCATCTTGACAGCATCAGACAGCATTTTAAAGTAGCCAAAGGTCACTGAAGAGGTGCCCATGACATTGCACTTGGAAGAGAGCTTCAGCTAGAAGACAGGTCGGTGTCCCTCGTTGTCATTTGCTTGTGATTCGTCTGACACTGTGCCTGAGATTACTTGAGCTATTCTCCTTCAACAGATATTGTTGATTGAAAGTTGTACATATTCTCCCCAGCCATGTATCCACCGATGGATATATAGTCTGCTTCCAAGATTTAGCCATTCAGAGTTCTGTGGCTATAAATACAGACGTGTGTTGATATGTCTTGAACGCTTCACGGAAGACACCAAGAAGGGGAATAGCTTGGTCATGTGTGATTTCTACTTTGATTTTTTGAGGAATATCCACACTGACTTTGTGAGCCATTTGCAGGAAAAAATGGATGTTTGAGACCATGATGTTAAGTGAAATAAAATCAGAAACATGAGCTTAAATATCATGGCTCCTCATCCATGAGAAACAGGAAGTATAAGTCATTCAAAGAGCAAAGGATACTAGCGTAAAAGGAAGTCAGATTCTCTGCCAAAGGGAAAGGGAGTGAGAGATGGATGCTGGGAGCTGTGGAAGTGGGAAAATTGGGCAAACGTGTGTAGGTGGGACTAGACCTCAGCCCCTAGAACAGACAAGCAACCTCGGTCCTGAGATAAGCATCCTGACTGGTTGAAGTCAGCTATTAGTCCCTAGGAGACCTTGTGTCACATGTTACTAACTTTGCAAAGGTATAAATAAACATCCATGTTGTGTCCCAGGGGGTTGTCTCACCAACCAGGCAGCCGAGTCACTACCTAACCCAGCTCTTGTCTTCTTGTCTATTTTTCCATATTCCTGCCACTGTTTCTTCCCAGGTAGAACGGATCACACTGAGAAGCCAACAGACTACAAGATGGAGAGAGGGAAGAGAGGGTGGAGTTGTAAAAAGCATGGAGATATGTCCTGCCTGTGAGGTAAAAGTGATCCCCAGGGTCTGCAAACAGGGGCCACCAAAACAAGAAATTAAGAACAGTTTTATAAAATTTCAAATCAGGGAGTGTAACTTGGTATGTATGTCCTGTTGCTGCTAAGACTTAAGTCTGCATCACAGCATTGGGCCAAGCAATTCATTGATTAAAAGCATCAATATGGGGAGGGTGTGTCTCTGCTGCGGAAGGACCCTGGACAAGCTGGCACAATGCCCAGTCCCACCAGTGCCTCTGCTTGATCTCTCCTTCACCTTGGAAATGTCTCCTCACTGTACTGGGCTTAGGATTTCTCTTACAAGCATATATTTCAATATATGATTTTTGAAAGCTTACCTCTAAAAAAAATCTGAATAAAAATTAGAGATATTTAGGAAAGTCAGAGAGAAGATAAATGTAACTGAAACCTCACCAAAGCTCACCAAAGCCAGATGTGAAATGAGGACCCACATGGCCCTTGGAAAGCAGATCTCGACTGTGGACAGCAGCCGCCAATGACTGCTGGATCATCCTCTTTTGAGACCCGAGAAGGTTTCTGTCCTCTCCTTGAACCTTGCCAGCCCTTGAAGTGTGTCAGCCCATGCTCTATGGTGGAAATGACTCCTGCTGGCTGGTGGAATCAGCACTTCTGAGACTGGCAGCTGGCATGTCCTGGGTTTTATTCTTGCTGTTACAGTACAGCTGCCACATTGTGCATGAGGCAGAGGGGAGATGCCTGGGGACAACCGTTGGGCCACAGATGTAGCCTCAGCCCAGTCCCCGATGCAGCCATTGCAAACTTCCCACTCTGGGTGGGAGCATCCTGGAATAGGCCCTCCCTTTTCAGAACCAATAGAACAAAGTCTACCCCAAATGTGCATGATTTTCTCTGCTGCACTCATAAGAAACACAAGGGATGCTGTGGCTATAACCTGCTGAATTTAGCGGTGATTTGGTATGCAGTGACCAACACCGGGAACAGGACCTTGCATAGTGCATCTGCCTCAGCCTTCAGCCATGTGCTGCATGGTGGGCCTCAGAACACTCACGTAAAGAACTGACAAACATTTATTTCCCTTGCAACTTCTCCTTAAAATAATTTCTTCTTCCCCAGGGATGTATAGAGGAAGAACAAGCACAAAGAAAGTTGGGGACTGACTTATGTAGGAGATTCAGAG
>NW_004524780.1:3113973-3115961 GCF_000260255.1 Octodon degus
ATATGAGATGTGTTCAGCTCCATTAACTCTTTAAAACAAGAAATACAGCAGCCAGAAATTCCTCATTTTGGCTAAAACTCTAAGAAGTTCCAGGGAAATTTGCTCCAATACCTATATCAAAGTGATCTGTATTAAGCATATGCATTATTTCCATGTAAATAAATGCTACCAACAGTGCTTAAAATCTGGTAGATACCTTTAAAAATCCCTCCTCCACCGAAATTCTGTTTATTATTTTAACAGAAGAATTTCAGACTAGTTTCTACAAACAATATTTGAAACTCTGTTAGTGGGGTCCAATTCAATGAGGTTTAGTTCTACAGCAAAATCTCTTTATAAACATTTACATTTACCAGGCTTCTGGGGTGGCAGACGGGCTGGCATGCTGTTGGCTATAATGACGTGAAGTGTGCTTTTTGCAAGGAGTATTTATTTTAGGGGTCAGTAATTGCTTTCCATTTGAGCTCATGAAGTTGGAAATGTACATTATCCATGAAGTAAACACAACCACTTTTTCTACACCGCCTCCAATGCCATTACTCATCTATAAAAATGTAACTTTTAACTGAGACCATTGGACTCATCCTCGTAATTTTCCAAAGAGCATGACTTGGCAATTAAGTGATTTATTTACTAATGTCTTAACAGTCCAGCTGTAGCATTCTGTAGCCAACCTTTGTTTTGCTGGAAGGTCTTTCAAGCAGTTGGTATTTTGACAACTACACAGAGGTAAATGTTATAGAGAGTCAAGACGGGCCAAGGATTTTTCAGTGTATCTTCAGGTTAGCTAATATTTATTCTGGCCATTAAAATGAAAAAAACAGGAAAAAAAAGTCTTGAGTAACTTCTTACTTTCCTTAATTTAAAAATTATTTCAGAAAGCTATTTTGGAAATAGGTTCTGAGAGGTTTTAAGCTCTTTGGTATTTTCTGGGGGATTGCAGCAGTCCTCAACCTTTTTGGCATAATTGACCGATTTCATGGAAGAGGATTTTTTCCATGGTCTGGTTTTGGGAGTGGTGTGGAGGGGGGAGATTTAAGGATTATACACCCTCAACCACACATGCTGTTCACAAAGGACTCCCACTCCTGTGAGAACCAAATTTCCCTCCAGTCTGATAGGAGGTAGAGTTCAGGAGGTGACAAAGAGATAGGGAACATTTGCAAATACAGATCCAACTTTGGTAATGGTCTGTGTGACTTGAGGATCAGAGGACCCCTAGCATAGAGAGCAGGAAACACAACACACAAATATCTGGCTCCATCAAGCCTTTCCTGCATCCCTGGCTGTGTGAATCTACTCTTCTTCCTTCCTTTCTCTTCTCCATGTGTCTGAGACTCTCCCACCCTTCAGGAGGGGAACTCAAGTTCGTCACCTCCTCTTTGAAGAATTATTGTTCAAATGGAGCCTGTTCCTGCAGAGCACAACTGTTTCTTTTATACGCAGTCATTTAATTTGACGCTGTACACATGGCATCCATGAATTTTTATATAGCTTTGAACTGAAACAAAACTACATATTAAAAAATATTTTGCCAAATTTTCATAATGAGCATGTATATTTTTTGTAAACCAGAGCAAATAAACCACTGTTTCAAAATACCATCTTTGGATTCAATATATATGTGCGAGATACCAGGAACATTCTGTGTACAGGGCTGATCACATGTATTGTTAAACCTAGTTTGCTTTAAACTGCAGCCTGAAGTAGTTGGCCTTTGCTTTTTCAAACAGAAAGGGAAAGTGTGAGTGGGAATGTTACGTAACTTGTTCATGCAAACACAGCTGCTGTGTGCTGCAACTAGAATTGATTTGTTTGTTTGTTTGTTTGTTTGTTTCTGTTTTGCTGCAGTACCAGGGATTGAACTCAGAGTTTTCACTCTGAGCTATATCTCTGACTCCTTTATTTTATGTTTTCAGACAGGGTTGGGGTAACTTGCTAAGTTGCCCATGGTGGGTGCAAATTTGCCATCTCCCTCCCTTAACTTG
>NW_004524780.1:3118051-3119651 GCF_000260255.1 Octodon degus
AGCTCATCTAACCTGTAGTCAACAGTAAATGATTAGCGGCATTTGTGATTGATATGATTGAAAGAAAGGCACGGGCTGAGTTCATGAGATCACAGGGGGCTGTGGCACTGGGTGATGTGGCTTTGCCTGCGTGGACTCCATATTTAATTGACTAATTCATGTCCAGGAACCCATGGTGAGATATGACCGATAGACAAAGAGTAACTCAGCACCATAGAGAGTAACTCAGCTCACTGAGAACACTGGCCAGGAGACACCCAGAGCTTCGCTTGAGGAGATGGTAAGTCAAACTGACACACATTAGCAGGAAAGTAACCATGGTGGTAAAGGGAATTACGAACCTGTGAACCTGTCATTCACCTCTCCCACTCATATTAACCAAGCAAGACCACTTTGGTCACTTTGTAAGTTACTTGAGAAAGGACATAAGTAGATCCAGCCCTGGACTTCAAGTTTCTTGGCAATAACATTGAAAGAAGAGAAATAGCACTAACAGACCAGAAAAGGGCAATGTGGAGATGAAGACCCACCGAAGAAGAGGGGCAGAAACAGGTTGTCAAAGACACAAAGAACTTATCCCCATCTCTGGGGTTGATTTTGAGCCTGACCCATTTGTATTCAAGAAAAGAAAAGAAAGAAACAGTGTCACTCTTCCAGTTAATAGAATTATGAAAATAAGAGGCACTTGTTGTGGTGGCTGATACATTATGCCAACATGAGGGTTTGGGAGCTTGGCTGGATTGGCTCAGCAACTTGATGCCTAGAGGCGTGGAGGTCCCTCCCTGGGCTTGGAGCGCCCACCCTAGCGTGACTCAGTACAAAAAGGGTGTAAAGGAGTTGAGCGAGGATACAGCTCACCACTTCCTCCTAGGAGCTCTGATCTTTGCAGCCCCTGGGAGGAGCTTCCATCCACCTCGTGTACCTCTGCCTTGGAGCCAGCCAAGGATGGACTGAAACCACCACTAACTGTGAGCTAAATGGATCTTTTCTTTCTTAATTTTGGGCATAAGCAACCAGTGAAAAGTAACTGAGACACCTTTAGAAAACACTCAGTCAATACCAATGAGTGAAAGAACACAGTATCACTCTGGAAGTCTGAGGCAAGAAGATTGCCAATTCAAGCCCAGTCTGAGAAACGAGACAGCAAGGACCTGTCTCAAAATGAAAAGTAAAAATAAGAGATCTGGGGATGTACCTCAGTGAGAAAACCCTGCTCTACCACTGAAGTACACTCTTATGATAAAAGAGTAGTAGTCCTTATTAGTTTTTATTAAGACATGTTTATAGCACATAATGTTTACATTCCTTGCAAGGAGTAGCTGCACATACCTAACACACCTCAATTACTTTTCTTCACCCCTTCCCTTCCATCACCCTCCCTCCATCTCTTAATCCCTCTTCTGTCTGAGAGAGATCTGCATCCCACCTGCGTTTACAGCAGCACAATTGATAACAGCTAAATCTTGGAAATACATTGTGCCCATCAACAGATGGGTGGATTAAAAAAAAATGTGGTACTGAAACACAATGGAGCACTACTTTGCCGGAAAGAAGGATAAACCTGAGTGTTTCCTGGGAAAATGTATGTGGAAACCACAAC
>NW_004524780.1:3119751-3125513 GCF_000260255.1 Octodon degus
GAAAAGTAACTGAGACACCTTTAGAAAACACTCAGTCAATACCAATGAGTGAAAGAACACAGTATCACTCTGGAAGTCTGAGGCAAGAAGATTGCCAATTCAAGCCCAGTCTGAGAAACGAGACAGCAAGGACCTGTCTCAAAATGAAAAGTAAAAATAAGAGATCTGGGGATGTACCTCAGTGAGAAAACCCTGCTCTACCACTGAAGTACACTCTTATGATAAAAGAGTAGTAGTCCTTATTAGTTTTTATTAAGACATGTTTATAGCACATAATGTTTACATTCCTTGCAAGGAGTAGCTGCACATACCTAACACACCTCAATTACTTTTCTTCACCCCTTCCCTTCCATCACCCTCCCTCCATCTCTTAATCCCTCTTCTGTCTGAGAGAGATCTGCATCCCACCTGCGTTTACAGCAGCACAATTGATAACAGCTAAATCTTGGAAATACATTGTGCCCATCAACAGATGGGTGGATTAAAAAAAATGTGGTACTGAAACACAATGGAGCACTACTTTGCCGGAAAGAAGGATAAACCTGAGTGTTTCCTGGGAAAATGTATGTGGAAACCACAACGTCAAGGGAAATAAATCAAAGCCACAGCTTTAATATCTCATGGTTCCTCTTCTACGAGAAACTCAAGATAAATAAATAACAAAATACTTTCCTATTTTTAAAGAAGAACTTCCAGATGCTAGACAAGCCTGAGGGCTGTGTGCCATTGAGAATCCTCAGAATTTGTATATTTAAGAAATGAGCAGGATGGGTTAAGTGTTGGGAAATTCATGAACATAAAGAATCCTTCTTCACTAAGATTGTGATTACACACCTTTTATTAAGACCATTCTCCAGATTGTAATGACAAAGAGAAACACCACCCACCAGTGCTCACAGGTGTGTGAAAGGAAGCAAGAGTTTTCCACAAGTGTCTGGGAGACAATGGTCTCTAGCCAAAATTCCGAAGATGAGAAACCTAAGCCATGGAGAAAGGCCTTCTTGCCAAAATTCTCAATAACTCCAGTCTGAAACTTGAAGCACTGTGTGTAGACCACATGTCCTCATTGCCATAATGGGATGCTCAGTGTAATCAGAAATTAGAGCTATTTGTGATTGGGTTATAAAGGAGAATACTTTGTGTCCAGATTATCACAAGGACTAATTAAGTTAGGCAGGAATCAGTGATCACTGAGTCTTGCATTTTATAGTATACTACTCTATGAGAAAAATAAAAGAAATTTTCATACACAGTAATAACATTGTACATAATTACCTTCTAAGTATTTGCTCAATGCAGGTGCAAACCAAAAAGAACCTTGTAAAAAAAGATATGAACACAAACTTTCTTTTTAGTGACTAATAGATTCTTTTAACCACTTAATAGCTGACCCCAAGAGTCATGTAGCAGTGTTTTTGTTTACATCCTGACCATGTTGAGCCTAGATTGGACAGCTGTCATTATAATCAGTCAATCTTTGTATTAAATAAATTTGACAAAATTGTTGCTTCTGTACTTCTCATTTTATTATCTTATAAAAATTAATGAAAAAATATGTAATTTTTTATTTGTTTTTTCTTCATTTTTGTTAGGGAAGGGTCTACGGGATGTCCAGGGTCTCACTACTAGATTGGGCTCATAGTGATCCACCTGTTTATAGCCTCCAAAGAGCTGGGATTACAGGCTCGTGCCACCACGCCCAGTCTTATTCACTGTCTCAGCGCGCCTCCGGGGCAGGGCCGGCATGGCAGGCAGCCCCTGAGCCTGCTGGCAGGTTTTAATCTGCTGAGCTATTCAGCCTACCCAAAAAATATGCAATTATTGTTCATTCTGTACATAAATAATTGGACCGCTAATGGTTACATCCACTTCTTGTGCAAGAAAAAGAAAGAAAGAAAATGAAGACAAACATGTCTAGTTTTTAATTTTCCCAAACCAAATAAACAAAACTTATTCCTGATCAGGAAGACCTACGCCCTTCGTTGTACAGGCCTTTGCATCACTTGTGGTTTAAGTTTTTGAACGAATCCTTGCACTGCACCTAACAGGGATGTTAGTTTGGAAATGGCTGCAAAAATTGGCATTCTGTTCAAGTTAAAAAAAGAAGAAGTGCAAATGAATGCGATTACTACTGCATTCCATGCCCATTAGTTTTAAATAGTCTTAATAAGAATGTGCATTAAGAAGTTTCATCCCCCCCAAAAAAAAAAAGTTTCATCCCTAGTAATAGTGAAGTCGATACCTTGAAACATATCCAGTGGCTTTTAAAGTAATACAAAGCTATTTAGCATTCAGAGCAACTGAATATAATCTCTTTTATTGTGGGGACCAAACAAGTGACTATATTTAAGTCCACATGGTAGGATATCTTCCTCATGCTCATATATGTATTTTATTCAAATTTATGTGGGCTATCCCATCCACCACTGAATTGAACAAAGCACTATTTTGTGAGATACAGATGGGGGACCCTGACTTATGATGGTAGCTATTTGCTTGTTTGTTGTTTGATTTTGAGTTTTGAGATAGGGTCTCTCTGCATAGTTCAGGATAGCCTTGAGCTCACTGTGTAGCCCAGGCTGCCCTTGAAGTCATGGTTAGCCTCCTGCCTCAACCTTCCAAGTACAGGGATTACAGGCTGTCGTCACCGTGCCTTGCTCATTTTGACAGCTTCTGACAGTTGGGTACTCCAAAGTAAACTGTAGGGAAAACACAGTGGAAATTCACCCTTGTACTTTGGGAAGAGAATGGGCTGAGATACAGTGGGTTCATCTCAAAGAGAAAACCTGAGGCGTGGTCCAATCAGCCGCACGCAGAGCCTGACAGTCATCAGACACACAGGTTTAAAGTCTCCTGGTTTCTCTTACGTGAGGAACTGAAAGTGTAATAAACCAATGAGCAAGATGAAAGACAGACAGAAGGAAACAGAAAAAATGAGCTTTCGCCAGGGGAAGGAGACAAGAAATGAAGGGCAGAGAGCAAGGGATGTAAAAGAACTCCAGGATGGAGGTAAAAACAGGAACGACCAACCGCATGAGAGAATATGGATACGGATGTGGGATTTAAGCTTCCTTGGGCCACAGCAAGGCAAAAAGTGAGAAATCAGCTCTTCCCCTAGCTAGAGAGAATAGAGAGGTGGCAGTGGGAGTGACACAGAGGAAGCTGTTCAAGGCCTAGGAAAGGCTGACTATAAATGGGAATGGGGCAGCATCGGGCTCTCTGTTTCCAAGTACAGCAGCAACAGGGAGAACAATACAGATACACTAGTAAGGAGCAGGCAGGCCACCAAAGGACACACCGGAAGTCACTGGCTGAAGACTCTGGCCCCGGAACCCATATGTGGAGGAGAAGATCAGCCCTACACCCAGCACTAGGCCTGTGCAGGCTTGATGAGGCTACCCACCACAGATTTGGACTCTGACTGGATCACTCTCGCAGAACTCAGGGCACGAGGGGAATTTCATTGTTCTCTTTCTATCTATCTTTCTTTCTTACATTTTTCTTCTATATTTTCTGCTTGTTTGTTTTGCTTGATTAGGCTTTTCCTTTTACCGTTTGTTTTGTTTTCCTCATTGTAGTTCTCTCCATTGTTTCTTGATGTTTTGATATTTTCATGTTGCTTGTCCCTTCATCCTTTCTCTCCAGTCTTATTCTCTAGTTCTCCAAAGTTTGAGTGCTCATCCTTCATCCTTCAGCATTGCTTCTTCTAGATTTCTCTGCACTCAGCTTGCTGTTTTGTCCCCTATCCCTCTTATACTCCTCTGTTACACACAGAGTAAGATCATACAGCTAAGGATACAAGTTCCTAGTACATGTTGGATTTTGTCATATAAGTGTAGACCTTGCTCCTTTTGGTACTGAAAGGTACCAAATTAATAGTTGGCATAGGTTGCCCCTTTTTTTTTTTTTTGCTATATTTGGTGTGATTGTTATTGATAATTGCATTGCTTTGGCCAGGGTGTCACATCTCTTACAGTCAGTTGCTCTCCCTTGAATGACAACACTTTGATTATCTGGGTGCATGACCACAACCATAGCCCACTGTCAAAGGACTGCTTGCTGAGCCAAATATATAGAAATTTCTTATCCATAACAAAGTGGGAAGATAGGATATTTGGGAAAGAGGCAAAGGCCAAGAGCGAGGTACACTTGGAAGACATCTCTGAGGTATAGAGCATGCCTAGGCGAGGACTCAGTACTAGTGATACAGTTATTGACCATACAGATTTATAAGCATCAACATAGAAATCAAATTAAAATCTTAAAGCTAGACAATGGCAAGATACAAAAACAAAAGGTAACCCCTGACTTGCAGCCCACCTTGAGCAAAACTAAGACAATAAGATAGAGGAAATCAAAAGTCATACACCAGAATTTTCCAGAATAACAATAGCAAGGTGAAATGCAGTAATGGTCACATTTATTTTCAGTTATTTTTTCTTTTTTTACTTGAAGCAAATGCTGATTTTTGCAACTATTTTCAGACTAACAAGCCCCGTTTAGTCAAAAAGTGCTTCACAGAGTAAAACTTCCCTAGCATGGAAAAAGAATTTGGCACACAAATAAGTGGGGCATATAAAGCTCTAATTAGCCTTGACCAAAATAAAACTATACCAACACTTGTAATAATAAAGATTCCAGAAATTCAGCATAGGAACAGAATATTAAAAGCTTCTAGAGAAAAGAAACAAATCACCTATAAAGTAAAGCCCATCAGAATCACAGCAGACTTCTCAGCACAAACCCTTAAGTCAAGGAGATCTTAGAGTGAAGTATTTAAAGTCCTCAAAATAAAGCAACCTCCAAACCTAATTAATGTATCCCACAAAATTATCTTTCAAAAATCAATGGAGAAATGATACTTCCATGACAAAGAACAACTGAAGAAGCTCATGACCACCAAATCAGCTCTTCAAAATGCTACAAAGGACATTTTAGAAAGAGATAAGAAAGGCCCAATTCCAATAACACTACTAGAAAAAAGTCACCAGGCAAGGCAAGCAATTAATCAGAGTGCAAAAGACAGGGAAGCAATGATTTTAAAAGACAAGGAGGGGCTGGTGAGATGGCTCAGTGGTCTAAAGCACCTACTTAGAACAAGCTAAGCCAAGCAAAGCCAGGGACATGGTTCAATCTTCCAGCACCACATGCCAGCCAGCCCCGCCCCCTGGTGGGCTGAGCTGGCCACACACAAAAATAAATAAACAAATAATTTTTTTAAAAAAAGACAAGGATAAGCCAATACATATCAATTATAACCATCCATGTAAATGCTCTCAATTTACTGATGAAAAGAAACAGACTGGCAGATTGCATCAAGAAACAAGATCCAACAATATGCTGCATACAAGAAACACATATAACTCAAAAGGAAAGTCATAGTCTGAAACTCAAAAGAAGGAAAGCAGTACTCCATGCAACAGAAGCCTGGAAGTAAAAAGGTAACTAATCTATTTTCAGAAAAAGTATACTTCAAGCCAAGGCTTATGGAAGGAGACAAAGAAGGTCACTGTATACTTGCTAAGAGAGAACTCCAAGAGGAAGAGATAACAATCATAAATACACACCATCAAATACTGGTGCACCCAACTATATAAAACCAATATTAAAGGACATGAAAAATAAAAAAGCACTATCACCAAGGTAATGAGGGACCATAATACCCTACTGTCACAAATAAATAGACCAAATGGACAAAAAGAGAAAGAAGAAGAAGAAGAAGAAGAAGAAGAAGAAGAAGAAGAAGAAGAAGAAGAAGAAGA
>NW_004524780.1:3125930-3136666 GCF_000260255.1 Octodon degus
AGGAGGAGGAGGAGGAGGAGGAGGAGAAGCAGAAGGAGAAGGAGAAGGAGAAGGAGAGGAAGAGGAATCAAAACTGAAACAAACCTGTGCACAGATCTGTTTAGTAGATGTCTACAGTCTTCCACCTCACCACATCAGAATACACATTCTCAGCCGCTCATGGGATGTTCTCCAAAATAGGCCACACACTAGCTTACTAGTTCCTGGAACCTACATAAGCAAATGCAAAGAATTGAAATTATCCATGCATATTGTCAGACCACAGAACAGTGAAATTGGAAATCAATGGCAAAAGAAGTACAAAAGTTACACAAACACATGGAAATTAAATAAGACTTTCCTGAATCACCCATGGGTCACAGATGAAATTAAAGAAGAAATTGAACAGTTCCTACAAGTAAATGACAATGCAATTGCAACATACTGGAACTTATGGGATGCAATGAAAGGTGTGCTTAGAAGAAAATTTAGAGTGGTAAAATTACAGGTCATCTCCTAAGGCTCAGAGACAGTGTCAGGGGAAGGGGGCACAGGGACAGCCCCTCCTGGAAGCCTGTTGTTGGAGACAAGAAGGAAATGGTGCTCGGAAGGTACCTCATTTTGTGGCCAGCATTCATACAAGGCTCAGTGTACCAAGAAGGCACAGCCCAGCTGTGGAAGGTCAGCCAGCTGTGCGGTGTTGAAGCACCTTGTCCCATGGCACGGGCTTTCCCAGGAGGCCTCTCAGTGGCCTTAGCTTTGTTATGCTGAGCTTTTCTGGCTATAGCTGGGTTTCAGATGAACCCTGCCCCACACAGCAGGCAGGGTGGCTGCGCACAGCACCCATCCCCAGTTGCTATAACATATGCAGCCACAGAAGCTAGGAGCAGAAGTTGCCATGGACATCGAAGACTATGGTGATGCACAGAACCATGAGGCCGAGGTCTGGCTTCCTCCAGCAGCCAGATGCAAGACTTCTTCCAGGAACCTGGACTAGAAGGTATCAGTAGACACACAATGGTCCCAGCAGAGATCTGCTGCTGCACAATGCTACAGTGAGCAGACACTGGGGAGAGGCAGCACCCACCAAACCCAGCAGGGATCTGCCTCATTGAATCCAATCCCTACACGCAGCAGGTGCTCAAGAAATGCTGGTGGAACAACTCAGCAAACAGCAGAGCTCACTTTTTCTTGCATGTTCAGGCTCCCAGGCTGCCAGAGATGAGAGAGGATCACTCAGTGGCTGAGCGCGTGCTGCCTGAGGTAGCAGAAGAGGAGAGTGTACTGCAAAGAGTTACAGCCCAGAAGCAGTAGTGAGGAGCATCACAGAACTGTGAGCGCTTGGGCGGAGATGCAGATGGGCCCCATGAAGAAAGCGCCAGTGTTGATTTTCCTTTAATTTCAAGTTTGTGAACACAAAGCACTTGACTAAGATTAAGAGACGTGATACTTCCTTTCCAGTAGAGTGAGGAAGTGGCATACATATGCATGAGATGCTGGAAAAGGCCAAGAAACGGGCAGGGAAAGGAAAGACGTTGAAGGGATCTTGGAGGGTGAGTCTGGGACCGTGCAGGCAGAATTGAGCTCTGCTCTGGTGGGGGCTTTTCAGTTGTCCTCCAAGGAAAAGCACCCAACAAAGGACAGAAGAAAACAAGCCACCTTGTATTGAATTGTGTTATTGTTGTCCTTAAGAACAACATGTCTGCTGTTCTACTGAAAGAAGCAATTAATGCTTAAATTTTTTTAAGCATCAGGTTTTTAATTTTTTATAATTTTTTGACCAACTTTGCATGCTTTTATCTGGTAATCTAAACAACTAATTTGAAGACAACACTATGCAATATAACACCCATTGTTGAATTGTAATCATTTTACCTAGTGAAATTCTGTCTCATTTCTATTTTTTTACCACTTTTTATTCTTTTTTAATAAAATAAAAATGAAAAAAGAGAACAAAATCCATGAAGGATTCCATGTCTGGCACAGCGATTTGGAATTCAGTCTGGGGGCTGGATATGACGGCTCACGTCTGTAATTTCAGAGACACTAAAGCTGAGGCAGGAGGATCACAAGTTCAAAGCCAGCCTGGATGACTTAGTGAGGGAGACCCCGCTGCAAAGTACAGGTAAGAAGAGCTGGAAACACTTTGCTGCATTGTTTCTCAGCAGCTGGCAGGTGCCATCTCTGTTTTGTTGTCCTTCCAGCTTTAGGCATGAGGTGAGAAAGGGCACACTGGTCTCTGTGTCCCCACAGACACTGACGAGCACAACCTCCCCTCTCTTGGTGCTTCAGTCCACGTTACTTTTTCCTGTGTGAGCCTCAGTTTCTGCTATAAAGTGGGATTTTAAAAGTAAAATCTGTAGCTTCTACCAGGCTCAGAATCAGAAAGAGGCAATTCTTGTGGCTATTTGTTTGGTCTCTGAGGCCCACAGTGTGAAAGGTGAAATCCCAGGCAGACCCCCAAGGGCTGTCCTTTCTGTGTCGCTCTAGGGCAAGAGGTGGCTTTGCTTAGCACTCAGCCAAGTACCTAGCTTCTCAGCTCCACTAGCCATCCAGGGGAACCTGCGCAGGCATCTGCCCTGCCTGGGTGGGGGGCTCTCTCAGAATGGCATCAATGTCCCTCCCAGAGTGTCTGCCAAGTGCCTTAGAGGGGGACATGCAGTGCACTGTGACCAAGGAAGAGCCACACCCACTAGTCACCATGCAACACACTGACCACCAGAGAGAGACTTGGTGTCCCAACTACATATGGACAGTGGCAAAGGGATGGTCTGAGGGGAAGCAAGGCTTCTGACTCTGTCAGCTCTGGAAAGCATCGGCACCACTTGCACCCCTGTGGTCCCAGCTCTCTGGGAGGCTGACGCAGGAGAGTGGCAAGTTCCATCCCAGCCCGGGTAACTCAGCTGCTTAACAACACCGTGTCTCAAATACAAAATAAAAAAGAGCAGAGGATACAGCTCAACGGGAAGCCCTGTGTTCCATCCCTTGTGCCAAGAAGGGAGTGGTGGGGAGCAAAGCTAAAAGTCTGAGCAGGACAACATCCTAACTTCAGCCTAACACACAGAAGTCCAGTTGTGTTGGCTGTGATTACAATACCCACTTCAATGTTATCTGAAAGGTGGTGAATGAGTTTCAGCTCCCTGTAAATATCAGTGAAAAGCTCTTGGTCCATAAGAATCCTTAAAGCAGAGAAGGGGAAAGGTGTTCTCATTCTTATTTCTGAATAAGAGTGAAGACTGAAGTCAGGCATGGAGTCGCACCCCTATAATCCCGGCACTTTGGGAGGCCAAAGATGTAGATGTCAGCATTGCCTTAGTGAGAACCTGTCTCAGAATAAAAACTGAACAGGGGCAGGGACTACACAGTGAGACCCTGTTAGGCTGTTAGGGGAGGGACAGAGAGAAGGAGGAAGGGAGAGAGGGAGGGAGGGGGAGAGAGAAACAGACAGAGACAGAGAGAGAGAGAGAGAGAGAGAGAGAGAGAGAGAGAGAGAGAGAGAGAGATTGGATTATCCTAATTTTTACCAACAGGGTCCCTGGGACCTTGAAGGAATGCCACCACCTGGGACCCTGAGCCCTCCGGGAAGCCCCTCTATGGCCTCAATGCTCAGCCATCTCCCCCTTGCTTATTCAGAACTCCTCAAGGTCCTCTGGGTATTCTGGAATGTTCTGTTCCTGTGCACTGTTCCTTCCTTCTAAGCATGTCATTGTCTTGCTCTTCCTGGAAGTGTGCATGCGTCTCAGAGCCACTTGCCCTGTGAAGGTGCCCTTCTCCCGCCGGGTGGTGGGGCCAGCTTCCCTTGACTGCTGGCCTTGCCTCTGCATCTCCACAGAGTGCTTTCCTGTGCACCTGGGGAATGCACTGTGCTCCTGCTGCTCCCTGAGGCCTGCAGGATGTCTGTGGGTGGCAAAGACAGAAAGTGTCTCTTGGTGAACAAGTGCACCTATCCATGAGAGGATGGAGCCAGTAAGTGGGACTCCAGACAGCTGAGACCCTCCTGCGTGTGAATCATTCCCGGCTGCACCAGGGAAATGAAATTTCCAACAGAAATGTGAACTCCAGTCTGAATGCAAAGCACAATATCCAGCTCTGAAGCTCCTTTGGGCGATATTCCGTGTCCCTGCCCACCTTTCACTCATCTATCGTCTACTCGCAAGCTCTTTACGCAGGATGAGCAATAGCGCCATGCCCTCCATTTCTCCTCAGGGATTTTCTTCCTCTCTCTAAGAGGCAGGTGCATGCTTGGGAAAACCATGCTTCCTCCAGGTAGTAGCTGTCACCCAAGGCCCATCTCAAATGGAAATTCGCTTCAAGCCTCAAGGTCAAGTTCAGGCCTCTCTGGTTGTACCTAATAGAACTTGGCTTGGCTCGATCCAACACTGTCTCATCTTTTAGCTCCTCCCTGGGCCTTTGTAGAATTACACAAGGTCAAAGCTGAAGCAAGGGCTCTGCTGCCACTGGAGGACAAGCCTGCAGCCACAGGAGGAGATAAAGGCAGGGGCTTCATCTGCTACAGGACTTAATATCAACCTATGCACTTGTTGAATGATTTGGGGACAGGAAACAAGCTTTGGAACTGTTATGAGCTTTGTGGAGGCGTCCCAGTTGTGCCTGATATACCTACCCCAGCCTCAACATTTGTGTTAAGTCTAAGGTTTTCCCCAAGAGCTTCATGCATTCAGAGGTTGGGCTTTGGAAGGTGGTTAGACCACAGGGGTGCTATGCCTCTAGATGAATTCACCTATTGAAAAAGCCATTGCCAAATGAAGTGCTAGGAGGTGCAGGGTGCTCCGTCTAGAAGAGGTGGGCCATTGTGGGTGTGAGCTAGAAGGGCTCATCTCCCCCCCCCCACTCTGCTTCCTGACCACCACTGTGTGTATGTCTTTGCTCCACCACACCCTTCCATGATACCCTTCCTGCCTTGGAGTCTGCTGACCGTGGACTGAGCCTACTAACAACCATCAGGCTTGTTATGGTGTGTGTCTAGGTGTCCCCCCAAAGCCTCATGCAGTCATAGGATGGCTTCTAGAATTTGTGATTAACTCATGATTCAATGTGGGGATTATAAGTATGAGTGCTACCCCCACCCTGGGGTGAGTAATCTGCATACAACATAAGGAAGGGAAAGAGGCTTGCTAGCCACCACAGCCACTGCTCTTTTCTTTGCTCTTCACTGTTTTCTGCCACCACGACCTGCTGCCCTCTGCCATGCGCCACTCTACCTTGGAGCCAGCCAAGTATGGACTGAAACCTTCACTAACTGTGAGCTAAATAAGCTTTTCCTTCCTTCATTTTGGATGTTGGGTGCTTTGTCTCAGGAAGAGCGAAAAGTAACCAAAACAAACCTAAATAAGCCTCTTCTTTCACTAGTGTTTGTCAGGTAAAGATGACTGTGGACAACAGAGTTTGGTTAAGTCAGAGGGGAAAATAAAGATGTCTGGCGGGGTGTTGTCTCACAACAAGCAAACACATAGAAAAGAAGAAGACTGATCGTTGCTACATCCTCTGTCTTCCTTGTTGGAGAGACTTGGGCCTGGGTCCAAGACTGTGGAAAGCGAAAGTAGCAGGGGACATCCTAGAAAGAGTGGTTTCCTGAAGCTGCCCTAGTCTCCCTACTTCAGAAAGAGTTGTGTCCAGTCATGTACGTGAACCGAGCTGACGGGATCAAGAGCGGCCTTCTGTCATGAGAGCCCACTGTGGCTCATATCCTTGCCATCTTCTGCAGATATTCAACGGAAGGGGAAAGGACAGGGGAGTAAGCTCCTACTCTTGAAGCACCTTGATCCTCTAGAAGAGCAGGATCAGTCGGACACATATGCCTCATGCTGCAAAGGGATTTATTAGGTGGCTCACGAGATCTGAGCAGGAAAGACTACAGGCTTTCAGTGCCAGATATCTAGCAGCTGCCCGTCCCAAGTACTGGAAGCATCACAACACAGGCGCATGGGGACGCAGCACCAACCCAGAGCTGGAAACCTGCACTTCCGCTTCTGTGCTTTCGCTTCTGTAAGTCTGCATTGGAAGCTAAAGAAATGGGAGACCTTGAGCCCGACGATGAAAGAAAACAGCAGCCAAGGACGCACCCACTCAAGACCAGAGCTCTTCCTAGCAAGTACACTTCCTCCTTCCTTCTCTTTTTGTTCCACCCAGGCTGCAAACCTATTGGTTGGTGCCACTCACATCCTGGGTGGGTTTTCCTCCCTTGGTTTGCTGGCCAGCATGTCAAGCATCCACAGACACACTCAGAATTATATTTTATTAATCTAACAAGTTACAGAAGCGTGCGTCAGCGCCACCTAGGAGCCACTGTCAGGCCTCATCCATCGCTGTGGTCACGCACAGTTGCAAAGCTTGCTGGGAAACCGAGGTTCTGCTCTGATCTGCTCGCCAAGCTCAGAGAAGCTCCGGAGGGACTCAGGCGCCCCAGCATTCTGCAAGAAGTCTGGTCCCAACCAACAGACTTCTGGGTCCCTCCTTTCTGTACATGCTAGTGCTTCCAAAGGGAAGGTAGGGGCTTATTTGGTCTTGGCCCAGCTTTAAGTGCAGCTTCTCTGAGTTACCCTCTGTGGCCTCCAGCAGCCTCGAGGTGTGCATGTGTGTATAATCACATCTGTGTGTACAGTAGACTTTGTTGTAGTTCCCCATGCCCAACATGCAATGGCAAGTACAATTAAATAATGCTCAGCAATATGCTGCTTTCTTACTCCACGTCTGCAGTACGTAAGGTGTACATTCCTTGTGTGGAACTGGCTCACATGTCTGAGGCACCATGATTCATTCTTGTCTCCTCTCTCCTCTCCCTCCTCCTCCCTCCATCTCACAATTCCCTTCCCATCTGAGAAAGATCCATCTCCCTACTTCATATTATCCACCTTTTATCCTGCTCTTTATTTATACTTTGAGTTCATATAGATGAACCATGTGGTTGGTGTTCAGGCTCACATTTCTGATTTATTTCACGAAAAGGTGTGGCCTCCAGGTGACTCCACGTTCTTAAAAAGGACTCACATTTATCCTTCTTTATGGCACTGTAGTACTCCACTGGGTGTGGACATAGCCCTTTCCTTGTGTGTTCACCTCTTGCTGGATGTGGGCTGCATCCAGCACTTAGCTGCTATGAATTATGTTGCCCTAACCATGGGTGTGCGTGGGTCACTGTGATAGGATGTCTTCAACTCTTACGGGAAGACATCTGTGCTTTTTGGAGTAGAAATCATTTTAAAATGTTCACCGGACTGGAGATGTAAATCAGTGGCACAAGTGCCTGCCTGGCAAGTGCAAAGCCCTGAGTTCAATTCCTGGTATCAATAATAATAATTACTATAAATAAAATTTAAAGAATAAATAAAATATTTATTATTGTACTATGAGCAAGAGGGTGTCTGGTTTCAAAACCCGGCTACATAGCTCAGCGGACTAAGCGCCTGCTTAGCAAGTCTAGGGGCTGGAGTTCGATTCCCGGCACCATAGGGTGCGCCGGCGCCCTGAGTCTAGACCGGGCATTGTGGCACACGCCAAAGAAAACAAACTGCAGAGCGGTTTTGAATATTGCAGCGATTTTCTACTTCTAAATCATGTGTCACTAGGTAGGAGGCATCTTCTCACGTGTGCTTTCTCCTCCCTCTGTCGCGGCTCTCAGAGAAAATTCTGTCGGCTTCCGCAGCTGGACGCCCGCGGCCTCCTGCGCCACCCGGAGGGGTCCCGGCGCTGATTGCGCCTGAGACTGCAGCCAGCCTGAATGGCAGCGCTTCTTTGACGGTGAGATGTGAAGAAGAAAATCAGAATATGAAAGAACAAAAGAGAGAGAAAATATGCAATTAGCAAACCTTGGAATAATCTATGGAGATGAGAAAAACGTGCTGCCGCGAGGTTTCCGGGAATTGGCATTTCCAACGAAACCGCACAGTGTCTGAAAGGTTTCAAACATGAAAGCCAGGACCAAAAAAAAAAAAAAAAATCTCATTTTTATTCTTTACAAATAGGAAAAGGATGTTTAGGGTCTTGTTAAGTGGCATAAATAGCAGGAGGAACATAGGAAAAAATCAGGCATAAGTGAACGGCTGGTTAATGAAAGGAAAGCCGGGTCCCCAGGCCGGTTACCAAGGCAACCGAAGGCTGGACCAGCAGCGCCCTGCGCGTTCTTGTCCTGCGCTGAGCCCAGAGGGCTGCTGATGCTTCCTGGCCGACTTGCAAGAGCAGGAAGGAGCTGGGGCGAGACGGGAAACGCCTCCCCGCAAACCACACCTCAAACGGTACTCAGTGGGGTCTCCGAGAGAAGAAAATAACACGAGGAGGTTTATATTCCTGAAGCCCTGAGAGGAACCTGGAAGGCCTCAGGCATGGCCTGAGCACTTAGGACTCCAGGGAAAGGATTTTATGCATCCGCAGCATCCTGCAGGGTTACTGTTCCCAACCTTTGCTGGGACGATGCGCCCAAGGACAGCAAAGATCTCTTGTTGAGTCATCCTGGAAGTCGGTGGCTAAGCAGGTCTGGGAATGCAGCCCTCAATAAAAGACGCCCAGTGGCCTTCAGTGGGGTTTAGAGAAGAAATGTTGAGAATTACATACATACACACACACACACACACACACACACACACACACACACACAAATTCCAAAGCCATGCAAAGAAGCTTGGAGCTTCAGGGCAAGTTGTATGGGGTCTTTGGAGGACATTCCAAAATGGGGGACTCCAGCACCTCAGATATAAGTACCGTGCAGAAGGTCACACATGTCCAATGATCCAAATGCTTGGGAGGCTGAAGCAGGAGGGTCACCATGAATGTGAGGCTAGCCTGGGCAACCCCGTGAGTTCAAGGTCAGTTTAAATTACAGAGTGAGACCCTGTCTCAAAAACCCATATTTCCTGGAGCATACAAAAGAGCAACCCCCAGGAAAGGCAAAGATTAAAAAAAATGAGTCCCCTGAAAGAAATATTTTTCACCAGGTGACTTAGTAGTTCTGTAGAGCCTCTTCTGCAATGCACACTTGAAGTTTACAACTGATCGTTAGACTCCTGGCGGCAGAAGTAATGCGATGTGACCAGTGGTCGTGCATAATTGATGACCTTGGGGTCCATCAGTGGGGAGCCTGCACTAGGGACAGAGTCTGGGAATCCTGAGCCCCAGCCTCAGCTCCCAAAGCTTCCCACAGAGTCTCAAAGGAGCTTGGAGTCTCCAGGGAGCCACAGACAGAGGTGGATGCAGGGGACACCATTCCCAGGCACGCAGGAGGCTTTTCAGTCCTGTGACAAGGTCTTTCTTCCTGGCGCACACTCAAATAGTATCCATCCCACTCTTGATCATTTCTCACTGTGGAGATATTTTTCCAGCTTTTGCAACCCACCAAAAGCCAAGCAGCAATCTGATCATTAGAGGCAGAGAAACATCCTGATTGCACAGGGAAACACTCAAGGACTTGACATTTGAAGAATTTGCTAAGTTTTTTGCTTCTGATTTTGTAAAAGAATTATAGGCAAGCATGAGGTCCTGAGTTCAATGCCCAGTGCTAATAAAAAAAAAAAAAAAAAATTAAAAACAGAAGCAAGGAAAGCATGGGCTGAATTTCTTCCCCTTCCCTTTCTCTCCTGTGGAGCTCACGGCAACGATTTAGGGCATTTCAGTGACAGGCACGCAGTTGCCCATTGCTGCCAGCTTGCTTGCGGTGGCCATCAAAGTCAACAGAGCAGAAGGATGGAGGACTCATCAGGGGCTGGCCAGCTGCGGGACTAGCATCACGAAGCTGGAAGTATTCGGAGCTTGCTGAGGTTTCTAGTTCTAAGAGTCGCTTTCGTGCCTATGCCAAATTCTATGATTCTCACAGAAGCTGCCATTAAAACTATAGGCAAGAGTAATCCCTGTGCTCCAGGAGGCTGAGGCAGGAGGATCTCAAGTGTGAGCCCAATCTGGGCAGTTTAGCAAGCCCATGTCCCAAAATAAAAAATTGCTGAGGATACGGCTCCATGCCGAGTCCTTGGGCTCAATCGCTGGTCTTGGGAGGAAAAGACTGCAGCACCTAATACTACTGCCTTTGTTTTCAAAACCAGCAGCGTGCTGGGTTCTTTCCTGCCAAGGCCACCTTTGGCCAGGACTTTATCCACATTTTCTGATCTACACTTATATCTACTATGTCTTCACAGATGCTGCACAGAGCTGCTATATGTTGCTCTGTTGTAATCCTGAGAGCCATGTATTACTCTAAGTTACCTGGTCACCAACGTATTGTTTTAGGAAAAAAAAATTACTGTCTATCAGATAGATGTCATCCGCCAATCTGGGCTCAAGTTTGACAAAGGATCAGATAGATGGAGGTTTCTCATCCATCTTTATTCAAGTTGTACTTGGTTATCCAATGTGTGTGTGTGTGTGAGTGTGTGGTGTATATGTAGTGTGTGTGTGTGTGTGTGTGTGTGTTCACGCAAGCGCATGCGCGCGTGTGTGTTACAGTAGGCTGAACCCAAGGTCTTTGCATACAGCTACATCTCCCATGTTTTCCTATTTTCATTTTGGACAGAGACTCTCCCTAAATCCCTGAGTCTTCTAGGCTGGGCTTGAACTTGCAGTCCTCCTGCCTCAGCCTCCCAGGGTGCTTGGATAATAGGCATGCATCGCCTCATCCACCCTTGATTATCTGCTCCTCGTATTTAGCATCCGGTACTTACTAGATACTGATAATGGAAACTTAAAGTCAATATTTAATGTAAAAAAAGAGAGGAAGAGAGACAAGAGAAGAGGGTTATTTTTAATCAACACCTGTG
>NW_004524780.1:3137776-3146351 GCF_000260255.1 Octodon degus
ATGACAATGCAACAAAAAAAAATCTTGCACTTGGCACGTGCCTTTATGTTCCTAAATGATTATTCTACTTCTCAGAACAAAATATTTGGGGCAATAAACTTGGGAAGTAAAGGAAAGCAAGAAGAAATTCATAAATCCCCATATGTGCCACGTTCGAGAACAATAACTCTGGACGTCTTTGTGTGGTACATTTTAGAATTCCCCACGTGGATTATGGATGCTCAATATGGGCATTGCTGCGCTATAATTTTGCCTCCTGTTCTTTTATTTTCCATTTTAATATAAATTCTTCCATATTATTATCACAAACTCATTATAAACATTACTCTAATAGCTGCATAATTATGTCCCGTAATTTACTGAGCTATTCCCCTACTGTTAGACATTTAACAGTTTTCAGTTCTTTACTGTTACACGCAACGTTGCAATAAATGCTTATTCATTATTAAGTATATTCAGCACTTTGGGTTCTTAGGATAGATTCCCCGCAGGAAAATTGCTAGATCAAAATTGTTTGTAATTTCCAATAGGTCTTGGTATATGCTGCCAAAATGCTTTCCACAGAGATTTCATGGAAATTCTATGTGTATATTTGTAAAATTTCTACATTTTAAAAATCACCATGTTGAATACATATTTTATGTCAAATGTGTATCTTGATTATAGTTTTGGAAAATATTGTTGTTTTAGCTTTTTCATGAAGCAAGCCCACATTATGGCATTTCTAAAGGAAAAAAAAATATCTCTCAATTAAGGTACAATGTTTAATTAGAAAAATATGTAGCTGGGTGTTATTGGTTTTCTGAAGACATGACTTGATACCAGCTCTGATTATTTCTGGTGGATCTGCTAGCAGCAAACACGTCATTTTGTGAAAACCATGCATGCATTGGCTCATAGATGCATCTGGTGTTTGCTGAATTAATGATCACAGTGTATCAGGGTGCTTAGACACCACATAGAATGCCACAGGAAGTGAACATGGAGCTCCCCTGATCCCATCTCTTGAGCCCCTTCCCTCTTCCCCGTAAGAAAAGATCTGGGCTGGGGATATGGCTCAGTGGAATAAGCGCTTCCTTGGCAAGCATAAGGGCCTGAGTTCAATCCTCGGTTCCTAAAAAGAAAAAAGAAAAGAAAAGATCTATCCTCCTGTTTCTTATTATTTATCTTTTTTTTAAAAAAAAATGTATCAGTTGTTTAATTAGGTTCTTACTAAGAAATTTAGAACACTAATTTATGAGGATAAATTCCATTTGTCAGAGCAAAAATGGATCGCAGGTAACCCCAGAGCTGAAGAACAGTTTTGATTTTTGCTAAAATCTGTGAGTCCTCCGCTTTCTGATCCACCTTGCGCTGCTCTGAAATCTGGTATCAATTTCTTGGTGTCGAAGATCTCACCTTCCTGGTGTCTGGGTTTCCGCAGCTGCTGCTTCTTGAAGTAAGCATCAGTGAGGTGTTTGGGGATTTTCACTTTGCTGATGTCAATTTTTGTAAAGGTGGCAATGAATTTCTGGTGTGTTCTTCATAGAGGAACACGATTAAGGCTCAGAGGCCCAGTCACAAGTAGCAAGCCACTGGCCAACTGCTTCAGGAAGACCACTCTCTTGCCTCTGTGACGACCAGTGAGGATGATCAAGATGGTGCCGGGAGTGATGCTAGCTCGAAGTTTCCGCACTTGCTGACTGAAGGGTTTCTTGCCGTGGCTCAAGAGCTCTCAGAGCACATCTTCAGTGGGGGAGTAGCTGGGCATTTTTCAAAGCTTAACCACCTGGGTACCTCCATTTGTGTCCCCACTGACTGGTTCTGTGATCATAGCAAGAACTTTCTCTTTCTTTTGCTTCTCAACCTTTGATTTAGCACTGGTATATGTAGCAGATGGGGAATATCTACCAATTCTGCTAACCAGGACAGGATTTCAGCTTCAGTGGGGCTTCCCCTTCTTGGACTTTTTTTTGCCTCCACCTTACCCTTGTTACCAGTACCACTGGCAGAAGCCTCCTTGGCTTCAGGTTTCTTCTCTTTAGTGTCTGGCTTTTTAGTGGTTTTTGCCCCCACTGTCTTTCAAGATGGGAAGGAGATCTAAGTTTTTCTATTTATCTTTTATTTTGCTCTCTAATTTTTTTTTTATGTTTTGGGTTTTTCATATGAGAGAAGTGATGTGATATTGAAGCTCGGGTGCCTGGTTTATTTCCCTTAGCCTTATATGCTCAAGGTGCATCCACTGTCCTACAAATAGCTCAAGCAGGTCCTTCTTCATGGCAGAGTAGTACTCCACTGTGTACAAATACTATATTTTCTTTATTCAATCAGGTGTTGATGGAAGGCAGAGAAAGAGACCCACTCCTCACCCTCTCACAGTCATTCTCCTGCCAAGGGTATCCAACAGCCCAACAGTAGTCGGGATTCTGACTATGGAAAATGTACACACATACATTTTTACATATATTTTTAACCAGACTCAATGTAATATCATTGAGTGCTACTGCAGTAGAGATTTAGACCGCAAGTATCACATCTTGACAAATTCCTTCTTGCTGCCTTCTCCCTTCCCTCCCTCCCTCCCTCCCTCCCTCCCTCCCTCCCTTCATCCCCACCATGGTGAGGCCAGCACATATCCACCTCCCTCCTGTTCCTGTCCTGCTCATAGGTGGCCCGGGCCAGGCCTCTTCCTCTCGTATATAAGAGGTAGCCTCACAGAGTCTTGTAGAACAGGGTTCACCATGACAGGGGATGAGATATTCCAGGGGTTGCATATTCCAACCTCTAAAGTGTGCTGCTCAGGAACAGTCTTGTGTAGCGCACCACCTCTTCCCTGATTCTACTTACATGGAATCCCCCATAAGCAGATACACAGGGACAGAAAGGAAGTCCATCCCAGGGCTGCAGGGGTAGGGCAAAGCGACTGCCAATGGAGCAGGGCTGCTACTCAGAGACTTGAATATATTCCAAAATTAGTTTTTGTAGCCAAGCACAGTAGCACATGCTGGTAATCCCAGAATTCTGGGTGGCTGAGTCAGAAGGATCACAAGTTCGAGGCCAGCAAGAACCTGCATAGTAGGTTCTTGCTGGCCTCGAACAAGAGGCCAGCAAGAGCAGTCTCTGATCTGCTCAGGCTTATGGGCTCAGCCTCATGATCCTCCTGCCTCAGCCTCCAATAGTATATGTCTCTGACTAGGTCTCAGCCCCATCAAGGCCCTCCTTCCTGCCCATGCTCTAAGCCATGTTTTCCAGACTTCCTCAGCCTTTCTGTGAGCAGCCTCATCCACAGTCAATTCACAGTCTGGTTAAATCACACCTTATCAGTCTCTCTCAGATGCCATCAAGTACAAAGCCATACACAGAAGCTGGTCCCAAGAACGTTTGCCTGGCGCAGAGGCAGAAACAAGGACAGACAGTGGTAACACATACTTTTTAGCCTGTTACTGCTGAGTCATGAGCACTTATGTGGTACTGAGAGGGCGCTGAGCTGGGCATAGTGGCACATGGCTGGAGTCTCAGCTGCTGAAGAGGCTGAGGCAGGAGGGCTTCAAGCTCAAGAGCAGCATGGTCAGGTTGAAAAAGGTCGTGTCTTACAATGAAAGGCTAGAAAGGGCTGGACACGTAGCTCAGTGGTAGCGTTGCCTGGGTATGTCCAATTTTCAGGACTGGAGAAAGAGACAGAGAAGACAAAGACAGAGAGAGACAGACAGACAGACATACAGATGGAGGGAGAGAGACAGAGACACACAGAGACAGACAGACAGACAGACAGACAGACAGACAGACAGACACATAGACAGAGGCAGAGAATATCAACAAAACACCTTGCACAATTATTACTTGTCATCATCCGATGTGAAAAACACATTTGTAGCTAAAGAGTTAAGAGAAACAGCTCTCATTGCTTTCAGGTGTATTGAAGAGCAGGGGCTCAGGCCCTTCACAAACTCGCGACTGCTTTTGCTGGTGCTGGATTGACTCGCCCATGAAGAGAAAATGCAAAATTCAAGTTTGTAAATATTTTGTACAGGATGAAGGATTTTCATGATGGTGAGGAAAGCATCCCTGACCCAGAGCATCGTGGAGATGAGTCAGCCCGCCCACCTGGAACCCTTCCGGGGGAGGTTTATAACACGATGAGTTTAGGCCAGCACCAGGATGCCTGCAAGGAAAGAGGGGCATCAACTAGGAAGATATGAGGCTCCAGAACTAGAGCAGGCACAAAAGGGACTTGGGAATTTCCGGCTCCTGTCAACTGTCACCTCTCCTAAGCAGTGGAAACATGGCCTGCGCCTGGATGAAAGACCCCAGACACCTCACTCCAGAAAGGGTCTTTACCAGGAGAAGCCTCTAGGTCTCACGTCCTTGCATGAACCCTGCTCCTTGTCCACGCTGCTGCAGTGGAAGTCAGAGCCCACCATGGTCCAGGCCAGCACTGCTCTTTTTCAAACTCTGCAAATGAATCTTCAAAACCATTGTAAGCACAAGACTCTGGGAATCTCAGCACAACAAGCTCAGCGAAGGACGTAAAGAGTCATCCGAGGACGTAGCTTAGAGCCCGACAAAGACGTCACTTGCCCAGAGTTGAGTACAACTTGGTCACATGACCAATTTAGTACCCAGGCACACCCACCTGCTCACACATGTCCCTGAGGTCCTTGCTCCATGCAGGTTGAGTTGAGCTTTTCACATGACTTGTAGAGCCTAAAATGCTCACTGTCTAGGTCTTCTCAAAAAGTGTCCCAGCCCTTGGCTTAGATAAGGAAAGAAGGCTGTAATGTCTATCCATCTGTGCTTGTCACGTGGCTGTGATGATAAGAGATCTAGTTGCAATATGCTACCTGGAGCAACTGGGCAACCTAACTGTGAGACTTAATTGGAGCCTTCATTAGTGAGCTTTGGGGCACTGTAATAAGACACCTCACATGAACAGTTTCAAGAATGAAAGGTCTATCTCAGTTCATGGTCTCAGAGGGTTCAGCCCATGGTCAGTGGCTTGATTGCTTCTGGGCCATTGCTGGGGCATAAACACAATGGTGGGCAGCAAGAGACCGAACTGCAGCTTGTCTCCTGGTGAACAGGAAGCAGAGAGTGGGAAGAGAGGCTGGTCATGAGACCTACCCGTCCAGTCATGCCCTAGGGACCTGTGCCTCCTACTGCAATGCCCAAGTCCTCCCAGTGTTAGCACTGTCTAAGAACCAAGCCTCCAACCCCAGAGTTTCAGGTGGCATTTAACATGCAACCTGTGAGAGTCCATCCCAAATGAAACTCAGAAGACAGAAATTCCTCAGAGAAATGCAGAAAAAGAAATCAAGCTTAGCAGATTGGGGATTGCTGCAGATGCATCATACACAGGCTACCCTGCTGCCACTTCCCTACGCATTGTGGGAGACCTGACATCATCTTCCACTGGTACTTGGGTTTGGAAGCATCAGAAGCTTGGGTGTCACCCTGGTGGCTGTCCCCAGGAGGTCTGTCTTTTCCTGGGAAGGAAAATCAGACTCTTTATGCTCTGAGTGGTCATCAGAAGTGTTCCCTCACTGGCAAGGCTTGCATTATCTTGAGAACCATAAGATGTAGAAATATCAGGCAGGTTTCTATTCTGCACCCTGCTGAAGACAAGTCTGAAGACAAAGTTGGCTCTGCGGCCTGGATGGCAAGATCTGGAGGGATACGCAGCAATCTGAGCATCCCCACGGGAAGCATGACTTTCAGTTAGGTTTGATGTGAAATAGAGAAAAATCTAAATCATCCTCTTCATCCTCATTCTGAGTATGATTCAGAGACACATAGGATTATTCATAAATCATTGATTTAATTTTACAGTGCCTCTCTCTACCCTCTCTCCAATGCATTCTCTTATCTAGCTATCTTTTAAGGTACATTCATCCACAAATGGGACATCAGGTGGAAGGTGAGGAAAAGGGTCTGAATCTGCTCTTGGAGTCCAGCAAAATTTCTTGCAAGTCTTTTTCCTCTGTTCCCTCATCAGCCTACAGAGAGGCCTGGATAGAACAAGTAAATCAGCACAGGCAGCACGTGACCCCCAGGGCTCACTCAAAACCTGATAGCTTCCTTATTATACTGTTCGTTCAAGGATTAAGCTTCTTAGAATTGCTGTAGCAGAATATTTTATGTCCCTGCCCCCTAAATTTTCAGTTAAAGATGTTCCAAGCAGATACTATCATTGCTCTTGCAATAAGACTAAGGATTGAAACGGCAAATATTAAATTGGTTATTACTTCTAAGTAAAGATGTGAATGGAACCCGTGCCTGTCTGTTTCTTTCCTCCTATGTCTCCTGTAAAGCCACATTTAAATAATTCTTTTTGAAGCTCTAAAGCTATTGCTTGGTTTCCTTTATACAAGAAGCTCGAAGTACAAATAAATAAAAGGGGAAATAAAAGACAGGTAATAGGAAATAAGGAGACAGAATTTTTGTGAAAGGGAAGAGGCCTAAATATGGAGCTTGGGGGAGAAAGGAAATTTAAAAACAGCTCCCCGTGATGAAGGCAATTGTTGGATATTGCAAATGTGGACTAATAAAAAAGACTTTTAAGCCACAAACCTGTGTAAATGCGGTGAACGACAGGGCAGAAAACTCCATTTTTAGGTGGAAAGCAAATGGAATAAATGTGACTGACTGGGGAGACCTAAGAAAGCTAAACCCTAAAGCACACCGACTCTACAGAAGCCTCAGCGCCTCATAGGACCAAGTGCCTCTTCTGTGCTAGGGACAAATATCTTCCTTCTCTACCCGTCTTCCTGCCATGAAGAGTGGAGAGATTTACTCTCTGAAAATGATAAAAGAAGATGAAGTCATTGATAATTTGGGGTCATTTGTAACATTCCTGTTTGTTGCAGCACTGTTTCTTATGTTACTATTTATTGTAGCTACAATTTGTAACTGTCCTTCCATTGTTCTTTGTGACTTCCTATTTGTCATGGTATTATTTGTTGCATTGCTATTGTTACATTAGTAACTGTTGCATTACTATTTTAAGTTTATTACATATTTTTTGCATTATTATTGTTACATTACTCTTTGTCACTATTTTACATGTGTTACACTTCTGTCCTTGCATTCCTACTACAATACTTTTGCAACAGGGATGCTCTAATATACCTACTAGTGGGCACCTGTATGGAACTTTAGAAGGCTACACATGCAGAAAAGATTTTCAATGTGTTCCTAGAGGGAAAAGACTTCATAGGAAAAATAGCGCGTATATAAACAATGAAAAATCAAAATATCTTCGGATTTTTACAAAGGAACCTAGAAACAACCACAATGAACATTGTCTTCTGCAGAATGAAGAACAATAATTTTTTTTTCAACTTAGCTTTCATATACTCTAAGGCATTTTCTGATATGTGAGGTCTCCAAAATATTTGTTCTCATGTTCATTTCCTTGGGAGGTTGCTAAGGAAAGCCAAGGACAGCTAATGACAGTATAAAGTACAGAAAGGGTGAAACAGGGCCAGAGGGAGATGATTCTCAGGGTGCTGGCCAGGGGAGAGGAAAGGTCCTTGCTGTTCACAGGCACGAAGGGGCACCGGGTGCAGAGCTGGGAGCCTGGAGTGTTGGCTCTGTGGCCACCACGCATCTGTGCACTGTCATGCACTAAACTGATGATGCAGCCAGAAAATATGCCACACCAGAACCCAGGGCCCAGCCAAGGACCGGGCCTGTGATTCAGAGAGCAAGGATCTGGTACAGGAGCACGAGACTCCTCAGAATGACACAAGAGGAAGTCTCCAGATAGAAGACAGCAGCTGCCCCTCCACCCAGCGAGAAGCAGCGGAGGTCACCCAGAGGGCTTTGAAGAAGGAAAATGGGAAGCCATCAGTTTCCTTGGCCAGTGTACCTTGCAGAACAGGGTACAAAAAGCAAGAGATCACTGAGCCTGGCAGCGGTACACGCCTGTAGTTCCTGCACTCTGGGAGGCAGTGGCAGGAGGACTGCGGGTTCAAGCCAAAGTTGAGCAATTTAAAGACGTAATAACACACTGACTCAAAACAGGGCAGAGTATGCAGCCTAGGATGAAGCTTTGGGGATAGACAGACAGACAGGCAGACAGACAGAAAGGCAGGCAGAAAGGCAGGCAGGCAGGCAGGCAGACAGACAGACAGACAGACAGACAAGCAAAAGACAGAATAATTCAAAGAAATGATAAAACAACAAAGAGAAACAGTTGTTAAGTTCAAGAAAAGCATAAAAGACATGCAGCAATGGAGCACAACATACTACACTGGTTGACAATGTATAATGCTAACACTGCCTTGATTTAAACTAAATTTTCAGAATTACTCCTCAGGAAAATTAGAGAAAGAAAATGAAGGAATGATAGTGTAAGAGAATTAATTTCATTTGCTGTGATATTAACCTTGTCTCAGATTGACTAATCAACAGATAGCAGTCATACGCTATTTTATTTTATTTATTTATTTATTTTTTTGTGGAACCAGGGATTGAACTCAGGCCCTTGTGCTTGCCAGGGAAGCACTTATTCCACTGAGCCATCTCCCAGGCCCCATGCTATTATTTGAAAAGTCAGAAAAGGAGAAAAGGAGAGAAGAAAGAGAGAGAGAAAGAA